>NC_133347.1:37560799-37881632 GCF_030506205.2 Paramisgurnus dabryanus | reverse complement strand
GAGCCAGGGAGCTCTGGAAAGATTTCACCAAACACTGAAGTCTTTACTACGATCGTACTGCACTCAGATGGGGAAAGATTGGGAAGCGGGGTTACCCTGGATGCTGATGGCTGCTCGTGAGGCTTCACAAGAGAGTACAGGTTTTAGTCCTAACGAGCTTGTGTTTGGGCATGATATCCGAGGTCCTTTGGATGTTTTGGCTGATGACTGGAAAAAATCTGATCCGCCAAAAAATGTTCTGACTTATGTTAGCGATTTCCGTAGGAGAATTTTTGAGGTTGGTCAGATAGCAAAAGCGCGTTTAGGCAAGGCACAGGACCGAATGAAGCGCTTCTTTGATCGCCGTACAGAAGTTCGTTCGTTTCAACAAGGTGATCAAGTTCTTGCGTTGTTGCCTATTGTGGGTTCGCCTTTTCAGGCTAAATTTGTTGGACCTTACACCGTTGCCCGTCAAATATCAGATCTAAATTATTTGATTGAAACTCCCGATCGAAACAAAAAGACCAGAGTGTGTCATATAAATTTGCTAAAACCCTATTATGCCTGCCGGGAGGTTAATAAAATCATTACTGGTACTGACATGAAAGAAATAAAGGGGTCGGATATTAAACCTGTTCTTTTGACACAAATTGTTGGACCTGATGTAACCCCCTCTGAAGATGAGTTTTATCCTGGTGATTCGGCTTTGCAAGGCCGTTTGCAAAATTCAGAGGCTCTTGCAACGCTAGGTGATCGGCTCAATTATTTGGTGGATGAGCAACGTACTGACTTGATTAATTTAATTACGGAGTACATCTCGCTGTTTTCCGATATTCCATCACGTACTCATTTAATCGAGCACGATATTGATGTCGGGGATTCTATTCCTATTCGTCAGCGCTACTATCGTGTTTCAGCAAATAAGAAAAAACATCTGGATGCTGAAATTGACTATATGCTTAAAAATGGTATTGCCGAACCCTCATTTTCTAGTTGGGCGTCCCCGTCGTTGTTGGTGAGTAAATCTGATGGCTCCTTTCGATTTTGCACGGATTATCGAAAGGTAAATGCGGTTACCAAACCGGAATCTTTTCCTTTACCCCGGATTGAGGATTGCATTGATCAGGTGGGAAGTGCCAAATTTGTGACCAAGTTTGACCTTTTGAAAGGGTATTGGCAAGTACCCCTAAGGGAAATATCTGCCTTTATTACACCGTCTGGATTATTTACTTATAAAGTAATGAGCTTCGGTTTGCGAAACGCGCCTGCCACTTTTCAGCGATTAATGAATCGCGTCATCTCTGGTTTAAAGGGCTGCGCGGTATATTTGGACGATGTGGTAGTTTACAGCCACACATGGGACGAGCATTTACAGCATATTCGGGCTTTGTTGGATCGCTTTGTTGAAGCCAATTTGACTGTAAATCTATCAAAGTGTGAGTTTGCAAAAGCTACTGTTACCTACCTTGGTAAGATTGTGGGTCAAGGTCAGGTGCGGCCGGTTCGTGGGAAAGTAGACGTCATTGATAATTATCCTACTCCAACTACAAAAAAGGAATTAATGCGTTTTTTGGGCATGGTGGGATTTTACCGTTGTTTCTGTCGGAATTTCTCTGTGGTGGCTGCGCCTTTAACAAATTTATTACGTGGGACCGTAAAATTCCATTGGAATCATATTTGCCAAGAGGCTTTTGAGAAGATTAAAATGTTGCTTACAGAAGCTCCTGTATTGGCGGCTCCGAAATTTGACCAGCCTTTTCAATTACAAGTAGATGCAAGCAACATAGGCACGGGTGCAGTCTTGATCCAGAAATCCGAGGAAGGTATTGACCTTCCAGTGGCTTTCTTTTCCCGGAAATTTAACTCATACCAGTTAAATTATTCTGTAATTGAGAAAGAAGCACTGGCTTTAATATGGGCATTGCAACACTTTGATGTGTACGTGGGGGCGACGGAGGGTCCTTTGGTCGTCTATACTGACCATAACCCATTAACTTTTTTGCGCTCCTTACAAAGCCCAAACCAGCGGCTTATGAGGTGGTGCCTATTTCTCCAGGCTTATTCATTAGAAATTCGCCACATTAAAGGGTCGGAAAATCTAATTGCTGATGCCCTGTCGCGTATTTATACGGTATGAACGTTCTGCTGGTGCACCCGTATTCTTGTCTCTCTTTTTTTTCCCCTTTCTTAGATTTTGCTTCCTAGGCGCCAAGGTTGCTGGGAGGTGATGAAGAACTGAGGGACTGAATTTATGAGTGTGTCCGACATGGCCTAATACTGTTTGGGAAACAGGGTGATTTGTTTTTTTGTGTGTTATTTTATTTATTATTGGTGGTCTCTTCTTTTTAGGAGGGGTGTGTGACGGGTCTCTGGCTTCCCCGCTGCGGCCGGCCGGTGGGTGGAGCTACCGATACATCATCTGCACCTGTTGCTTGTTATGTTTCATTATTTAAGATCGGCGTTGATTGTTTTGGAGAGAGATCTCCGTTTGGGTTGTTCGTTTGGTTATTTTGGGTTTTGTTACTTCTTTATTTTGTAAGTATTGATTTGTTAATTTTGTGGTTCCCAATACATTTGTTTTTTAATTGTTAAAAGCCTTAGCAAGTTCCGTTTAATTATTATTTCCCTTAAATAAAAGATTCAATGTTATTTTGGGTTTCACTGCGTCCTCCTTTTTTGTCATAACTTGAGCCGGTTGTGACACACATAAATGTCCCAACTGCCCTAAATGCCCCATTATGCCCCAAATGCCTCATCTGCCCCAACCGCCCCATTTTGCCCCAAATGCCCTATTTGCCCCAACTGGCCAATTCTGCTCCAAATGCCTCATCTGCCCTTAATGCCTCATCTGCCCCATTCTGCCCCAAATGCCTCATCTGTCCCAGTCTGACCAAACTGCCCTAAATGCCCCAACTGCCCCGTCTGCCCCAAATGCCCTGTCTGCCCCAACTACCCAATTCTGCCCCAACTACCCTAAATGCCCCATCTGCCCCAAACACCCAATTCTGCCACAACTGACCCAAATGCCCCAACTGCCCTAAATGCCCCATCTGCCCTAAATGCCCCATCTGCCCTAAATGCCTCATCTGCCCCATTCTGCCCAAACTGCCCTAAATGCCCCAACTGCCCTAAATGCCTCAACTGCCCTAAATGCCCCAACTGCTCTAAATGCCCCAACTGCCCTAAATCCCCCATCTGCCCTAAATCCCCCATCTGCCCTAAATCCCCCATCTGCCCTAAATGCCCCATCTGCCCTAAATGCCCCATCTGCCCCAATTATCCAATTCTGCCCCAAATGCCCCAACTACCCTAAATGCCCCATCTGCCACAAATGCCCCATTCTGCCCAATTCTGCCCCAACTAACCCATTGAGAGAGGTCCTGCCTCAGTTCCATCAACATGTCTCCATACCAACCAGGGGGAACAACACGCTGGACTGTGTGTATACTAACAGACGGGAAGCATACAGAGCGGTGCCCCGCCCCCAATTGGGTTTTTCTGACCACATTTCCATCTTGCTGGTTCCAGCTCATCGTCCCTTGCTGAAAGACATCAAGCCTATGGTTAAAACCATCACGGTGTGGCCAGAGGGAGCCGACTTTATCCTCCAGGACTGCTTTGAGCGCACCAACTGGCAGATTTTCCGAGAAGCAGCAACCAGTGTTGGTGGAGTGGACCTAGAGGAATATGCATCTTCTGTTTGTAGTTACATTAGTAAATGTACTGATGATGTTACAACTACCAGGAAGATCACTATCTGTCCAAATCAGAAACCCTGGTTGAATGGAGGGGTGCATTGTCTTATAAAGGCACGGGATTTAGCCTTTAGGACGGGGGACGCACTTGCACTGAGAAAGGCGAGGAGGGATTTAGATGTGGGGATTAGGAGGGCAAAGGCTAAATATGCACAGAAAATACAGGGTCATTTTTCCACCAATGACTCACGTAGAATGTGGAAAGGCATCAAGAACATTACTGCCTATAGCAGGAGAGACGATGGTTGCCCTCAGGATCCATCACTTCCTGATACTTTAAACACATTCTATGCCCGCTTCGAGACCGCAAATGCCACCCCTTTTTCTGGACTTAAACTCCACCCAGGTGAATTGCCTTTAAGTGTGTCCGTTGAGGATGTAAGGAAAACACTCCTGGGAATTAAGACACGGAAAGCAGCAGGCCCAGATAATATCCCAGGCAGGGTTCTGAAGGACTGTGCTCATGAACTGGCTGGAGTGCTAACTGACATCTTTAATTTGTCACTCTCCCAGGCTGTGGTGCCAGTGTGTTTCAAAACATCAACTATTATCCCTGTTCCAAAAAGCTCGGCCGTAACATGCATGAATGATTTTCGTCCTGTGGCCTTGACACCGATAGTCATGAAATGCTTTGAAAGGCTGGTTATGGCCCACATGAAGGATATTATTGATGTTAATGTGGACCCCCATCAATATGCCTACAGAGAGAACAGGTCTGCATCGGACGCAGTTTCATCAGTTATCCACTCTGCTCTCACCCACCTGGAGAATAGGGATTCCTATGTCAGGCTGCTCTTCCTGGATTTTAGTTCAGCCTTCAACACGATTGTTCCACAAACTTTAGTAAATAAATTGCTTTTACTGGGACTTAAGCCGTCACTTTGTAATTGGGTTCATGATTTTTTAACAAATAGGTCACAATCAGTTAAAATCCATGGCATTTCATCTTCCTCTGTCACCCTTAACATCGGCTCCCCCCAGGGATGTGTCCTGAGTCCCCTGCTGTACACCCTTCTAACATATGACTGCTCAGCTAAGTATCCGGGTAGTCATATTGTGAAGTTTGCTGATGATACGGCTGTGGTGGGACTGATATCCCATGATGACGAGTCCTTTTATAGACAGGAGGTGGAAGAACTTGTGGACTGGTGCAGAGCAAACAACCTCTGCATTAATGTGGGGAAGACAAAGGAAATGGTCGTGGACTTTAGAAGGAAAAGCCGCACCCCCTCTCCCCTGTTTATTGGAGGATCAGCTGTGGAAATGGTTTCAAACATTAAGTACCTTGGAACATACATCTCTAATGATCTTACATGGGTAATTAATACCGCCAGCATTGTAAAAAAGGCTCAACAACGTCTTTACTTTCTACGGAGGCTGAAGCAAGCCGGTCTTGGGACTTCGGTCCTGCTAGCTTTCTATCAGTGTGTAGTGGAGAGTACACTAACCTTTTCTATCACTGCCTGGTACGGAAACTGTTCTGCGGCTGACAAGAGGAGATTGGAGAGGGTGGTCAAATCAGCCCAAAAAATTACTTTGAGCAGCCTACCTTCTCTTGAGGGAATTTACATAAGCAGGTGCAGAAGCAGAGCATCCTGTATTATGAAAGATCCCTCTCACCCGGCAAACAAACTTTTTGATCCACTCCCCTCGGGCAGGAGGCTAAGAAGTGTTAAAACCAGGACAAAAAGACTGAAATGTAGCTTCTTCCCAGAGGCTGTAAGACTTACAAACGTATTGCCTTAGGGATTGCTTTTAAATATTTAACTTGATGATTAATTTGATTATTTATTACAGAAGGTGCACTTTTAGTCATTGATATTTTATTAAGTTGTTATTTTAATATAATCTTAGTCTATTAAATTGTGATTTAATTAGTTAATGTACATACTATGTTAACTTTATTACGCTGCTGGTCCTGAGTACATATTTCGTTCTCATGTGTCAACATGTACAGAATGACAATAAAAAAAAAAAACTACTAAACTACTACTACTACTATCTGCCCCAACTACCCTAAATGCCCCATCTGCCACAAATACCCCATCTGCCCCATTCTGCCCCAACTGCCCAATTCTGCCCCAACTACCCAATTCTACCCCAAATGCCCCATTCTGCCCCAACTGCCCTATTCTGCCCTAACTGCCCCAACTACCCAATTCTACCCCAACTGCCCTATTCTGCCCCAAATGCCCCAACTACCCAATTCTACCCCAAATGCCCCATTTGCCCCATTCTGCCCCAACTACCCCATTCTGCCCCAACTACCCAATTCTACCCCAAATGCCCCATTCTGCCCCAATTACCCCAACTGCCCTATTCTGCCCTAACTGCCCCTCTGCCCCAACTACCCAATTCTACCCCAACTGCCCTATTCTGCCCCAATTGCCCCATCTGCCCCAACTACCCAATTCTACCCCATTTACCCCATTCTGCCCCAACTACCCCAACTGCCCCAAATGCCCTATTTTCCCCATTCTGCCCCAACTAACCCAACTACCCCATCTGCCCAATTCTACCCCAAATGCCCCAGCTGCCCTATTCTGCCCCATCTGCCCCAACTGCCCAATTCTGCACTAAATGCCCCAACTGCCCAATTCTGCCCCAAATGCCCCATCTGCCCCAAATGCCTTAACTGCCCCATTCTGCCCCAACTGCCCAATTCTGCCCCAAATGCCTCAACTGCCCCATATGGCCCATCTGCCTCAACTGCCCTATTCTGCCCCAAATCCCCCATCTTCCCCATTCTACACCAAATGCCCCATCTGCCCCAAATTCCCAATCTGCCCTAAATGACCAAACTGCCCTGTCTGCCCCAACTGCCCAATTCTGGCCCAAATGCCCCATCTTCCCTAAATCCCCCAACTGCCAAATTCTGCCCCAACTGCCCAATTCTGCCCTATCTTCCCAAAATTCCCCATCTGCCTGTAAGAATTTACACACACAGACACACAACCACACACAATTACAAACACACCACCACATAAACACACACACACACACACACTTGCACAAACACAGGCACACACACACACACACACATATACACACACAAACACAATATTACACACACCACTCTGTTTGTTCAGTTAATAACAAGTTGGATTGCATTTAGTCTGGAACCTCACCCATAAGCATGCCAATCTAGAGTGAAATACTTCAGAATGATTTCTTATTGGGATCACTGGAAGTCTCAAGCCTTCTACCACGTCAAGGTAGCAATCCTCAGAAGGACCATTCGCTCTCCCATTCATTCTTTATCTAACACACACACACACACACACACACACACACAAACACACTGCCTATGTCTACACATACACACACACATACAGACAGAAGTCACTAGAGCCAGAAGAGTTCACTCTCATTTATTTATAATATGTATTATGTACAACTTATATTATATACTGTATATATAGTGTATATTTTATCAATACTATTTCTTCAAATTAAGTAGTTGTATTACATAAGTGTTAAAGATATGATCCTTAAATAATAATAAAAACATACTGTATTTATACAAAAACACAATAGACAGGGTCATGATAGCTGAAATAAGTCTGTAGAACTCCTGCTTTGATATTTGAGTGTGAGCCACTTATGAATACAGGATCAAGAAGAGTATTTTTTTCTGTTGTCCCTGTGCTGATTATTTGTGTGTATCCTTTTTCTTGAAACAAATTTTGAATAGGTTTGTTGCCATGGGACAGCTGATCTTCATTAAAGTCTCCACATACTATAACTGGCTTGAAATCTATGATCTCCAAAGATGTCAGAAGAGCATTTAGGTTAGTCAAAAATTCTGTTAAATGATAACTCGGTGGTCTGTAGATTACTGCAAGAAGTGCTTGTTTGGGGGCTTCTATCTTCAAAACCAAATATTCCAGGTCTGTAACATTCTGTATGTACATGGATGTGCTTGAACACTACTCTTTACATACATGGCAACACCACCACCATTTTTGTTAGCCAACTGTATGTGGTTTGAATAGGATGCATGCCTGTTGCGCTTGTACATTCTATATCCATTCAACTGAAGATCCTCAGAAACAGCTGAGCCAGACAGGTGTGTTTCAGTGAGACACAAAACATCAGCCAGCAAGAGCTCATGGTGGCACTTTATATCATCCATATGACATTGCATTCCCTCTGTGTTATGAGGAATGATTTTAAGACCTGATTCCAATGTTAAATCCTGTACAATGTGTAGAAGTGGTTGGACATTGTGAAAATCAGCTTTTGCCATGTTGTCCAAGGAAGCACTTATTTGTGGATCACAAAAAATTTTCTTTTCATCAAAGTCAATGATGTGCAATCCACTGAGCGATGTGGTTCTGCTGAGTGCAACATATGCCATCCCCGGTTCAAGAATATGCTTCAGAGATACAACAGCGCAATCAGTTGTCATTCCTTGAACTTTATGAATAGCGCATGCAAAAGCAAGCTTAATAGGAAATTGCCTTCGAATTGTTCCTTTTCTTTTTAATGATTCCTCAGACCTCTCTATATACCAATGTTGTCATCACCATCTGGTGCTTTGTTGCGATGTTTCTGTCCAGCATTTACATTATCCAAATGGAGACCAATCAGTTGCACAAATGTAAAACCATCTCTGGTCTGAGTTAATATTTTTGCGACTCTACCAAAAGTGCCATTAACCAATCCATCTTCCACGTCAATATTTCTGGTAATCATGACTCGTGCACCAACAGCAATCTGTAGTATGTCACCAAGATCACATTTGTCTCCTTTAAATGGTACAGCTTGTCTTTTAATTTCACCTGTTCGAGGATCTTTTTTGTAATCATGTGCATCAACGGTAATAATATTTGTGAAGCGAGATGATATGGCATCATTGTTGTGATTGTCTACCTCTTTATTAGTTGCATATATGTGTAATGCATCTGAGGGACACTCTTCAAAAGAAGATCTTATGGCAGCTTTTAATATGCACTCATCTGCATTAGTGAGTCTCTCATGCTTTTGTTTCACTCTCAGCCTGTTGAGCAGCTCAGCATATGTAAAATCATCTCTCTGTCTCATAATCTGTGTCAGTGTTATGATCTGAAATTGATCTTTCCAGAAATCCAGCACATGGTCCTCATACACACAAAGTGGTCTTTCCCTACCAAGGGGGGGTAACTGTTGAAAATCTCCCACAGCAAGAACAGACAATCCACCAAATGGTTTATGGTTACCTTTAATCTGTTGTAGTCTCCAGTTCACATAAGCAAACAACTGTTTTGACACCATAGATATTTCATCAATTATTAAAATGTGTGCGTTAGAAAGATCTGCCCTTATTTCATCTAAGCTGTTTCCAAGTCCTTGGTATGGAGGCTTTAAACTTCTTGGGAGTTTTAAAAGACAGTGCAGTGTTTTACCAGAGATGTTAAAGGCAGCAGTACCTGTGAAGGCTGTTAAAAGTACAGTTGGTTTAGAGATGTCGCTTTGCTCTCTTATGCATGGAAGGTTATGCAGTAATTTGGATGCCTCTGCATGGATAGATTTAATAACATGTGATTTACCAACTCCAGCTCCCCCATTTAAGAAATATAAAAACTGTTGTGGATTTTCACCAGAAACACATCTTTTGCACCAGTCTCGCACAGCATAAAATACAGAAGCTTGTGTTTGATTCAGACTTTGATACATTTTGCGAATCTGTGCAGAACTGAGCTGAGCAGCTTCCTTGATTGGCATTGCTGTATTATTGACAGAAGAAGATGCTGTATATTCAGGAATATCATCTTGTTCATTTACATTATTGGCATCAGCTGGTTCACGTTCCAATATGCTTTCCAGTCGGATCTGTTCATTGGCTGGTGCCAGTGTTGTCCATGCATCTTCGAGTGGGCCATTCTGTTTAAAATCTTCAATTGCCTGTTCTATAGCCTCATTATGCTTCTCATATTTCTCCCGGTTTGCATTTACAATCATTCACACGCGCTGGAGTTCATCAGTGCCTGGCAATTTTACAGAGGCAAATGTATAAAGTGATTCAAATGTCGGAAATCTTCTAGACTTAAGTTGTTCATCTATGCGATGTGGTTTTAGTAGAGTGCCGCAATATTTTTCTGGGTTTTTCTGTTGTGAAAAACGGGCAAATCTGATGACTGCAGGTTTTCCCTTTGTTTTTTTCTGTATGTGTCCCATATTTTTTGAAGTGGCAAAACATTTTTACCTTTTGTCTGTCTTCCATAAACAATGCGATATTCACTTACAAATTCAGCCATGCACATGTTCTCTAATTCTGGTCTGTTTGGTCTGGCCTTGTATTTGTCAGGCAATCCAGTCATCCATACATTCTCTAAGTCAGGGTCCATTGTTTGCAAGTACCTCATTGGTAAACTCATCTTCAATGCATTATCATCTGTAGGTATGAATATGACATTTCGTGAAGATGATTTCAGTTTTAGACTGCATGTGCGAGCGACTGCTTCCTGTGAGCTTACTTCTCTGCTTTTGGCATAAGAATTCATGACCTGCTTCATGCTTTCACGATCAGACAGATTATCATGAGTTGAGTCTTTTATTACTTTCTTTAGATACTCACTCATCTCATGTTCAGCTTTTGAAATGTATGAAAGAATATACATGATACAGCTGTAGGGGTTTAGAATAAACTGTATGTCCATGTTTGCATTCCAAGCTCTTAACAGCTGTGGATTATAGCCATTAACCCAGCAATCCTGTGGTCGTCTCTCCATAGAAATTACATTTGATGTTGACAATGACTCAAAATAATTCCTATACTCTTCATAAGTCATGTTAACCTTTTGAAGCAGCTGTGCAGTAGTTTCAAAGACCTGAGTTGAATCATTTAGTAGATCCCACACTTTCTGAAGCTGTGTTTTTGCTTTTGTAACATTCATATCATCTATGTCCTCTGATTTATTTTCTTCATCAGACTCATCTACAGGAGGAGGTCTAGGACAGGTTATTGTGGTCGTATTAATGGGTGGTTTTGGAAATCCAAATCTGCAGTGCTTTTTGTTTTTCCTACAAGATTTGGAATGGTTACGACTATGCATTTGCACTTCAGTTACAATTCTATGCAGTTCTGGGTAGTGGTGTGTCGTTCATGAACGATTCGTTCATTTTGAACGAATCTTTAATATGACTCGGGACTACCGAGTTGTCTCAGAGAGTGATTCGTTCATTTTGTGTTGACCGCGCATGCGCATTGCGCAACATATGGGCTCTGAATCTGAAACAGAAATGATTAGTTCATCGTTCTCTTGAGTCTCGAGTTCGGGACAGGTTCGAGTCTTTTGTTCTTCCTGTCAGTCCCATAGAGGCTACACTACCTGTACCGGAAAGAGAAATGATTAGTTCACCTTTCGAGTTCGGGTTCGGTCGGGTCCGAGTCTTTCGTTCTTCAATAAGATGGAACTTTTATTTTTCAAATAATGTTTTTGCACATATTTTGTATTTAATTTACTAATAATAAAACAATATCGGATACATTCAGACGCAATCAATAATACGAATCTAATGTTGTATTTAATACCAGCGGTCACGTGACATAAGGACTCGGACCCGGCGGAACCGGGTCTCAAGAATTGAATGAACTAATCATTTATCTTTCCGGTTCTGACAGCATAGCCTCTATGAGGCTGACAGGAAGAACGAAAGACTCAAACTCGTCCCGAACTCGAGAGAATGATGAACTAATCATTTCTCTTTTCGGTCCTGTGCTGTATATCAGGGGTCCCCAACCTTTTTTTCACCACGGACCGGTTTCAGCTTTAAAAAAATTTCGCGGACCGGGGGGTGAGATTGGATTGGGGCGGGGGGGGGGATATTGGGTCGCTGAGTTGCTGTTCAAACGTGCTGAAAATCCTCCTTTTCGAAATTTACGTTTTAAACGGAAGTAAAGATAACAACCATGCATTAGGAAAATTAATAATTGCTTTATTTAGACTATAGTATATTTTCTATAGACGTGTAAAACCATATTTTGGCGGATTGTTTTTTACTTTCATTGTTTTTAGTTTGCCTGCCCATTTAGTCTTAATAATTAATGGAACCTAAACGAACTTGGCTTGCTGTTCTCGAAGGCAGCTCGAATCTTGGTCGGGCTCGAGACCCAATTCCAAGTAACAGAAGAGAAGAAAATGCAGTGAAGGAGGAGAGATGCCAGAAGAATTGCGGCTGCATGGGCGCAGAGGCACGGAAACTCACGTTTACCATGATTAATGATGATTGACAAGTTTAGGTTCCTTTCAAACCTACGTTAAAAGTGTAGCCGTTAAAATATTATTAGCCTAATAGTTTATTTTGATCATGGTGCTACGATCGATGGATAATTCTGAAGTTGTTTTAAAGAAGAATAAAATAATTACTTTTCAGTCATTTGCGCTGTCACACATTTGAACGTCTCCGCATATGTTTAGAAGTACTGTATGCTCAAACTCTAATGACAGCAATGTGATCGCTGATGCGCTGGTAGAGAGAGAGAGGCGGAGAAAAAGAGAGAGAGCGCAGCTCTGTTCAAAAGTGGAAATTATTGATGTTATTTGAAGTCAGCTCTTACAGTACAAAATACCCGATTATGCTATTACGTGGCTATTATACACATTTTTTCGTGACGTTCTTGCGACCCGGTGGCAACTTGTCCACGACCCAGTACTGGGACGCGACCCGGTGGTTGGGGACCTCTGCTGTATATCATACAGCACAGCCTGGCCGAACACAGAGAGTCAGTAAGACAGTGACGAGTTGACAACTAACATCTGTAAGTTAGACACGAGAGGAGGCGTACAAATGTGAAAAACTTATATTTTGGCTTTGGCTGCATTACCATGACTTGTACACGAGGGCTGACTTAGGTGTAAGCTAATAATTTCTATCTCTTGTGTATGTTTCAGAGCTTGTGTCAAGAAATAATGAAATAAGGATTTTTATTTCTCATAACTTGTTAGAAATGTCATATTTGTTTGCATAAGTGGTTATTTTGGGGTAATTTGTGAAATTATAGGTAATCATATTTTAAATGAACGAAATGACTCAAAAAAAGATTCGTTCATTTTGATGAACGAGATTCAAAGATCCGAATCAGAAAAATGATCCGAACTTCCCATCACTAGTTCTGGGTCTTTGTTTGGGTCTGGTAATTTGCATGAGATGTATTTATCAACAAAATTGCATACATCTTGATCTTGATCTTTTTCAAATTCTGGAGCATCTTTCACCCAGAATAAGCAATGAATGTGTGGAGAGCCACGTTGTTGAAACTCTACTCTGTAAAAAAAGTCAACTACCTCACCAATGGGTTGAGCAGGTGACATGATTAGATCCCTCATTAAGGCTTCAACTATTTTTTCAAACATACCCATGGCTTTGACTGGATTACTTCTGAGGATTTCACATTTTTCTATCCAGTCTAATTCTGAGAAGTTTATAGTTTTTCCTTGTTGTGCTTTAATAGCTGTTATCACTTCAGGCCATCTCATCTCAGCAGCACTAAATGAAGAGCTCTTTTCCAAAACGCGATAAACGCCATTTTAAAAAAAAATGAGTTTGTCATGTCATTTGGCTGTGTACTGAACCTATTCACTGCTCCATGAATGTTTTATGTCAAATCATTACATTTCCTTGTTAAAATGTAGGTACAAGATGCCGTTCTTTTCCAAAACGCGATAAGCGCCGAGCCTATTTTTAGCCTAAACCCGATTTATCCTCTCGACCAATCAGAACTCGATGAGCGTTCGACGCAATCCAATGGCGGCGCTGTGAACAGATGTTTGTTTATGTTCATTCATTACTCAAAATGAGGATTAATGTCATGTTATGCACCCGGAGAAGGTACCCGTTTGCAAGGCGATCTTCATCAAAGTGTTTGGTATGTACAACTTTCGTTTCAGAACTGGCTCGTTTAATACCGTTTTGTACGTTTGCGATAAAGTTTTTTTCCGGTGAAGAAGCCTGCTAACGTAACATGAAAAGTACTGAATAGTTCGATAGCCTGCTCATAGACAGACTGGCGTTTGATACATTGACCAATGTCGTGCAAAAGTACAAAATGTGGGTGGTGCACAATGCAGTGACATCTGTAAAGTTTTGCTTTTTGGATTGGACATTATGAGCGCGTTGTTACATGGTATGTCATTGAGAGCAGATCGAGGGGAGCTCGCTGTGTGTGCGTGTGAGGTTAATACAACTGTGTGTAGACGAGAGAGAGAGAGAGAGAGAGAGAGAGAGAGAGAGAGAGGTGAAATATATCAAGCAAAAGGGGTTCCTAATGCCCTGCTAAGGAGAAAACTGAAATGGTGGAGGGAGTAATAGCAAGTTAGTTATGTGTAATTCTGTTTATTTCATACTGGCTCCAATGTATATCACAATCTGAATAATTTACTTTACTCAGTCCCTGAGTATATGTTGCATATTCTGTTATTTTTTTTGTTTTGTTCTTAAAGTAAAAACATACATTTATGGAAAAAATATATGGATTTATAGCGTTTTGAAAAACTTATAATCAACAATATTGTTGTTTGATTTAATAATCATTATTCAACATGTTCCGATTGAGCAAAAAATCCATTATAACAGCATAAATTGAATATTCACAAAATGTGTGGGTCTAGGTAAAAAATTTACTTTTTCTGAAAACTATTGAAATGGATTTATAGCGTTTTGGAAAAGAGCTCTTCAAATGTACAGAAAAATGTAGGAGTGCCCAACTGTCTTAGCATAGCAAACAAATCCCGCAGAGTTTTCTCCCAGTATGCTGGAGTCCCACGCAGAGGTTGCATAAACCTTGTAGCATCTTTATTTTGAACAAGCTTTTGTAATTCATGATTGTCCTGCAGCATTGAACAATTTATTCTACGACCATCACGTGTCATGGGTTTGGCTTTCCTAAGTTGGATGGACATGCTAGATGTGGCCATGTGCATTTCTGTCACAAACTGGGCCAAGAAAATGTAGTTTGTATCCTTGGCGCAACGATTATCAACAGAGAATAGTCGTGTGTTGAAGTATCTGCTGGGGGAGACATGTTTCACTCTGTCAGGCTCATCTAATGTGTTCTTACCATCAGGAAATTGCACTGGAAATGCCATAGACTCAAGCCTGGACTGTTACAGGACTGTTTCTCTCTGCTGGAGCAATGCAGAATATTCCATCATCGTAAGACAAGAACTGCTGGGCAAGATCAGGGGGCTGTAGACATGTGTCCAAAGCAAGTCCTTCTGAGTTCTGTTCTGTAGTAATGTCTTCACTTAAATCATTGTGTTCATTATTATTGCTCTGTTCTTCAGTGTTCTCAGTATCCATTTCCTCATCTGGCACAGTGGTGTCATTTGAAGACTGCTCATGTTCATTAAACAATTCATCAGCTGAGAGTGCTTCATTAATATGAATCGTTTTGTATTCTAAATGGATTTCTTTTAGTCTTCTTAAAGCAGATAAAACTTTGTGCATATTCATTGTTTGGAACTGATAGTGTCCCTGGTAACAGAGACGTCTTTTCAATTTCACTGTAAGCAGTTGTGATTCACTTCTTGGTCTGGGCAAACAATTTACAGTTGTTTCAACTTCAGATGCCACAGAAATTACAGCTCCTTTTATAGCTCTTTGTAGGCCTTTGGGAAGTGTTAACATTTTAGCAAAGGGAATGTACTTTGCAATAACATGTCTTTCAAGAATATTTAAATCGCAGAGTTCTGGAGGAATAGGACTAAACTGAAGCTGATTGGCTACAGCAATTTCTGGCATCGCACCTCTCAAAAGTGTTGTGTGGCAGAAATGACAGATCCATTCTGTGTTACTTTCTTCAAAAACACATTGGTTAGGACAATCAGAGCAAATGTGAATATAGTTGCCAGTCAAGCAAAGTAAAACAACTGTCGGATTTTTTTGATAGCGTTCACAAACACATTTACGCACTTGATTGAGAAGAGCGCTCTTGCACAGCATGTGCAGACATATGTTGGTCCTTGTTTTATAATATCTCTAAAAATATTTAATGCCTTTAATACCTCTGGTTTCTGTTTTTCACCAGGCTGCCTATTTTGCCACATTTCTATCTGCTGGCGCATATGATTATATTTTTTATATTTGTTTTGAATGCCTCGAGCACACTGTATCTTGTGAAGAACCTTAAGTGCAAATATTCTGTTTTGAGATTTAAATAAACAATACTCTTTCTGACGAGTCCTAAATTGTTGATCATGATGATAAAGTTGTCTAAATATTTTCTTCTTTTGTTCATAAAAGGACACATCATTTTTGCACCTGTTTGAATAATAGTCCTTTTGCCTTTGCCTGAATTGATCATCTTTGTATTTTTCAATGATATAATCCTTTTGCCTTTGCCTGAATGGTTCATCATCCCTGTATTTGGCATTTAAAAAATCCTTGTGCCTTTGCCTGTATTGTTCATTATTATGGTATTTTCTAATAATATACACTTTTTTTCTCTCCCTGTGTTGTTCATTGTCCTTGTATTTACTAATTAGATTAATCTTTTTTCTCAATCAAAATAACCAAACCTCCCTGAGCGATCTCTGAACACAGCAACACAGAATCTTCACATAGGAACAACATATCTCTAACACCACTTCTAAGACATTGCAGAGTATTCTCTAGATTTTCATACCCACTTAATTCAGGTCTATCATTCAGAAATCCAAACATCTGGCTATGTTTAAGGACATTATAGCCAGGGGCGCCGTAAAGGGGGGAAAAGTTAGGACGATTCTAAGGGCCCATGAACTTTTGAGGGCCCCAGCCAAGGACTGTGCCGCACACGCAACCCCCTTAAGCTGAGCCCTCTTAGCTCCGCCCCGTCTTTACTCTGCGTTTTAGCGCCGTCTTCAATCCACGGTCTCACAGCGCGCGTGAACTTCAGAAGAGAACAAGGTGTGTGTATTTACTGCTATTTCCTATGATATCTGCATATGTGCACTTCCTTACTATAAATGCAGTTTACACAATGTGACGCTGGATCAATACAATGCAGTTTTCTTTCCACTGTAAAGTCTTCGCTCTGTTCACCCCAGTTTAAAAAAACACAAGGGGATTTACGTTCCCTGTTTTGTGTTATGATTCTAACGCGAAGTCAGCCCTTATAAGCTGTTTAAATTAACTTAGCCCGTATAAGCAAATTAACATAAACTAGAAATATGATCGGCTACACACTGTTTTGTTTTGTAACGCAATATGCAAAGAAAGGATTTTTATGCAGTCTTAAATCGAGTTGGTTGTGATAAAACTGAAATGCAACTAAGGCTAAACTAGTCAAATTATGTATATTAAAGCTTCTCAACTTGCAACAGGGTTAAGTAATCAATGGAAATCTATGTCGTAATCTGCTATAGTTGTCATTCATTTCATTTTAGAGCCCCGTTGATTAAAAAACAGTCTGAACAGTCTTTTTTTTAGAATCATTTAATAACAGTATAGCTGTTTTCTTAAAGAGTAACTAAACCCTAAACCAACTTTTTTTAGTTAATGATCTGTAAGAATGGGGTTTTATTAGTGCTGTTCATTGATTTTAGTAAGTTTTTTGACATTTGGATATAAAGTGTTTCAATACTGGTGTAAAAACGTCTGAGTGCTGCCATCTTCAGGTTGAACGGTGGCTACTGCAGTTGAATTTTCTTATTGAATGTTGGGTCCAAAAAATGCCTCGTAATGTAAGCAGGTTCAAGCTCACCACGCCGCTTTGGTCAAGCATTGTTGACCCAGTATTATTTCAGGCAGAATGTACATAGAAAAAAGATGCATTGTTGTTGTTCACCATTTTTAAATGTTACAATGTCTCGTGTGTAACAGCTCAAGTATACAGTATGTCACTAAGACTGTCTCTGAAAATCAGACTAAAGCCTCAAATCTTATTGTGAGATAGAAAGCATCACAGTTTAATTTCAAGCATTCATTTCACTATGATTTCAATCGCTGATATGACATTACTCAGTCAACATTAAAGATATCAAGTTTATATTTTCACAAATGTTCTTTACATTATATAGGATGATTTTATGTGGAAAACAGTAAATCACAAAGAAATACTTCAGCTGGGTTTTCACAGGCATGGTCACATTTATCTTTAATCTTTAAGAATGTTGCATTTTCTCTGAATATTTGATTTAATGTACTGTATTTTTCAATTAAATTTGCATTGCACAATAAATTATCTTAGCTGCAGACATTGTAGGTGTCTATAAATACTGATAACTGTGGTCAAAACAATAGCAAAATAAATAGTTCTGTATTATTAAATTACAGACAAAGATTTTGAATAGCTACAGTAGGTTGGATTGTATGTTTGGTACGAAATGGGTATGGGGGGCCTGACCCCCTATTTTTTCATAGGGCCCAAAATTGCTAGCGGCGCCCCTGATTATAGCAGCACAAGTTTGTCTCAATTTGGTTCGGTAGCTCGTCAAAATTTAAAAAACTATCCACAAAATGTCCATTGCTCTGGAGTGATTGTTTGACACTAGTGTAAACTGCATCACCTTTCTGTAAAATACAACCTAGATCGAAACTGTGTAGATCATTATGTTCATTATGTGCAGCTAGGAACATTAAAGAGTTGCATGTACACTGACGACCTCTGGAGTAAATGTTGTACCTTGGATCACTTTGACAATGAGATGCTACAACAGACAGAACATATGGGTTTGCTTCATTCATACCTGATACAGTGTTGGTACGGTTGTTGGTGCCAAATTAAACTTCTAGCTTTCTGTGCTGTTTCTGAGATTCACTCCTCTTTCCCTTCCTTGGCATGGTGCTGTTTCAACACTCAGTAAATGTAATAAATATAAGAACAGTTTAATAAATAAATAAATTACTTTCAAATATATATATATTAATAAAAGAAATTGAACTGAACAATTCTAACTAATAATATATCAGTTATGCCAAAAAAGTTAAATAATTGTCACAAAGAATCCTATAGTAAAAAGTAAATATAAGAACTGTAGTAAATATGGTAAAGATGTAGTAATGTTATAAGAACAATTCAATAAACAAATGATTGTTTAAGAAGGACAGGAATATTATCAGTTAAATTAAGCCAAAATGTTAAATGAAATATCCTATAGTAAATGTATATATAAGAATTTACTTAAAAAATGAGAAAATAGTAAAAATGTAGTAAATATAAGAACTGTAGTGTATATATAGTAAATATTTAGTAAATATTAGAACTGTAGTGTATGTATAGTAAAAATGTAGTAAATATAAGAACTGTAGTAAATATAGTAAAATAGAGTAAATATAAGAACTGTAGTAAATATAGTAAAATGTAGTAAATATAAGAACTGTAAATATAGTAAAATTTAGTAAATATAAGAACTGTAAATAAAGTAAATATGTAGTAAATATAAAAACAGTAAATATAGTAAAATGTAGTAAATATAAGAACTGTAAATATAGTAAAATGTAGTAAATATAAGAACTGTAAATATAGTAAAATGTAGTAAATATAAAAACGGTAAATATAGTAAAATGTAGTAAATATAAGAACTGTAAATATAGTAAAATGTAGTAAATATAAGAACTGTAGTAAATATAGTAAAAGAAAATGGTAAATAGAACTGTAGTAAATAGAATAAATATGTAGCAAATATAAGAACAAATTTATAAATTATTTTAAATATATATTAAAAAAAGAAATAGAACAGAAATATTAAAATTGAATATATTAATAAGAACAAGCAAAGCAGCAAGCAGTGCAGCGGCATTTCATGTGCATGGCCGTCTAGTGGAAGAGAAAGGATGTAAGATGCATTTGTTTAGGTTTATAATAGTGCTGCACAATTAATCGCATCGCAATCGCAATCGCGATGTCAGCCTGTGCAATTATATGACAGCAAAATGTTGCAATTATATTAAATAAATACATGTGTGGACTTGTTAACACAAACTTTCTGATAACAGTTTGATGATTTTCCTTGCTGTTTAAAAAAGAAAGAAAAACGAACAAAAAAGGCAGTGCATGTGTGGCATGCACGTGTGTGGTGTGTGTTGTCACTTGTGTGTGCGCAGCGTGGAAATACCAGAGCGAAGATGGATGCAGAGGAGGTTGACCCAGTGATCTGGTAGCTAAAAAAAAAACTCTACGTCTGTTGTATGGCAGTATTTTGGATTTAGGATTACTGACACTGAGCAGTTGCTACATCATGTGGCAATACGAAAACATTTCTAGTTTTACAAATACACATTTTTGCATTATCACTAAACTGTGTGTGGATTTTCCTTAAAACCAATCAAGTTGAGTCATGATACAATTTATTGTAATCGCAATCGCACATCGCAATATTAGCACGAATAACCGCAATGGGAAAAATTGCCCAAATCGTGCAGCCCTAGTTAATAAGCAAGATAAAGGCATGTAAATGAATAATATAAAGATATGGATAGGACAGGACAGGACAGGTAATGACAGAGCCACACAGAGAAAAAAAATTAAGTCAGTCACATTGTTAAATGCAAATTGCCATGCTTAATTTTAAATCACTTAATTACCTGCCCTAAAAATGATTCAATTATTTATATAATTTTTATCGAAAAAAAGATACATTTACAGGAACAAAAGCAACAGAAACATTAAACAATACCATATTAATCATTTACATAAATAATGTTTAAAGCATTACTTACTCAACTGACGGTGAACTGAGTTGAATACAAACTGAAGAATCAATTTTTTTTAATAATTATTATTAAGTCAATGTTAGGATAAATCAAGCTGTTTTGGTCCAATATGTATCAATATCAACATGTGTTTTATCACTCATTAACTAGCACTGGTGTTAATGAAGATAACATGTAAGTGTAGATAGATTATTATGCTAAGACAGAAATGACTAATGACTTGTACTACAGTGATTTTAGGAGGTTACTTACATAGAGCAATGCCAAAGCAGTGATGTCACCTCTGAAAAAAAAATAAACCATTATTATAGTGACAGATTTGTTTCTGTTGACTGTATGACGGTAACATTTTCAACAATTATGCTACAATTACCCTGTTATTATTGGTGGTGGTAATGGGAACACTTGCTGCTGTTGGCAGTTGACAGTTGGGAGAAGGTAGTGGAACACAACACACAATCCTATAAATTAACAAAAAAAAGATCTACCATACACACATTTTATGCTTATGTTAAACACTTAGCAAAGGAGAAAGAATAATTAAAGCTTGTAAAATATGCTGTTGTGATTTCTATTACTGTATTGTCCCAAATAGTAGACATTTTTTCATGAAAGTAACTCTCAATAAACGATGTTGTTTTAGACAATTCAGTCAATCATACTGTACAGCCGCAAAAATGCAGTAGGTGGCGCCAAAACCAGATGTGTAAAAAACAGATGTGCAGGTTATATATGGTAATGTGTGCCGTTTGAAAGTATTTAAGAATGTGGGGACCATATTTGTCCCCTTTGAGTTATGACAAGTTTTTTTTTAATTAAAACATTAAAACATCATAATATTACTTACGGCAGAGGATGCAGTGATCTGACCAACAAAAATTGCAGATGTAACAGATTTACAGAAAAACAAAAAAGGGAGAACAAGATTAAAGTCAATCTATACTGTTTACTTGCATGAATAACCTTGGGAAAAATATAAAATTGTAAATATAGTACATATAGTTAGTAGTTTAGTTTAAATGTGTAAAAAAGATACATTTAGTGGTCAATAAACACAGATAAGCTCATTACATAAGTATTAGGGCTGCTGTATTAATTAGTCTCCAAGTTGCTTGGCAACCGTTCAAAACATAAATGAGATGTGTATTGCTTTGTATTTGTGATTAATAAATTATTCTTTTACATTGATGTGTTTATTTATTGAAAACTTGCGCATATCGTAATATTTAATACAAGCAATAAGTCCCTTTGAAGGCGTTTTCTCAGTAATTTCAGTCATTCAGTAATGTCGTTTTATAGGCATTCCTTCACATCGTGTTTTAATGGTTATAAAATCTTTCCCACAAACACTCATCTTCACATGGATTATTGCTTTTCATCACCAGTCTAGACAAACAACATTTTGAAATATTAAGTTGCATTATATAGCATACCCCACAAATCAATTCTTGCATTACTTACCTGAACGGAGAATCGCTGGACCAGATGAAAGCAGAATAACATCAAGCCAGAATGACGTTGCTTACGCAAAACGTCAAGTATTGCCAATGTGCAACTAAATAAAATACTATACTTTATTTAATACTATAGTTTATTTTCTCGTTTAAAATAAAACATTTATATCGCGATATTTCAATGACCCTTGGTGTGTTTTAACAATTTAATCATACGATATAGGCTAATGGGAAACCAGAGCAAATGGAGCATTGTTTTTATTTTTATTATTTGTGCACATCAAAGAGACAAAAATCAGCTTTTCAGTTCCCACGTATTTTCCAGCATAATAATAATATATATAGAGAAAATTATTACTGTCAGAAAAAGTGCAGTTTCTGTCTGGCAGGTCAATTAGGCATAGAAATTACCGTTACATATTTTCCTTTATAAAGGTATATTTTCTAACATGTATCTGTAAAAAAAATTATATAAACATTATGTACATTGTTAAGACCTACAGTAGTCCTAAAATAGCAGAATGGTCGCGTGCAAGAGCCGCGAGGCCAGACGCTATTTAAGTTGTATCCATGCCAACAGTGCGCATTTCTGGACAACAATCTGACCGGAGCAGAAGGAGCTTATACTTATTAAGGTAAGTACTTAACTAAATAACACAAAACACTTTCAAAATGAATAGTCATACTAAAAAAAGTAACAATATAAAAAAGTAATAAAAAAACAACACTATCATAACTACATTACTAAAAAAAAATTATTTCCACACGGATTTTTTTTTTTTTTACAAAAAAATCAGCCTCTTTACTTCACGTCGACATATTAATGTGATAAAAATATATGGCTGCATTTTACAGTACACTGACCCCTCCCTAAATTTGTAAAATGTCCCATACAGATGATGGCTTTTCGTTCAGACCGTTAATTAAAAATTATCTTCGTTTGGCATCATTTGCGCAAGGGAGATGCGAGTGCTGGAGGGAGCGCTCTTCAAACACAAACACACGCACGCACGCACACAGAGAGAGAGAGAGAGAGAGAGAGAGAGAGAGAGAGAAACAGACAGAGGGAGAGAGAAGAGAGAGTTATTCATATTAATATACAAATAAAACTACATTCACTCCAACTATTATTATACCTGTATGTCATCAAAGGGAGCAGGTGTCACACGCCTGTCCTAGAGCGCTCTAGACCTGTTCGAGTCGCGACTCACTCGGATCTTTAACCCGGATCTTTAAATTAACTCATGAGTCGCGAGTCTCTAGTGTCATTAACCCGGATCAGTTGAGTCCTACTACAATTCAATTTAAAACCATAAACAGCGCCACCACACACACAAACCTCTTTCAACATTATTGATGAGACTTCGCTCGAACTACAGATCCACTCGTAACCGGCTGATCTGCACGAGAACTGACCCGAGATTCTCACTCAGAGCCGGAAACATTGCAAACTCAAGAGACCTGCGGATCCGTGCGAGCCGCGAATTGACCCGAGATTCTCACTCAGAGCCGGAAACATAAGGTGTGTTCGACTTCATGCGGCGCTGCGCAGACCGATCGGCGGCTGACTTGAAGCAGTGCATTCCGGTTAGTAAGTTTGTCCGACTTCAGCTGGCGCTGCATGCACGTGACTGTGTCATATGGTTTTTAAGTACCGCGAGAGCGTTTCGAGAGTAGCCGGCTAGCTCAGCCGGTGCAGCTTCTCCAGAGCGGCTGCCCGGAGTTGTAATGACGTAACAGCTTGACGTGATTGGTCGCCTCACTGATGACAACGATCACGTGCGTTTCAAGTTTAATCCAACCTTTAGTTCCACTAATAAACATTATAAATTCATGTTTTAAAACAGGAAAAAACACTTTAATATGCTTAAATATGTTATATTCTGTCGTGTAATAAAATAAAAAGGAAAATAACAAACTCTATTGGTATTTTAATAATATAGGCTTGTTTCCCGTTATTTTCGGGTATACAGTATAAGCAGCAATTAAAATATTCGATATAAAATGTTTCTGGTTGCAACTTTTTATTAAAAGGTTTGTTTTTATCAAATTCAGCATCTAATTCACTTCATTCGCGATTAATAACAAGGAAACACGGCGCACACGTCACTACGGCAAGCAGCAGGTGTCCGGCTTCACAGCTCCGTCTTCAGTTTCTCCCTCGACTGCAAGCGGCAAACCTCGCCGATCGGTCTGCGCAGCGCCGGCTGATCTCGAACACACCTATTGCAAACTCGAGAGACCTGTGGATCCGCGCGAGCCGCGAACTGACCCGAGATTCTCACTCAGAGCCGGAAACAATGCGGACTCGAGAGACATGCGAATCTGCTCTGACTCGAGAGTCTCTCAACTCGTAACCGACTGATCCGTAACCAGCTGATCCGCCGGCTGATCCGTAACCGGCTGATCTGCGCGAACTGTCTCTCTGACTCTGGGGGCTACATAAGCAGGACAGTTCTTTTCTATATTTTCTCTATATTATTATGCTATTGTTATTAGGCTTCTTTTTAAATGGTCGACCATTCACACCAAACCTAAAACCTATAAGCATTTTATTTCAGAAGTGAAAGGCTTTTGTTATGGATTTGCTTTTGAGGAGACTTCAGTCGCTCTATAGATCCACTAACCGGCTCCGGCTGATCCACGCGAATCAGCCGGTTAGTGGGATCTGTAGAGCGAGTCTCATGTGGTCTGCGAGTCTGCAATGTTTCCGTCTCTGAGAATCTCGAGTCGCGTGGATCAGCCGGTTACAAGTGGGTCTGTACTGAGTTTCCTTGGCAATTTAGCAATACTGACTCAAATGACTCAAGTGAATCACACAACCCGGATCACTTTAGTGAGTGACTCACAATAACCCGGATCCTTAAAAGGAATCGAGTTTGCCAGGCCTAGAGCGCTCGATCTCCCTCTCTCACAGGAACTTTTAGGGAAAGCGAGAGACGAATATTCCAGGAGGAATTATTAGTGAACTTACATTTGCTTTAATAATACTACTACTAATACATAATACTAATTATAATATTGATAACAATAATTACAATACAAAAAATACTTAAAGTAATACACAAACAAATATTTAAACAAACAACTGATTGTTATTTTTGTACAATGTCTGTGTTATATTAACGTACACTAATTTTTCTTTTTAATTTGTTTGTCAACAGTAGACACCAAAATTCTAAGCCATTTTGAAAGTCTTATACAGAGCCATTACAAAGACTACTGATATGTAAGTATATTATTATGGATATACTTTTTATGATTTTCGCAGTTTTATAACTTGGGTAAGAGCGCCCCTTAGTGGATAATACCGAAATATGGATTAGCAGGAAGCGTTTTTTTCTTAGACTAATTGATGAGATAAACTTGTCAGTGGCGAAGAAAGAGTTAAAAACTTTTTTATATATATAATCTTAAAAACCTTTTAACAATACAAAGAACATTGTAAGAATATTTTTTATTGACTATTAAACATTAACTTAATTGTTGAAAAAGAATTGGAAAAACAAATTCCAAGTCCAGGCACTCAGTAGGATGCAAAAGTTAAAAAGCCTTTATTAATATTCAAGGGCTAAAACATTAAAACACCAACGCGTATCGGCCCACTGGCCTTCATCAGGGTGTTGGTAACAAACAGACAGATTCACACAACACTTATAATTATATTGATTTCAGGTGTGCCACTCTAACACTTGCAACACAATTTTTGGCCACTGGAGGCAATAGTTCAGATACTGTCTAGTATCAAAAGGTTAAACCATACAAATACAAGACCAAGTAAAAGCTCTCCAAGTGGAAAGATACAGACATCTAGTGTACTCCACACAATATATCACAAAGATCAATAAATGTGAATAGGCTAATTACCCATCGTGATTCTAAATTGTTCTAAAACAGCATGAGGAAAAAAAAAATATATTTATATGATATAATGCATAGCATTCAAAGTAAACATCCACATGCAACAATACACTGTCCCTATTGAGATACAACAATTACAAAAAAGGTGAGAGGTCAAAATCTTCATTGAGACCTGGATAATCAGTGGCCCTCAAGGAATAAATCCAGTATGTCTCCCTTTGTTTAAGGCGTTTAATTATATCCCCACCCCTGGAATCAAGGCGAATAGCCTCAATGCCAATTACTCGTAAGGTCGAATCCCTCCCATGCTTTGCGTCTATATAATGTTTGGCCATTGGATAATTCACATTTCCAGTCCGGATGGCATACCTATGTTCAGCTATCCTGTCTCTTAGTCTTCTTTTAGTGAGACCTACATAAAAACAGCCACAAGTACACTCTAAACGATAGACAACATGGGTAGTATTGCAATTTATAAAGCTATTAATAGTATAGATCTTATTAATGAAAACATCCTTAAATGTGTCAGTTTTAGCAATATTCACACAATAATTGCAATTACCACAAGGAAAGTTTCCCTTGGGTTGTCGAAGCCAAGTTTCACGCTTAGGAGCAGGGAGGTAACTTCTTACTAACTTGTCTTTAATTGTGGGGGCCCTCTTAAAGCTAATCCTAGGGGGTTCTGGAAAATTTTTTTGTAAAGTCGGGTCACATTCAATAATGTTCCAGTTTTTCTTTATAATGTGTTTAATCTGAACAGCCTCCTTGCTGTAAGAAGTGACAAAACAAGGTTTCTGAGTTGACACTCCTTTGGGTCTAGACCAGGGGTGTCAAACTCATTTTAGGCTGTGGGCCGGATGGTAAATAACGCCATGAAGTGCGGGCCGGATAATTTTTTTAAACGTTAGTGTGCTGATAATTGTGTTAAAATTAACTTAACAAACCAATTAATTAGTTTGTTTAGCAAGAAAACCAGAGAAACACACAGCTCTGTGAAAACTACATTTCATAAGGTCACACTCATACTGTATATTATACACACAAATTTACATCTGTACAAAACCCACTGGCCTTATAGGTTGAAAAGCTTTAATTTAACTTCTTTTGCCTTGATGCCAAAATTATTTATAAACCATTCACTTTTCTTTGGAATATATTTGTAATGAGAACAGTCATTTAGAAAATGCTAGATGGGGCAGTGGCCCAAAACAAAAAATGGACTATGGGGGGTGGTACTATTATTATGGTTTTAATAAAGTATTATAAATATTATGTATTAAATTACTAGCATCAACTTAGACAAGTGATTATAATAGGAAATATAATAAGAATTAAAGTGTGACAATCTGCTAAATATTCAATATGATTTATCTGCTGGCTTGATGGAGCTTTGAATCCATATTTGCAATGTTGAACTGCTGCTAAAAGCCTCTCTTTCCGTTCTCTGTCGTTATTTTGTGAAGGCATTGGTGTTTTTTGTATTTTTTGTCTACAAAGTGTGCCAACAACAGCAAATTTAGTGTTTATATTAACTTAGATCTGATCAGGAACAGTAAATCGATTAGACAAGCATTGTAACGTAAATAAGAATGTGGATATTTTGGTTTTGTTAGCTTGCTAAGTTGTTAGCACTTTTAGAACACTGACAGCAAATCATTACCGGAAGAAATACATAAACATACTTACAAATTACTAATTCTGCGGTTTAACAACTGATATAATGTAATGAATCTACCTGTTAATGCAACGAACTTCGGAAACTGTCGTGTTCGCTCTCCAGGCAGAGAGTGGACACAGAGATGCTGCGGAGCGGGCGGGAAAACACGAAGTGGATCACCGGAATCAGTGGATCTTTAGCGGAGCGGTAACAATAAAACGGCAAGTTTTTTGGGCACCGTGTTTAGTCTATGTTCCGCGTTTTGCTGCTTTCCGCAAGTCTCTCATATTAAAAACGAACTAGACACCCGTCTAAAAGGGTTTTTAAAATATGTATTTAATATTTAATAATACTGTATAAATCATCACGCGGGCCGGATTGGACACCTTTGCGGGCCGTATCCGGCCCGCGGGCCGCATGTTTGACACCCCTGGTCTAGACTGAAGCAGGCTCTTCCTTTCAAGTGACTGAGCTCTATTATGAGCTTGAAGGAGAGTTTTTGTTTGATATCCTCTTTGTCGAAAACGCTGCTGCATATCAATAGATTGATTTTGAAAATCCTGATCTGAATCACATATGCGCCTTAGTCTCTGGATCTGTCCAAAGGGTATGTTATCAATGAGCCATGAAGGATGAAAGCTATTTGCATGCAATAAGGTATTACGATCTGTTGCCTTTCTAAAAGTAGATGTATGTAAGAATCCCTCATCATCTTTAGAAATTCGTAGATCCAGAAAGGTGATGGCATGTAAATCATAATCCAGACAAAATTTAAGGTTCTCATTTAAGCTGTTTACATACACATGAAAGTCTACAAGTTCTTTTTCTGAGCCTGAGAACATCAAGATCACATCATCAATATATCGACCCCACCACAAGATTTTGTCTTTAAAAGGGTTATCTTGGGAAAATATATAGCGCTCCTCCCACAAGCCTAAAAACAGATTAGCATAATTAGGAGCAAAACAAGCACCCATTGCAGTCCCTTTTTCTTGTCTGTACAATTTATCTTGAAAGAGAAAGATGTTGTTCTTTAAAGTCCACTCAGTAAGTTGCACTATAAAGTCACTGGGAGGCATCAAGTGTTTAGGTCTGGATGAGAGATAGTGTTTTAAAGCCTCTAGACCCTCATCATGTACAATATTACTATATAAAGACTCCACATCCATTGTAGCCATAATACAAGAACCTATGTTACCTATTTGCTCAATTTTCTTTAAAACCTGTGTAGTATCTTGAATATAAGAAGGCAACTCTGCAACAAATGGCTTGATGAAATGATCCACAAATTTGGAAGCAGGTTCTGTTATGGAATCATTTCCGCTGATTATTGGTCTACCAGGTGGATTTTCCAAATCCTTGTGGACTTTGGGGAGCATATAAAAAGAAGAATAGCGTGGGTGTTGACAGAGCAAAAACTCATATTCTTTCTTAGTAATCCAGTCATGTGATTTTGCCTCATCAAGCAATTGTCCCAGCTCTCTTCTCATGGTGTCCATTGGATTGGACGAGGGCTTTGAGTAGTACTGAGTATTGTCTAGTTGGCGAAGAGCTTCACTAATATACTTCTTCTTGTCCCACACACAGACAGCACCACCCTTATCAGCACTTTTAATGATTATATCATCTCTCTCCGAAAGCCATTTAAGTGCTTGAGATTCATTTTTTGTGAGATTTTGATGTGTGGTCTTTTTTTGTTTACTGTAAAGCTTATCTACTTCATAGGATACCTTTTTAGTGAAAGTAGTCAATATGGGGTTTAGAGAGTTATGAGAGTTTACCGTGGTGGTTGAGTAGGTAGCCATACCCTGTGCATTCTGGGAGTACCAGGCCTTCAAATGTAAACTCCTATAGAATCGATAGAGGTCCACTTTGGTGTCAAATGGTCTTCCGGAGTATGTAGGAGAAAAAGAGAGACCCTTGGACAAAACAGAAATGCAGTCATCAGAGAGGGAAAGGTCTGAGATATTAATTACGACCGATGCTTCAACCGGCTCCTTGTGATTGGTGGTTCTCGATAGTTGGTTCCTCCGCTTTCCACCCCTTTGCGTTTTCCTGTTGGTTGTACTGTCTGGGGCGAGATTCCAAAAAAGCATTTCTTCCATACACATCAGCAATATTATCATGGTCATTAGTGCCATCACCCTCATCATCAGTGCTTGGAAGATTAAAAGAGACTCTTCTTTTTATCAGGTGTCCCTTCTTACCCCAGCCGTATATAGAGCCCTTACTGTAGTCATCACGGTCTCGCTTAAATTTGAATATTTTGCCTTGTTTCAGTTTTGTTGACAGTGTATCAAGATCTTCTTTTAATTTATTTTCAAAAGGCAACCTGTGTTCCTCTGATTCTGTCTGATTGAGCTCAGATTTCAATTCCTCAATCTGGGATTGTAAAACTGACTTCTGTTTTCTGGCTTCTTCAATTAACAAGAGGATTAAGTCTAGGGAGCATTTGTTGAGAATTGCTTCCCATTTATCCTTAAAATCCACATTATCATAGCCAAATGAGGGAAATTTATTCAATCTCAAACCTCTTGGAATCATGTCCTGCCTCCAATAGTCAGATAAGGTGATAATATGAAGATTCAGCTTTACCTCTTTTTCAGAAAGTTTAACTTAATTGTTTTTGGTGTTACTAAGATATCTGTTTTTGTCCTTACCCACACAATGTCACATCCATATGCCACACCAGGGCGACTAACCCTAAAATGTGTTAAAACACATGTTTGTCATAAAGCAAGCTCATTTTCATATCACAATTCTAAAATAGAGATTAGTTCTTATAAAACCTCTGCAGCTTGTGCCCTCACTGAAAAATGGCCCAGATCCAGAATTTGAGGAGGGTGCATCCTACATACTCAGGAAAAGCATCATTTCAAAGAGGTATGGGCGGCTATACTTGCTGCTTGAACGAAAATATAAATTTAGGACGGCTCCAATAAACATACCTGAGGAGGCTGAGAGAGCAGCAAAGGATGCTCTGTGTCCACCATCTGCTCTGGTGACTGGGGAGGAGGTGGACATCTTTTCCTTCAAGTCTTCAAGGGAAGGTGGAAAAAGTGAGTCTATCTATCTATCTATCTATCTATCTATCTATCTATCTATCTATCTATCTATCTATCTATCTATCGCCTCTCAATCCACGTCTCACTTATTAATTGATGCATAACACTTAGTAGTCTGCAGAAGCACTAAAAAGCATTTTAGCCTGTAACACATGTGTAACTGGGCTGTACTTTTTTAGTTGCACAAGCCAAGGATGACTCGGTCTGAGATTCCAATCTTGGATCTGAAGTTGCGGTGTGGTGCGAGCCTCCTGGATGTTTCTCTGTGGAGGGATGAAGCACTAACTAATCTCCATGAAGAGGACCAGATAGAAATAAGCCATCTCCATGCGAGTCTTCTTCCAAAAGGAAATGGCAAATTCAACTCCTCTGCCTACACAACCATCAAGGTATTACTGTTTATGCACTACAAATCTATGTCTGTCCATCCATCTACAATTCAATTATAATGATTTTATAGACAAACCAAAACTAATGATATTATGTTAAAAATATACTAAATATGTGCAAACACACACACACACACTTACCTTATTTCTTTTAGAGAAAATCTAACACAACATTTGTTTTGTTAATCTTCAGATTGAGGAACCTGAAATTAAGAAGGAGGAGATTGAAGTTATTGGAGTAACGGAAGATCAGGGAATCTACACACTCCTGACAGAGGACGACAAAACTTATGAAGTCCCAGCTAGTTTTTATTCAGGGAATTTTGCGGATCTTATTAAGCATCTGCCAATGAGACTCTCCATTACCCATAAAAATAATCGTGTAATGGAGATTAACGCAGTTGAAAATGACAATGAATAAAATATGATAATATGATCACTTACTGTAGTATATAAGATAATAATTAGTTAATTTATTATAAGTAGTAATCAGTTAAATAGTTTAAGTATTAATCTGTATATTTTAAGTATTTATCTTTAAAACAGTATATTATAGGTAGTAAATTATAGAATATTAGGTAAGAATCTGTTAAATAGTAGGATAATCTGTTAGTGAATTATAAATATTAAATCATTAAAATTGTAAATTATAGGTGATTTGTTAGTGTATAATAAGCTTTTAAATTTTAAACTAGTATATTATTGTTCAAAATGTGTTACATATTATATTATAGGTGATTTATGATTTATAAATAAATTGATTTATAAACAATTTTCCTTAATGAGTCTGTGTCTGCATTTAAACCTCACCACCACACAACAAAGTGTTCCTTTTGGAAGAGCATTGCGTTAACAGCAGAGTTTGTGAACAAAAATGCTTTTTACTTAAATGAATACCTTGAATGCACTCTAAGTCACTTGGGATAAAAGTGCCATGCAGAAATATAAATGTATCTATCCATCATACATGCCGGATACACCCTAACACACGCTTACCATAGGGGGGAACCGGGGTGAAAGTAACGCGCAAGCGTGCCGCACAAGCCCTGAAAAGTGAAGCCAAAACATCTCGATCGCCCCCCAGTGACTGGTCCCAGTATAGGTCATAAACCCCGCCTCCCCATGTTATTCAATGGGACTTGGGACCAACTAAAAAAATTAATTACACTTCAATTATCTTTTTTCCGAAGCTGGTTTCTGTCATTTACTGTAGTTTTTATCACGCTGATGTAAATTCAAATGTTTGTTTTTAAAATAGGTTTGTGTTTAGTTAGTTATTTAATGATATAAAAACGGTGGTGTCACGTCATGATTGACAGCTGTGATATCGTGTGATATGTGCATTCTACGAGAGCGAGGGCGGGGTTTTGACTTCGCGGCTTCCCTTCCTGCTCACTAGTGCGCATGACTGGTCCCGAAATCGCTAGTGCGCAGACTCAAGACCCAAGATGTCAGCGCCATGTCGGGACACTTGCGGCTTCACTTTTCACCAATGGAAGAGAGTGAACAGGCGTCGTCCATCTTTTTTACAGTCTATGGTAACGCGGAACAAAAGTAACATTTTCCTTTCGGGGCGAATGTAACACGAATGTAACACAAACTACCAGGGGCGTCATGCACCATTTTTAAGGGAGCACATTGCACACAGCTCATTGTGCATACCGGGATATTAAAAAAGAAACATTATAGAGCTTTCACGGTCTTTTCCATGACACATGACACTCCCACTTAGATTTCTAACAATCTGAGCCCCATGACTTCATGTAAAAAACACCAAAATAAATGCTTAATATCAATTAATTAAATTAAAATAATGACATATTGGCATCATATTTACATCTGAAATGCTTTTTTTAAATTATTTTCGTTCTGTTTAATGACTTATAAAATTGTGCGTTAATGTATTTGCACAACAACTGCATTATGGTATAAAATTATGTCATTTTAAATCTATAAAGTATATAAAAAATGAAAATGACTAAGATTGACGTGATTTGATTTTGGTTCGATAATGTAGATATAAAGTTATTAGAGGAATGCATTTTGCAGTTTTACCTCATATGTGGCTGTGCCCCCGTGAACTCTGGCGTTGTACCAAAATTAATCTAAAAATCTACTAATAACGTCGAGACTGTTACATTTTAAACCATGCATTTTCTACACAACGAAGGTTAACTGCACATTACCTTACTGTGGTTTGGAAATCTTGTGAGCGATGTTTTTCATTTCTTCAGATAGCAAAAGCAGCCAGCAGCACGTGGGCGCCCTCAGATGCTGATGACGTCTGCGACTGCGCTGTGCATCTGCAGCGCATGCTCCCTTAAAGTAATATCTCACTTTTCAGAGAATTTTGCATATTAAACGACAAAAATAAGCAAAAGATTAATAGGCGCTTATTTGATTTTAAGGTTGCATGCAAAATCCATTTGGGCATGACGCCTCTGCCCGCTGCTAATAACATTATGAAGAAAATGTATATTATTCTAATTTGAATTAATTTAGTTACATATTAACAAAGTCATAGACATGTACAATTACTAAAAACAAGTGTAACACAAAAATCTATCTTGTTCCGTTTTGTGTTACTTTTGTTGTACTTTTGAAATTGTTCAAAGTGAAATTATACTGAAATCGTTTTAAATTTGTTGAAACCTGGTATTGATAGATCACACTTATGAGTTATTGACCACAACAAATACATTACATCATCATCTCTCAATCTCTCTCAGTCTCTCTCTGTCTCACAAAACTCAATCAATAACACACACAAACATACACACACACACACACACACACACACACACACACACACACACACACAATTACACACACAATCACAAAATTATGTATAACATACTGTCACAAAAACACAGACATGCACACACACACACACACACACACAGACACACACACACACACACACAATCACACACAAACACACACACAACCACACACAACTACTCACACACAGACACACAACCACAAAATTACACACACAACCACAATATTACACACCCAATCATACTCACACAAACACACACATACATGTCCCAACTGCCCTAAATGCACCATCTGCCCCATTCTGCCCCAAATGCCTCATCTGCCCCAACCACCCCATTTTGCCCCAAATGCCCCATTTGCCCCAACTGGCCAATTCTGCTCCAAATGCCTCATCTGCCCCAAATGCCTCATCTGCCTCATTCTGCCCCAAATGCCCTGTCTGCCCCATCTACCCAATTCTGCCCCAAATGCCCCAACTACCCTAAATGCCCCATCTGCCCTAAACACCCAATTCTGCCCCAACTGCCCTAAATACACCATCTGCCCCAACTTCCCAATTCTGCCCCAAATGCCTCATCTGCCCCAACTGCCCCATTCTGCCCCAACTGCCCTAAATGCCCCATCTGCCCTAAATGCCCCATCTGCCCTAAACGCCCCATCTGTCCTAAATGCCTCATCTGCCCCAACTGCCCTAAATGCCCCATCTGCCCTAAATGCCCCATCTGCCCTAAACGCCACATCTGCCCTAAATGCCTCATCTGCCCCATTCTGCCCTAAATGCCCCAACTTCCCTAAATACCTAAAATGCCCCAACTGCCTCATCTGCCCCATTCTGCCCCAACTGCTCTAAATGCTCCAAATGCCCCATCTGCCCTAAGTGCCCCGTCTGCCCCAATTATCCAATTCTGCCCCAAATGCCCCAACTACCCTAAATGCCCCATCTGCCACAAATGCCCCATTCTGCCCAAATCTGCCCCAACTAACTTAACTGCCCCAACTGCAGCTCCATCTATTACTCTCAGACTAGGCTTTCTCAAGCCAACATAAAGTTTGTTCACAAACTTTAACCTCATCTAGTTTTTTCTGTGACATTTTTTCTCTGCTGACAGTACAATGTTAAAATAATATTTATATTGAAACGAACACAATTTTTGTATAGCATTTATAATTGTTACAGTTAGAGTTATATACAGTTATTATACAGTTATAATATCTTTCAGTTAGAGAAATTTGAATTTGAGATTCTGGAAACGAGATTTAGGTTTTGCGGACCCATCAGGTCGGGAAATAAAGCGTGTGAACACAGAGTGTATTTTAAGCATTGCTGAATAGAAACTTGTGGGAGCTGGAAGAAAAAAAAACAGTCCAGCACAGACCTCCTTAAACCTTAGGTGTGTATGTGTGTGTCCCGAATAAATGATAACTAAAAAAGGAATAAAGTTCAAAAGCCGGACTGTAAGAGACTTTTATGGGAGCATAAATGCCTGTAAAATGTTACCACTATAGTACTTGATCTGCTTAAAATGATTTCATTGATATATGCCTATAAAGGTGTTAAGTTAAGGAATAAATAATGGAAAAACAAGTCGTTTTTTTCATTTTTTTTATTTTTGTTTTTAATTTGAAAAAAACGATTGAACAAATGATACACGGACCCATCATATTCCATGATTATAGGCCTATTGCGGGTGCAAACAGACAAAGAAACAGCAGAACAACCATGTTTTAAGCAATTTTTAATGCCGTCTTTCGTCTTTTAAATAGGAAATAAAAACAATGTTGCTTGACAAAAGATTAGATTAAATTCAAAATAAAATAAAAAAACAGCTGGCCCGCCATCTACTGGCTAAAAAAAATATTGGCCCGCGGCCAAAGTTACTTGCCGACCCCTGCTCTATGACATATGCGGTCGACAAATATGACCTCCAGAAGACGCACCCGAAATCCTGGCCAGGACGCGTCCGGCAAGAATGGCACGTAGGGTCATTCCTAAGGTCTGAAGCTCTTTTTCTTTTCTTGGAATCTTCCGTCAAAGGTTTTCGCTGCTTCTTCCCCGGCTCTGCCATTTGCAACAATCGCAAGCCGTGTTTTGCTCGCCTCCCTCTGTGTTGTTTGCTGTAAAGTGATGCTGCTTCTCGCGATATCTGAGACTTTGCGAGACTGAAGGACGCCAGGTCGGATACAGCGAACTTGCAAGTGGGGTATTCTTCCTACAGGCAGTAGGGGCGGGCGAGAGAGTCTTCATTCGTCCTGTAATGAGTCATTTAACCATATACCGACTAACGAAGATTATTTATTAACATAAAAATGCTGCCTTGTGTCCCTTTAATTGGAATGCACAACCATAAAAAACGAGATTTCTGAAAAATAAAAAAACGGAGTTATCTCGTTTTGCAACGAAACTTCATTTTCTGGCACCAAAGGTCTGTGTGAACAGGGTTTATGACATCTGTTCAGAGTGTGACGACAGACAGTTACACTTTACATTTTACAGTTTCTTACCAGAATTTAAGATAACATTTTAATCTGTTCCTTAAAAAAATCCTTCCCTGTGTATAGTAGTGTTGCAGTGCTTACAGGCTTCCCTAGAGAGGGTCTTTGCTTTCAATAGGCGAACCATTTGTATTTTCTGCCATTTCGTGCAGCTCTGTGTTGACAGCCAGCCTCGTCTCACATGATGTTAAAAAGCCCAGGTGTGTGCTTGGCATCGAGTATTGTTGTGATCATGGCTAGTTTAACTACTGTGTGCTCACTTAATTTTTTTTCTCCTGCTGTCTCTGTTTTGCATAGGCACCAGAAACACATGCATGACCTTGCTTTCTTAAACTCGATTTTTCTCAAAACTTTGCTGACTCTGTCAACTTCAAACACAATAGCTCTGTCATTTTTTGTCAGATTCCAACAAATCATACATGTTTTTTTTTTACTTCGTTTTGAAGTTTGTTTTTTTAATAGAGAATGTCAAAATCTAAATAACTTTTTATTTGCTCAGTCCAACTGATTTTGACAGCACGGGTCACAATTTTATTACGGTTAACCATTAAACTGGTAATAGTCACATCCCTTTTAAATAGTAACTTATTGTTTTTATGTTCATACTTCGTTTTGTCACAATTCACTTATGAAAAACAAATTTCTGTTTTTGGATCAAATACAAATAACACAAGTATGGTAGATTTTCGTAAGTGATTGTTCAAACAAGCTAACACTTCTCATCTGAATGTATTGGTCTAGACACGATTACTTACAATGACCTCAGTAGTTTCAAAGAATGGTGAGCCCGTCGAGTACATTGTCCGTTCTGAGAGGCGTACGTGCACTTAGATGACACTCGTGGCGTTAAGTCAAGTAAAATAAGAGTATAAACGCTGACTTCATAACGCAAGCCGACACTTTCCTTATCTGCAAATGCCAGCTTCTAAATGACCTAGTTGTGTTTTTAACTTCACTGAGGCGCTCAGACCGATCGACACATGACATCAAAGTACCGCGAGACTGATTCAAGCGTCAGCTAGAGTTTTCGAATGGCTCTCACGGTGTTTCTACGTCACATGCGATTGTTCTGCGCAGCGCCGTGAGAGAAAAACACAGATTCAGGCGGCGATCACCGACTAACATTAACTTACACCCTATACAATTTGATAATAATAATAATAATAATAATAAATTTTATTTGTATTGCACTTTACATTGAACAATCTCAAAGTGCTACAGAATATCAGTCTAAAAAAACAGTCAACAGACAATCTAAAAAACAATCTAAAACAGACCAAAGGAACAAGAAGCAAAAAAGTTTAAAATATATAAAAAGCAGTTTAAAGGAAGGCTTTTTTAAAAAGAAATGTTTTTAAGTTTTTTTTAAAAACATCTATAGTCTGTGGAGCTCTCAGGTGGTCAGGGAGAGCGTTCCACAACCTGGGTGCAGCCGATGAGAAGGCCCTGTCACCCATGCTGCAGAGCTTAGTTCTGGGGATTTGAAGAGTGGTTGAAGTTGCTGACCGAGTACGTGAGGAGGTACGTAGGGTGAGAAGTTCTTTTAAATAAAGGGGGGCATGTCCATATATACACTGGTGGGTGAGAAGGGAGACCTTATATTCAATTCTGAGTGGGATAGGGAGCCAGTGAAGAGATTTCAGAATAGGAGTGATGTGGTCATGCTTACGCACCCTCATCAGGATCCTGGCAGCACTATTCTGTATATATTGAAGCCTCTGAGTGCTCTTGCCTGGGATCCCGATGAGGAGTGCATTGCAGTAGTCCAGCCTGGATGAAACAAAGGCATGGACGAGCTTCTCTGTATCTGCTAGTGTGAGGGTTGGACGAAGTTTTGCGATGTTCCTTAGGTGGTAGAAAGATGTCTTACAGAGGTGTTTGATATGGTTGTCAAAGGTAAGCTGTGGGTCCATTTTAACACCCAAATTGGTAACAGATGTGGAGAGGGAGATGGTTTGTCCAGAAAAAGTGATATTGGTGATGGTGGATGAGCGAAGCTGATGTGATGTGCCAACCAGGATGGCTTCTGTTTTGGAGCCATTCAGCTGAAGGAAATTGAGCTTCATCCACGCCTCTATCTCCTCCAGGCAGGTGGTCAGTGTTGTTGTTGGCAGGGGAGCAGAAATGGTGGGGGCAATCTTAATGTAGAGCTGTGTATCATCCGCATAAGAGTGAAATGTTATGCCATGTCTGCTAATAATATCGCCGAGGGGGAGCATGTAGATTGAAAAAAGGGTGGGGCCAAGCACAGAGCCCTGAGGAACACCGCAGGTAACACTGTGGGTGTCAGATTTGGCTTTGCCCATGGCGACATGCTCCGTTCTGTCGGTCAGGTAAGAAGTGAACCAGTTGTGAACTTTTTCTGAGAGTCCAATGGTGTGTTGCAGGTGGTGAAGAAGGATTTTGTGATCTACTGTGTCAAAAGCAGGTGTGAGGTCCAGGAGGATGAGTAGTGATGGGGAACCAGTATCTGCTGCCATCATGAGGTCATTGGTGACTCTGACCAGAGCTGTTTCTGTGCTATGGCCAGAACGGAAACCAGACTGAAATTTTTCATACAGATTATTGTATTTGAGGTGATCATGAATTTGTGCTGCAACAATTTTTTCCAGAACCTTTGATAGGAATGGAAGATTGGATATTGGTCTGTAATTGGAGAGAATTTCTGGATCCAGTGTGGGTTTTTTCAATAGAGGTCTGATGACAGCTGTTTTTAATGCAGATGGGATATGGCCGGCCTGTAGTGAGTGATTTATGATTTTGGTGATAAACGGAGAGATAGCAAAGATGTTTGCCTTCAGCAGGGTTGAAGGGAAAGGGTCCAGGGCACATGTGGATGGCTTAATTTTTTTGATAATCTCCTCTACTTCCTCCTGTGTGACATCAGAGAAGGTACAGAACGACTGGGCAATCTCTAGTGGGTCAGCTGTTGGGAGGGGCAGTACCACAGTGGAGGAAAGGTGAGAGCGGATGGTGTTAACTTTTTGCTTGAAGAATGTGATATGCATATTACACCTCTCTGCGGTAGTCTCAGAGAGGGAGGGTGAGGGGGGGTTGAGAAGGTTATTTATAGTTGAGAATAGTTGTTTGGAATCACCGGGGCTATTGTTGATGATGTTGGAATAGAACTTGGAACGTGCGTCCCTCAGAGCTTCTGCATATGCCCTCCTATGTTCCCTGTATGCCTGTTTGTGGACAGTCAATCCAGAGGCCTTGAGCCGCCGCTCAAGTACACGCCCAGCCGCCTTCATTTTTCGCAGCTCGCCCGTGAACCAGGGTGCGGTGCGTGAGAACGAGACTGACCTGGATGTTAAAGGGGCGTGGAGGTCCAGGAGATTGCTCAGGGACTGATTGTAGAAGTCCACCAAGTCAGTAATGGTGAGAAGGTCAGTAGAGCCAGAAGAGAGACGTTGAAAGTCTAGAGTCAGGGCATCTGCATTAATGTTTCTCAATTTTCTGAAATGGATCTGCCGCTTTGGTTTGGTATGGGTGGGAGGGAAAGGCAGCTCCATTGACACTACCTTGTGATCTGAAACACCAAGATCGTAAACCTGTATATTGCTAATGGGGGCGGAGTTTGAGATCAAGTGTGTGTCCCCTGCAGTGTGTGGGGACATCAACATGTTGTCGTAGATTGATGGAGTCTAGTAGCTGAAGAAAATCAGCAGCTAGATGACATGAGGGGGTGTCGACATGAATGTTTATATCTCCCAGGATTATGGTATTTGCAGACGTAGTGCAAAGTGTTGTGAGAAGATCAGACATTTCTGGTATGAAAGCAGAATTTGGTTTTGGAGGTCGATATATAAGGAGAACAGTCATGGGAAAGGGGGGCTTACATTTAAAAGCAAGACATTCGCAAGAAGATGTAGGAGGCAGCGAGATAGGGGACAACTCCAGGTCCTGTCGGTGAATGACAGCCAAGCCACCACCACGGCCAGTGCTGCGAGCTGCCTCTAGGTAACTGTAGCCGGGAGGACAGGCTTCATTTAAAGCAGAGTAAACCTCTGGTTGGTGCCAGGTTTCTGTCAGGCACATGAAGTCAAGTCCTTTTTCCCTGATATGTTCTTCAATCAGTATAGATTTATTGTTAATAGATTGTGTATTAAAAAGTTCAAATTTGACCAGTGACTGTGGGGTAAATCTCTGTATAGATCGCAAAACATTAAAATCCACTCCGCGCTGACTTGAGTCCAGTCCGTGAATTTTATGCAGCCGGGAGTGCGTGGATCCCAAACTGGAATGCAGAGATCTCGCGATATTTCCAGCGTTTATAGCAGCCATAGCAGCGGCACTCTGATGACGCGTTAGTCGTGCGCCGAAAGACCATAGAGACGGGATATTGGTAGCAGCGCAGTTCGGCTGGTTGTGGAAGATTAGTTTTCGACCGGAGCCTCTATGACTGTAAAGAGGACGGCGAACAAGTCCAAGTTCTGTAATGATGGGGATGTTTAGTCCAGGAGTGGTTGCAGGTTTAAGTCGCCAGAGTTGCGAGCTGGAGTAGCTGAACGACATACTGACCAATGAGAAAATGCTATGGATGCTATCGTCTGTATCAGGTAAGTGTCTAGTTACCTAAGTCAAGTCTACAAAGCGAACTTAAACGTGCAATCGCTTACTATGTAAGCTCAAATTAAATTCAATTTAAAATTCACAAGCACAGTGGAGAAGCGGCGAACAAACAACGCCAGCGTCCTCTCCGTCCAGCCAAAATCTAGTCATATCTGATACTTACTGACCCACCAGACACAAATTTTACACGGGGTTGTCAACAATGAACGAACCCGAACGAGTTCCGTATTAAATAATGGCTTATTGTGCTGTATGACACTTCTCTTGGCAACATTATCCTGATTGTATTTTCTTTTTCATGCATGATATTAAAAAGTAGATTAACATACTCGTATTTTACATACCATAAACAAAATAGCAAAATCTCTAAAGATGATAAGGTAATGTTATCGTTTCATGATATCATAGTTACCCAAATTCTTAATATTATTCACATAATAAAAAATCTAACGTCACACGGCTATCTCTGACTAACATAAGGCCTCATGCAATGGCGGGAAGATGATTCCTGATAAATTGACATTGTATGAGAACTTAAAATACCAATCTTAATGTATGGCATATTGCAGACGATTTTCATCTACAATATGTCACACCTTTAGAGAGAAATGATTTCCAAAACCAACTGGACCTACCGAGTAAACCACCGTGAACTAGCGCAAATCCTCACAAAATGGCGACCAATTTGTTTCTGAGATTTTCGGTTTCATTGGGCGGAGCTTATCTTAAAGTGGATTATTAATATTTGTTTTATTTTTAAATGGTAAGTTTTATTAGGTATTTTATGTATACTGTCGGATCCCATATAGTAACACACACAGCATGTCTTATAGTTTCAATCTTTTGGAAAATCTAGTCAGTGATTCTTGGGAATTTGGATAAAACAGGTTTAAATTTTGAAGAAAAAAAAAGTTAGTTAAATTACAAAATCTGAAGGTATATAATTATAGACCAAGGTCTTGGCTGTTCAGCAATTTACTGGTGCAACCTCCCCTGTTTGTATTTTTTTCATAAAATAGGCGTTTTTCCAGTTATTACTCATACAACATTTATTTTAAGCCTAATTAGAAAAAGTAATGTTTTTTTTATTTAATAAACATATTTTTGTATTAATAGAGACTATTACTTTAATAACTCAACAGCACTGAAGAAACATTGTAAGCATATTCATTTAAAACAAATAAAACTACGTCTGACGGTGGTGACACTAATCTGACCGTGGTGACATTGGCCTCATTATTCCAAAACGTATACCACTCAAGTCAATGGCTTCTTGCTTAAACTTTATGTAAATATTTGGTCAAAAAAATAACAATCTTGAGCACTGTGATGAACAAATATCAAATCATAACTTCCTAAAATACATAAAACCTGACAGAAAAGACAGAAAACCTGACGGTGGTGACATCTGACGGTGGTGACAAAAACCTACTCTTTCACATGAAATAGATGAGTTGTTCACATTAGCCATCTTGTTTCCCCTCTGTTGCTAGCTACATCAGACCTCTTCTTAAAAATGATACATTTATTTTATAATCTAATCTAATATTTTTTTACAAAGATGACAGTGTTGATGTTATGGTTGTCACCAGTGTTGGGGGTAACGCATTACAAGTAACGCACATTAAAGCAATAAACCCCAAGAAGCAGTGGGTTACCAGTGCATTTTATAACAGCTAAGGGGCGTTGTTAAAACCCCCTTAGCTGTTATAAAATGCACTCTAACCCCACTGCTTCGAGGGGGTTTATTGCGTTTATAAAACGGTTACTTCATATGCATAACGTTAGAGGGATTTTATAAAATAAAACACAAATAAGTTGTAATTATATTAGTACAAATATTACTCTTCCGCCAAACAAAGTAGTTCCTCAGAATCAAGTGTGACTGCAACAGAGCGCAGTTCCCAACCAGAGATGCAGCAAAGACACAATGAAAATATGATTTAAGACTGTGGTGTTTATTTTATAAATCAGCATTCATCTAATTTATACATTAACATTTATATCGTGCAACTGTTGAAGTGATGATCAAATATGCTTGGAAGCATGCTGAACTCTTTCCCCGTCAGAGTTTTTTTTTTTAAGTTGCCACACAGTTTTAGTTTAATGCCTTGAAGAAAAATTATCTTCTTTAAATAAATAAACATAAAATATGAAATGAAAGAACAGACCATCCGCTTTCAAACAAAACAAACAAAAAAAGTTTCATCCTACCTTCATTTGTTCTCTTATCACCTCTCAAATTTTTTAGCTAAAAGCGGAGATAATTCCATTTTTATGAAGAACTTATGTAAGATTCAAAGCCATCAAAACTTACACGCTGTGTTTTCAGTAGGGCTGCACGATTTGGGCAATTTTTCCCATTGCGGTTATTCGTGCTAATATTGCGATGTGCGATTGCGATTACAATAAATTGTATCGTGAGTCAACTTGATGGGTTTTAAGGAAACTCCACACACAGTTTAGTGATAATGCTAAAATGTGTATTTGTAAAACTAGAAATGTTTTCGTATTGCCACATGATGTAGCAACTGCTCAGTGTCAGTAATCCTAAATCCAAAATACTGCCATACAACAGACGTAGAGTTTTTTTTTTAGCTACCAGATCACTGGGTCAACCTCCTCTGCATCCATCTTCGCTCTGGTATTTCCACGCTGCGCACACACAAGTGACAACACACACCACACACGTGCATTCCACACATGCACTGCCTTTTTTGTTTCGTTTTTCTTTCTTTTTTAAACAGCAAGGAAAATCATCAAACTGTTATCAGAAAGTTTGTGTTAACAAGTCCACACATGTATTTATTTAGTATAATTGCAACATTTTGCTGTCATATAATTGCACAGGCTGACATCGCGATTGCGATGCGATTAATTGTGCAGCACTAATAGCCACCCAGTGGATAATAGCGGACGTATGAACTTGAGTTATAAACTCCTCAGACAACGTTTTCTCTTTATCGACGAGACGACTCAACAATATTTATTGACAGTTATCTGGATATCGCCATTAATTGTGCAATTGTAGACAAATTAAAAATATGATTAAAGACACTGTTGTTTATTTTCATAAATCAGTACGCAGCAACAGTGGCACAGTGATACTTATGTAATGTGGTCTGAACTGTGAGGTTACCGGTGTATTTTATCACGGCTTAGAACGCGTTTCAACCAATCTGATTTATACACTGATTAAGTTAGTTCTTCAGCGTTTTAAATTACTATTTTATATTCTGCGTACAACGCTTTCCGGGAATGAACAGAGGTAAGAAATTTAAGACTTGGGTAAATTAAATTAAAGACCTGGGATAAAAATATGGTTGTTTTTAAGACTTTTTAAGGCCTTAAATTTAACATTCTGAATTTTAGACTTTTTAAGACTTTTTAAGACCCTGTGGGAACCCTGAACACAATTAGTTACTTTTTTGGGGAGTAACTTAATATTGTAATGCATTACTTTATAAAGTAACTTTCCCCAACACTGGTGCAGTAGCAGTGTCCAAAAATATTCACAAATTTAAGAGAAAACAGCAAACATACAGGAGCTTGAGTGATCTTGAAGCATGCAGTAGAGCTGAAGGTTTGAAAATGGGGTCCTCAGGAATGCTGTTGACCCTGTAGTTGTCTGATTTTATTTCTTTTTATAAATATCTGACGGTAGTGACGAATATGTATGTCACACGGTGACGATTTCATGGGGCGGAACCAAAAGTCCGAAGATTGGTTCCGCCCGGAGATGTTTCCCACACGGAAGGTGAAACGAAAACACCGGAACTTCCGGGAAAACGCCGCGAGCAAAAATCAAGCAAACGAGATGCAGGTGTGACAAATGAACGCAGCGATCTGTGATTGGAGGATGAGAGGAATAGAAGGAGGATAAAGAGGACGTGAAAACACTCCAAGATTAATTTTGTTCTAAGAACGTTTTCTATCAACATTATATAAGAACTTTCATCAATTACAAATAACGTCCTAAAAACGTTACATGAATGTTGTGCTAAGAACGTTTTCAATTAACATTATATAAACGTTTATCAATTACAGTTAACGTCCTAAAGACGTTCCAAGAACGTGGTTCTAAGAACTTTTTCTATCAACATTATATTAACATTCATCAATTTCAAATAACGTCCTAAAGACGTTCCATGAACCTTGTGCTAAGAACGTTTTATATTAAAATTATAAGAACATTTATCATGTACAAATAACGTCCTAAAAACGTTCCAAGAACGTTGTTCTAAGAACGTTTTTATCAAAGTTACAAGAACGTTAACAACATTCAAAGGACGTTCCAAAAATATTCTTATAATAACGTTTTGAACTAACATTTACACAACTTTTGAAGAAAGTTAGTGAAAGTTCTGGGAACGTTCCCTGTTAGCTGGGACAAGATTCGAGACAGTGTGTGTGTGCATGTGTATTTCCAAAATATTTTCAAAATAAAGAAAAACAAGACAAAGCTGTGCAGTTTGTTTCTGTGATGAACAAAATAATCGGAACACAATTGTCTGTGATTCTAGGGGCACCAGGTGAAATCTTGCCTAGGGCAGCAAATTGGCCATGATTATTGGAGACACTTAACGTGAAACTTTTATATGCTGGGAATATAGGCTGAGAATATAGCCTATTCTCTCTAAGGTATGTAAAATTGCAGTCTTAATGCATTAAGTCGCGTTCAATGGTAAAATTGATGCACTTGCCGCCTGAGATAAAGACAAACATGAAACGAAACGATCTCCACCATCCGCTGGTCGAAAACATCTCCCTCTGAGTTTGTTTTACATTAAAAAATGTATGGATATAATGACTCCTGTCTGGCCATATGTGAAACCAGTATCAACTTTAACAATGCCAGTGTTTAAACAGTGTTTTTATAATTTCATAAAAACCATAAGGCGAAAAATGTATTTCTCTGGCCAAAAGTATACATTAAATATATGCTAAATAAGTTTATTTTATAAAGTATATTTCTTTAAGTTGAAACTAATTTTAACATTTTCAAAACTGTTTTGTTTACAGGTTCGTTACCTAAAGGTTTTTCTTCCAATGAGACGTGACTATATATTTCTTTGAATTCAAATATATGAAGGGCTAAATATATTTTTAGTGCTTCAAAATGCATTATATATATATATATATATATATATAATTAAATATATCTAAATATATATATAAACTATACTTTTTTGCCATATGGGTAGGCCTAAGTAGTGGTTTTTGGAAATGCAGGTTTCAATCGGACAGCGACGATATTTTCCTTGCGTTTTGTAACGTTAATCCATATTTAAATGATATGCAGACCACATTATACCCAGTAAAACTAAGGGTTGTACGCTCCATATATGGTTGTTTCGGGGAGGAGATGGGGGCAGGACGCATGTACGCACAATCTTCCGCTCACTGTGATTTATGAATGGAATTTTGCACAGTTTCTGGAGTACGCATGGTTTTATAAATCTGAAAACTTTTGTGCGTACGCACACTTTAAGGATGGAATCTACGCAAAGTTTTATACATGAGGCCCCTGGTCTGCGTGCATAACAAACATGTCCGCCTTAAAATAATCAGAAAATATGTGGGAGATAGAATATCGTAATAATAGGTAACATGAAAAATAAATGCTTTTACATTTAAAAGGTAAAATCCTTATTCATTAAAAATGAATCCCCAATTTTCTGTGTTTATTACAGACTTTCAATCTGTGTAACTTGGCTGCACACAGTCTAATGGTTTTGGCTGTTTTGCTTTGCTGGGGTTGTTGGTGTGGAAATAAAGAGAAACCAACCGCGATTCCCCGCAAATTATTTGAGAATTGATCGATCAATTGGTGTTATTGGTATTATTTGACCGCAGATTATCTTCAGCCTCTGGGGATTTAAACGTGAACTGAGTATCACGGCCGTGGGTTTAACATTTCTCTCTCGTGGCCTCGGATTTGTGCCACCCCCTGCCAATTGAGATATATATATATATATATACACACACACATAAGTTATGTATAAATATTATTTAATGTAAATTACATACATCAATACTAATTACATTAGAATAAAAATGCAATTACATTAGAATTTCACTCACCGGAAAAAAAATTAAGCACAGACTTCTCGTTCTTTCAATTCAATTCAATTTTATTTATTACATTTTCGATTCTAAGGCCATGATTCGATTCGATTCTCGATTTTTACACATTTTTTTGGAAAGACAAAAATGATATGCCATTATTTATTATTATAGTTTAACATTAACATGCACATTGCTCAACTCGCATGGGGGTTTGTGGGCTTCCTGTTTATGATATGCATTTCAAGGAGTTGTAGCAATACATCCCTCATGTTTAAAATATGATCGCATTCCGTTGGACTGATGTTTTTAAAGGCATCTCTGAGAGTTTTTTCGATCGCTTGGCAAGCCGACCGGACGTGACATGGGGGCGTGGCAGCATTGACGATCCCATTTTTTTATTCAAAGTTGTGACTTAATTTCGATTTAAAATCGAAATCGTGACACCCTTAGTCAGTAGATCAGTGGTGTGATGACCTTCACAGCAGCAGGAACTGGGTCTGTTTGTCTCCTTGTCCTCGGGGTCGAGGACGGGACAGGGAGAGAGAAACAGAATCCTATTAGCGTAGGGGTCGTTCACATGTAATGCAAGTGTCATACAGTATAGTGGTTTAAGTCGGCTCGGTTCCAAACAGGCTAACTATTGCGGCATAAGTATATTTCCCAGATGAGGTATGTGAGTGCTTTGTTCTGGACAAACTAACTATTGCAATAGTGTCTATCTTCAGTCTGCAAGAGAGGTGCGTAACACAAAGGGGCGTAACTTATAGTAGGGGGCTTTACTTTAAGTTGTCCAAATCACACAGAACCATGCGAGATGTCAAGACAAGATTCAAGATGCCCGCTTAGCTTCATGATGTGCCACAGGAACTGACAGATTACATAGGGAACGTTTCGAATTTAAACTTTTTTATATGATTTCTAGACGTCACCCGCATGTCGGTTCCTGTAGCGCCGCATGAATTCAAATAAGTTCATGTTTTATTGACATAAGGGTTTCAATTTAGTGTATACAGCGTTTTTGTAGAGTTTCTGGAGTTGAGTTAAAACGTAACCTTCCTCAGCATGCTGTATTTCATTTGTTCTTATACTTTGTTCTACAAACATCACAAAGAAATATAAGTCTGGTAAATTATAAATTAATGGACAACACTGAATAAAGGTGTGTATTGTGAGTAGAGATGTTCCGATACCATTTTTCTCTTCCCGATACCGATACCTGGGCTCAGGGTATCGGCCGATACCGAGTACCGATCCGATACCTGGGTGTGTATCTGTATAATATACAGCTGTACAAACTACTAGTGAATGAATGAATATTGTTTTATGGTGTGTTTCAGACTTATTCCTGTATAAAACATAAACAAATACATACAGTGAACTAGAGTATATGTATTATCTGAAAGACATTTGATAGTAATATTTATTTTTCCTAAGCGAGCCACAAATCTAACACTGTAAACTGAAAGGGTATTTTAGTTTTAGAATAATTGGAAAAATCTGCAGAATTCTGCGGGATGATTTTGAATGTTTTTAGAAGAAATTAGAGAATTTAAGCTATTAAATATTACAAAATTGCATCTAAAATAATTACTTTTTAAAGGCTTACAATTAAAATGAATACACCAAACCAATGAGTCCTCTGAATTAAACTGGACCAACATGAACCAGATAATGTGCATGTCAAGATAGAATTATATAGTTTGTAGCTTATATAAAATGACATTATTGTTTATATATATAATAGCAGAATAAAAAGCTTGAGTTAATACGTTCTCATTATGAATTAAGCACGTATGAAGATAATTTCATCATTTTTACAGCGCAATGTAAACTTTATATTAACACTCTGGGGTCGGCTGCGGCGCGGGCGCCGCAAACTCTTTATTTTTCGATCACTCCCCAAAGAGACTTAGATAACTCTGCTGATTTTTGACATACAGATATGATTTATACATCATTTAAAACGTTAAATTGTCTAGTTTTTTTCTGTCCACTCCCAATAAAAACAGCATGTTGTGCTTTTCGCAAAATTAAGAAAATAAACATGATGCGCGTTTTGTTCTCTCTCCCTCAGTGAAGTCCTTTCAGAAACACGTCAGAAAAATGAACTGTAACTTAACGAATATTTGTCATATAAACAAAAGATAAATGTCTACATAATGCAATGGAATGGAATGTCTGCTTTTGGAAGATGTAAGTGAAATCGAAAACAAATATTGTAATTCGTTGTTAACTGTATTAGAAGAGAGAGATGTACCGTCTTTCTTCTGTTGCTTCATTATCTATAATGAGCCACGCCCCGCTCCATTGAAGAAAAGAGCAGAGATCATCCATATTCATTAGTCAACCCCACAGTCAATGGACATTCCATTCCGTCTCTGCAGCCATTCACTGCTGTGTTGAGTTTTAATCAGAGTGCTGGAAACATGACATCTACTTGTTTACTCGTGACTGTAACTAAAGTTATCTCCAGACGCGAGTGTGACTCGATCGACGTCCAAACGCACACACAAACACACAATACCTCATATTTGAAGCGCTTTGTGGTATCATTATAAAAGATGCGATTGCACACATCACATACTTGTTTACTCGCGCCTAAATCTCCAGACAGACGCGAGTGTGTGTGCTTCGTCAGTGTGACGGGATCGATGTCCGACATATAAATCCTTATTTACTTGCGGATGTGTCTCAGTTTTTCCAGACGCGAGTGTTTTCTTTGTCTTCCGTCAAACAGCTGAGGCGACGGGAACGCACATACACAAACACGCGAGTCAGGAAACTCGACGCGCTTTTTGGTATTCTTATAAAATACGCGATTGCAAACAGTACAATCCTTATTTAGTTGCGTCATATCTCCGCACAGCAAGTTTATTAAACACAGGATCACTTGCATGTGCACACATTCACTGCATTCATGATCAACATGTGAGGTAATGGCGGCGGCTGTAAACAAACATTGATAAGTTTATCACGCGTGTCGCTGGTTGTGTTTCTACTATAATGATTACAAAAACACAAATAGGAGTCCAGACAACGATAGGCAGTTGTTCTTTTGAGCTTTTTACTGCACAAAAGTAAACCTCTCGCTGGCCAACCAAACACAAACCCTGTGTTCACTTTATGATGGCCAAACAGTACCTTTACCATGATTAGGCTACTATGGTTTTTAAAAGGTAACTTATACTTGTGATATTAATAGAAAATATATATATATATATATATATATATATATATATATATATATATAATGTGTGTGTGTGTGTGTGTGTTTACATTATATTGAAAAGTAAACCTTATCATGGGCTGAATCCGAAACCGCATACTGCCATACTATATAGTATGTAAAAAGCGCTACTTTGCGTACTATATAGTATGGAAGTAGGCGGTTTGGGATTCAGCCATGGTTTTACTACAGAGAAAGTTGCATTCCTGTTAAACATCCCCACAAGGCTTATTATGTGGCTCATTATTCAACTCTTTTGTCTCTCAGCTGTCAATCACTGATTATTCAGGAGCTTTCCCGCCTCCACGCATACAGCCTTTCCCAAGCAAAAGTGTCTTAGAAATTGTAAATCAATGTATTGCTTTATGTGATTGAGTAGGCCATATGATTTTCACATCATTTTGAAGAAAAAACTCTAGACTACTAGATCCAGTTTGGAAAGTCTTGGGAAAACATGTTTAGAATGAGTTTTGTGGTGTTATATCAGTGACTTAAAAATTTTGCTTTTTCAAAAACCGCGCATAAACATTTTTCTCTCAAAAATACAAACATGTACATACATGTTGATTATATGATATTGTAGCCCAGTTTGTGATGAACACAGTCTTATGAGACTTTTGCCATTAATATGTTTTCAAGCAACTGAAAAAAGCACAAATGTCAGTGCATGTCAAAACTTCCCCAGGGCCCTAAAAACCCCTTAGACCCCAGAGGGTTAAACATAACAAGAGCATTCGTCTTGTAAACGGATTTGAAATGATGATGTGCTGAGTGTGACTGTAGCTGTCACGGTGGAATCCGTGTCATGTTTTGTGTCTGTTCCGATTGTCGTCACCTGGACTCTTGTTAATTAATTACCTGCCTCATCACACCTGTGTATCGTTAGTCTGTTTGTATATACCCCTGCCTGTTGTATGTGCACTTGCCGGATGATTGTCGCTGATTCCCTGTCTGTTCCTGTGTTCTACGTTTTAGTGTTCCTGTGTTTATTTACCTGCCTGTTGTTAGTGATGGGCAGAGCGAGGCTTCGTGAAACACTGAAACAGTTGAATCAATTGTGTCGAGGCTTCGAAACATGGATCGAAACCGCCTCCACAGTGACACCTAGTGGTCATTTGCACGTATTGCCATAGAGCAGCCTTGACAAAGTTTTAGACGAGCGCTGACAAATTGTATCCCACATGTTGTGTAATTGATACAAGTGATCAGGTGGGAGAGTGGATAGTGTCCTCGACTCTCATGCAAAAGCCCTTTGGATCGAACCCCGGGAAACGCATTGTTATTACCGCGTCACAATTAAGTTACATATTTTTTGTTGTTGTTTTAACATCTGTTTAACAACTACATGAGCTTTTAGGCTCATCATTGTCAATAACTATAAGCTGGTCTATTTAATAAATAAATTGAATAGAGATAAATACCACATAAACAATAAGAAATTAATAAAATATATCAAGCCACCATGTCACATCTGCTGTGTGTGGAAGGACTTAGCCTACTTCTTTTTTACAGATAATTTCTCCAGCCTTTGAAAAACTCCTCTCACAAAAACCCAGAAGGTCAATATGCATTTATTTCACTTTTATACAGATGTGCGATTGTGTTGTCTGTTCCCGACTGTGCCAATTAAACGCTGATTCGGCAGACCACACCTGATGAAACACTTAGTGAAACACTTCGAGGCTTCGTTTGGTCATAGTCACGTGACATGGGTGTTTTGAATCACGCTTCGGATCAGTGTTTCGACACATCTGCGCTTCGGGATCTCGCAAAGCTTCGGAACGACTGTTTCGCGTCAGCCATCCCTACCTGTTGTTTGATTCTAGTGTTTTGTTTCTTGGTTGTTATTAAATGTTATTTATTCATCTCGAACTCTGCACATGCGTCCTACTTCCTGATCTCATGTTCCCGGTCGTGACAGTAGCGTCACATAAGACGACAGAGACAAGATCTGCGGTAAAACTCAGTGGTAAGTTTTATTTCATCTCAAATATCAAATGATTCATGCTCTTATCATTAAAAACAATCACAGCAAACAGCAAGTGCAGGGTTTATGTACTTGTCAATGCTGCTCACAAACGCGCGAGGCTATGTATGTGTGCGCGCTTGTTGTCAATGACGTTACTGGTCACAAACATGCTCAAGCGCGTTGTATGTAGAGCTGCAACTATCGACTATTTTTTCAACCGATTAATCTATCGATTATTTTTTTGATTAATCGAATAGTCTAATGATTTTTTTATACATATAATTCCCCAACAAATAATAAATGTAACATCTGCCATTAACGCCAACATTTTATTTAAACATTTTCTTAATTAAACAAACACACAAACCAAAATTTTCAACATGAAAAATAAAGTGGCAGTGCCACTTTAAAAGAGGCATTATTCACCTTAAACAATAAAATAGGCATATATTAATATTTTAAACATTAGTTTATGATTGGTACATGCATTAACTCAGCATTAGTTCAGACTGAAGTAAAAATAAGTTCATTGTGATTCATGAACCCTTATATAAAATGTAATGGTTATATTATTACTGTTAATATTATTACTATTAGTAGTACTGCAATCTCATTTAACTTTAACATTTAACTTTTCTTAAGTTCCGGGTAAAAAACAAGTTCAGTTAGTATGATCTTCTAATATTTTATAAACAGCGTTTACGCCGCTGTTACTTTAAATAAACGCATGTCAGGAATACCTTACAAGACGAGCTTCTGTAATATCTGCGCACATATTCGCAAAAAAGACGTTCATTGGGAACTCCGCACTGCCAGCTGGCTTTCAGTGCACGCGGGCACATGCCTATCAGTTCTCAATGTGACAGTAACTTATTATTTCATAACTTCTTAATATAAAAACATGTCCTGCTCTTTATTTACTGTTTCAACATACTGCCCAGAAGCGATGCAATGTCGCGTCTGTCAGGCGTCTCGCAGCTCGTATTAAACGAAGATGTAAACGCAGCTGTATTAAGCACAATATGTATTGATTCTATTGTTTATAGAGTAAGTATAAAAACTTACTGTAATAGTTCAAATTCTTACGCTGACGTCTCGTCATTTTGAGGTCGGAGAGCCCCAGGTTTTCTTCTTTTAAGATGATCATACACAGGTGTTGCGCTGCTGTGGTATGCCATTTCAGTTTTACACAGTATGTGTTTTATTTGGTCTCTGCTTAAAGTATTCCCACACTTTTGATCGCGTTCTGTCTGTTTGGTATAACACTTGTATCACCCGGTCGGAGCTGAAGCCGCCTTCATTTCAAAATGTAAACAGTGCGACGCATCGACGCATTTCCGGCAAATCGACGTAATTACGTAATCGACGTAATCGACTACGTCGACGCGTCGTTCCAGCCCTAGTTGTATGTGTGCTTGTCAATCACAAGCATTAAATCTGCGGAGTTCTCCGCGAAAATCTGCGGGCACGGATTACGTTGAGACATGTCAATGTTTTATTAGTCTGAAATACTAGCGGACATGCGGCTGCATGCTTTCATTTCTTCGCCGCTCTAAGCAAACAGTGGTTGCGTCACGCGTGTGGTAACTTCGCTGCTCTGAATGCAAACGGCAGGAAGAAGAAATGAGTTTCGCTTTGCAGCGTTAGCTTTAGTGTAAGCTATAACGGGCATAACTAGGTTTATTAAGAAAATGGTATCGGATCGGTACATGGGTTTAAGTATTCGCCAATTCCGATGCCAGAATTTTTTGTGGTATCTGCTGCATTAGCGATACTGGTATCGGAATCGAAACATCTCTAATTGTGAGTCGAGATTTTTAAAGCTTAATGTGCAGTCGGCATATACTGAATTTAATAGGTGTAACTCTGTGCGGCACTGTAAGTATTGTTAGGCAGATGATGTCAAAGTACTGAGAGAGAGAGAGTCGAAATTAGACTTGCATTGAGTTGCACACCTATAAATTCATGTATATGCAAACAATTTACCTGTTGCCATGGGATTCTTAGTACAATCAAAGATAATATGACCCTGTTATGCCTATGATAACAATAGTGCCACCTTACAGCCCATTTTGCATTTAGATTTATTGCAAGTAACCTACAATATATGACAATACTCATCTGTGGAAGAAATAAAATAAACTAGTAATTCATTATATACTGAATATATTAACTGCCAATCAAGGTTTAAGAGAATTATGGTCATATTTAGGCTATTAAGAAGCAGCAAAGGTAGCACAACAAGTAATGGTAAAATATAAGCTGAAATATAAGCCAAAGGATAATTCAGGAAAATTCATTAACACAAATGTTTTTTTTTTGGGCTACTACAACAGCATTACATCTAACAAATAAATCTCATATCTATCTTTTATCTAGTTCCCCTCAGCCTCATAAAAACAGTCAGCGCTGCAGTATCCTGCAAAGTGAGTGTTAGAGTAGAATCCTTGCAGTTTTCCTCTCTGTCCACATCCCGTGTAGCCTTTATAGTCTTTGTATAGTGAATTGCAATGAAGGCAGCAGGAGATTAAATAGGGAGTTCTGAAGGTCCTTCTATACTTCTCTGAAAATTCTTACATATCCAAGTTGAGTGCAGCCATAGCTCACCGTAATCCTGTGAGTAACTACCAGCTAACAGGGAACGTTCCCACAACATTCGCTACCGTTTTTTAAAAGTTCTTTAAAGGTTAGAGCAAAACGTTTTTAACACAACGTTTATGCAACGTTCTTATAACGTTATTAAAGGTTGAATTACGTTCTTATGATGTTGATGAACAAACGTTCTTAGAACAACGTTCTCAGAACGTTCTCTTGAGGTTATTTCTAAACGATGAAAGTTGTCATAATGTTACGGGAAAACGTTCTTAGAACAACGTTCTCGGAACGTCCTTTTGAGGTCATTTCTACACAATGAAAGTTCTCTTAATGTTACGGAAAAACGTTCTTAGAACAACGTTCTTGGAACGTACTCTTGAGGTTATTTTTAAACGATGAAGGTTGTCATAATGTTACGAGAAAACGTTCTTAGAACGACGTTCTCGGAACATCCTCTCAAGGTTATTTCTAAAAGATTAAGGTTGTCATAATGTTGCAAGAAAACTTTCTTAGAACGACGTTCTCGGAACGTCCTCTTGAGGTTATTTCTAAAAGATGAAGGTTGTCATAATGTTGCGAGAAAACGTTCTTGGAACGACGTTCTTGGAACGACGTCCTTGGAACGACGTTCTTGGAACGTCCCCTTGAGGTTATTCCGACACAGTGAAGGTTGTCATAATGTTGCGAGAAAACGTTCTTAGAACGACGTTCTTGGAACGTCCCCTTGAGGTTATTCCAACACAGTGAAGGTTGTCATAATGTTGCAAGAGGACGTTCTTAGAACGATGTTCTCGGAACGTCCTCTCAAGGTTATTTCTAAAAGATTAAGGTTGTTATAATGTTGCAAGAAAACTTTCTTAGAACGACGTTCTCGGAACGTCCTCTTGAGGTTATTTCTAAACGATGAAGGTTGTCATAATGTTGCGAGAAAACGTTCTTAGAACAAAGTTCTTGGAACGTCCCCTTGAGGTTATTCCTACTAGAGGATGACACGGGAGTGGATTTTCACTCCTGTCCCGTCCCACTCCCATAGAAATAAATCTTGTCCCGTCCCACTCCCAGACCAAAGTTTAAAAAATAATCCCATCCCATCCCGCTCCTGGTAAATTGACTCCCACTCCCATCCCGCTCCTGTTTAAACTGACTCCCGCTCCTGTATCGCTCCCATATATTTTTTTCTTCAACTAGTGTTTAGTTCATACAAAGAATTTGATTTAATCTGCTCTCCATCCTTACATTTGTTTAAATAACCAGCATTAACAGCTGTAATTAAGTTCAAAATATGCAAAAATATACAAGATACCGCGAAATGGTGTCATATGTTCTAAAATGTGACTAGCACATGTATCAGATAACACATACAGTAAATAACTATATTTGTTAGAATTGTTAAATAACTGTATAAGTATTAGAACTATACAATCTCCAATATAAGGAAATAATGCTGAATAAATATGTACAAGATAAACTAACACAAATATAAACTGGGTACCATGACTATTAATGAGAAGATTCGCGCTATCTAACAGCTTCATTTACATTATGAATGATAACTGACAATATAACATAAAAGACGCGGTAATCTTGCTGCTAATTTAAAGACAACTAGAAAAAACTTACTATTCGGCACTGACACACACAATAAAGCACAGAAACTGTCCAAACAGCAGGAACACAACTCTTGTCACACACTTATCTCTCCTTTGATCAGAGCCGCTATACTCTTTGCTGCTGTTCCCTTTTCTCATTAGCGCTCAGGCTGCGTTGGAGCGCTTATGCACCAGGGAGACGCATCCGTGAACATTCATGCAACCTTTCTTACACATGCAAACACACACACAGGCATGCACGCACACAATATATTAACTAAGTTTATTTATAGAAACTGCATATTTGTGTATAAAGTTGGGTGTCATAGTTTTATTACGATCCCGGTCCCGTCCACTCCCGCTGACATTTTTTCCTGTCCCGTCCCAATCCCGTGATTAATAGTGATTTTGTTCCCGATCCCACGGGAATCCCGTGGGACCCGCAGGACCCGCGGGATTCCCGAAAAAATGTCAGCCTCTAATTCCTACACAGTGAAGGTTGTCGTAATGTTGCGAGAGGACGTTCTTAGAACGTCCTCTCGAGGTTATTTCTACACGATAAAGGTTGTCATAATGTTGAGAGAAACTATTGTTACGTTTACTTAATGCATGTGTTTGTGATGTTAAGAGAAAACTCATAACTATGTATGATGTTATTAGTACTCGTCTTAGATCAAAAATAGTTACCTAGTCAGGTGTTTATGTTGACCTGCATATTGACATCTAAGTGGGGTCATTAGACGTCCAAATAGCGGACCTAGTTTGCACATCGTGTAGACATCCAGAATGGGTCTTGGAAGGATGGACACAATGTAGACATGATCAGCATGTCCATCTGACATCTAATGTGTAGTGGGAAGTATTTTAACATTAAAAATTAAATTACATCTCTGAACCAGGACTATGCAACTGTTCCAACAGGAAATTTAGGTACACAGTACACAGAATTGGATAAATGAATATTAATGTGTTGAAATTATCAAATGTGGCATAGCTTTATTTTTGGAAAATTATTATTGAAGTGGCCATGAAACGGAATTAGCAGTTGTCTTATTTTGACGTATGTCTTGGTTAAAACAACATCTCAAATTATAAAAGGTAGGCCGGACTTGAATGTGTACATCGAGAATTGATTGAATTGTTTGAAGTTGTGTCATGTTGCATTGCAAATCGCTGCAATTTTTTCCCGGACCCGCCCACCTGCCATATTAGCCTGGTTCTACCAGACTCTTGTACATTTCATTTGTACAGAGAGTCTGGCATCTCTCTATTGAGAAACATTTACTTCCTTGTAGGCGGGTTCTCTGTTAAAGTTCAACACTATTGGATTTGCCCAGAGTCACTCAGGATCTGCCATAGGCAATCGCTAACGTGTGGTTGTGACGTATATCATGCGCCGAAACCAGCCGGAAACAACAAGTCCGAATGATCAGACCAACAAAACTTAGCAAACATTGTTCTTGCTCCGGCTTTAACTTCTGTATATTCGGCAGTTTTGCAACAACGGACCGAATAGCTTTTCTCACGTCTTTCTCCGCCGTCATTACTGAACTACAACTCAAGCCACTCCCTCTGTTCGCTGATTGGTCCTACAAAAATTGGATTCCTTGACACGCTAGAATAGACCGAAATCCCAGATGTAGTACTGAAGGAAAATCAAAATTGAGCGGAAGTGCGTAGGAGGGCGCAGCCAGGCTACTGCCATATATGATCGGAAGTAAAGAGGGATAATTTCGACACGGAAATTAAAAACTGGGTCGCCACTCGCCAGAAAGATTTCAAAAAAAATTTACTAAAATAATTTATTCAATTTTATTATAAAAACTATAATAATTACAACACACTTGAATAAAAGCACAGTAAAATATCTTTTAAATACACTAAATAAAAAAATACTCCACCACTGTGTCACATGACCCATGTGCGTGCGCAGCTTACTGTATTAAATTCATAGACAGCAGATTAAATTGCGCACGGGGTCACAGCCATTTTTTAAATGATGCAAGGGGAAATAAAAACTCCTAAATAAAAATAAAAATGTGTTTGGTCTGATTTAACAAAATATATATTTTTAATGTATTTGATTGGTTTGTCGAAAGTGAGCGCGGAAATGTTTAGTTGTTTGCTAAGCAAAGCGCCACCGTTACGACACGGTTGAGTTTTGCAGTAAGACTGACACGTTATTAGTGATGAGCGAGTCACTCGAAACTCGGATCATTTAACCCGATCCCTAAAATGACTCGAAAACCATGAGTCCTAGTGACCATTAACCCGAGTCAGTTGAGTCCTCTAAGATTTTGCATTAAGAATGAGAAATTGTATAAAACACAAAGCTCTTCAAATGTTTACAACAGAATTACAACAAATAACTCTACAAAAGCTGCCATAGGTTCTATAACTTGCAACAACAAGTTAATTTACATCTCCAAATGTCAACTGGGGGTACCGAGTGAGCAAAAAGCTGCTATTCCGGATCGTAATTTCCTGCAGCTCCGAGTCCGAGTACAAAGGGATGCGTGCGCGCGACAATGAGTTGGTCGGCGGCTCGGGGATTCACACAGAGAGTGACTCAACTCATAGAGCTTGAATCCTGGACTAGGAAAAATGAGCCTTGCTCGTGTTATTAACCCACTGACTCATGTAGGCTAATCTGTTGCAATATTTGACTGGCACAATGTTTTGGGTAGAAGCTGCAAATGTTTAAACATTTTAAAACCGAGGACTGCTGCAGCAGTGCTGCTGGAAAGATCCGCCACCGACGGACATACACAGCTCCTCTTGTTGACTGAGTCACTCAGAGTGACGCGAGTGGTTCACTCACAGGACCCGTGCAGGAGCGGGCGTCTCTGTCTGGGACTCAATCACAAGATCATGTTCTTGCGTGGATGAGTGACTGTGTGGCTGCATTAACCGAAACCTATCGTGGATCTTTTAAGTCAATCTGAAACAGGACACGTTCCTCTCACATCCAAGTCAACAAAGCCTGACATCTTCTAAACGTGGTGTTGATATATTTGTCATTATGACATGAAACTAAACACACCGAACTTTTACAAGTATGTTATTGATAATGTTACCACGGACATGCATGTTTTTTACGAGTTCCCCAGCCGTTTTTTGCGAGCAGAGGAGTCGTAGACTCGTAGCTGCATGCGTGATCTGAGTTGCTTTGTTGGCATTAGTATGATTTAGCGATTGGAATTGGAAGTGACTCAAGTGACTCGAGTGACTCGCACAACCCGGATCATATTAGTGAGTGACTCAGAATAACCCGAATCCTTAAAAAGATCCGGGTTGACCATCACTACACGTTATGGTTCTGCTGTTATCTTTGAACTATTTTCGCTGCTGAAACCATAGATATCATATAGAAGACTAGATGCCCTATTGGCCGCTGGGGACTGAGAAATACGGCGGCCATCTTAAACCGGTCGTTCTCCTAGTTTCGTTGCATGGCAGCAGATAAGATGTCAGAGCACTGTGGAGCATTTTCCTGTTCTAATCGGCGGACGATCGCAAATAGAGCCCGGAGGATTATTTTCACAAGTACTTTTTAACATCGCGGTACTATTGGTTGTATTTTGTCAATAGAATATTACCAGAAAATTGAGAAAGAGCCAGCTTATTGATTTTACTGTTCTGAAATCGTAGCCAGCTAACGTTCGCTAGGCTATGTTTACTGCACCAGCCGCTGTTCACCCTGCAAGGAGAGTGGGGTAAAGTAAAGTAATAATTACAAGAGTTTCTCTGTTGTGAGTATTGTGTAAAGCGCTATATAAATGTGTATTATTATTATTATTATTATTATTATTATTATTATTATTATAAGGTGCTGTGAGCTGCGTGATCCGCCGAGCTTTAAAAAGCTGAGATGTCAACAGGAACAGAGGATGTTTTCCTTCGTAGGGAGGACATTGAGGAGACTCGGTTTGGAATCGACAACTATCAGTCTGACTCGTTGTCACTGGTTGTGTCTGTGTTTTTAAAGATAAGGCTCCACCATTTTGCCAAACTCACCTCTCTTGAACTACAGAAAGGGAGCACGGGAAAGAAGCTCTGGAAAACAGTCCTCTTTCAGGGGTGTGTGTGTGTGTGTGTGTGTGTGCGCGCGCGTGCGTGCGTGGGCGCGTGTGTGGGGGGGGGGTAACAAATCATTTTAAATTGTTTCTTCACCATATTAAAAAGTCTTATTTTATTGCAACTATCTGTTTCTGCATCTTTGTCATATTTATAGTGTGTGATTTATAAAATATCTTATGTCCTACACCACATATTTTGATTTTGGACTCACTTTATATCTTATATCAGAATATTTTATTACTGTTTAGTGAATATTCATTCATTCCTACTATGAACATTAAGTGGCGCTGTCCACATTAGTGTTGGTAACACTAAGATTCTAAACCTAAATATTGACAAACTATATATTGTTGGAAAGCTCAAATAGTATAATTTTCATATTTCATTACCATTTGGGGAAAATTATGACACAGTGAGAGTCAGTTTCTAAAAATGTTACGGGCCCACAGGTAGGCCAAATTTGTTTTTGCATATAACACTAAAACCTTACTCTAAACCTAAAAAATCATGGCAAGCTATATATCATCGGAAAGCTCTCAGAATGTAGTTTTAATATTTCAAAATCTTTTTGCATGAATAATATTGCGGTGACAGTAATTTATTAGTTTGTGAGTATACAAGAGTACAAGAGTATGTGGCAAAATCTAGTGGCAGTTGTTGGTAAAACCATTAAAATTGTGACCCAAACATCATTTTTTTGTGATTTGGATCACAACTACTCGAGACATATTGCTTCATGTTAACATTATTTATTGTGTGAAACATTAACTTTTATGTAATTTTATTTATAAATGAATATGTTACTGCATAATTTGATATATTAAAATAAAGGTAAACGGCTATAAAAATATTTATATTTAATATTTTTACGTTCTAACTCATTTGTGAAAAACCCTAAATTGTCTTCTTTAAAACAAGACCAAGATTAAGTTTCTAGCCCAAAGAATCCCAGAGAAATATTCATTTAAAGATGTACATCACATTGTCACCCCCACTCAAACGGGATTTGCGGCACATAAGGGGTTAAAATACGCCGAACCATGTGTCCTATATCATAGCTCCATGAATGACCTTTGCAGCAAAAAAACCCGCGTGAAAATCTGTTCGGTATTCACTGAGATATGATTAATTAAATGCGCTGATAGCTCAATCCACCAGTCATACAGATTACACTGAGTGGAGCGGGTGACCGATCTAAAATGGCGGCCCCATATCTCACCGCGCCAGTAGGCAGTAGCGGTCGATAGGGCGTCTACCTATATGATGTCTATGGCTGAAACCACAAAAACAGTCAACATTGCGTCTAAAATGTAAGTGGCTTAATATTAATTACTTGTTTAGTGAACTGTCATGAAATCTGTCACATTTTCAACCGTGATGTGATGCTGCTTAACTGTATCATGTTATTAAAAACTTCAAATTTTTACCGCAGTATGTTTAACCCACTTTGTCAGTGTTGACTCACTTTGTGTTTGCTGCGCTTATTTGTTTAACTTAGCGTTATTACATTATGCACTTTCGGTTGTCATTGAGGCTAAAGGATGCAGAATCATTAGCGTGTTTTGGTGATTGTTATTGGCGTTTTAATCTAACGTTACTTGTCCCTGATAAGCGGACAAGCATTGATGTCGAGCCCTGCGACGTGTTTTTAGACTGCTTCAGTATAAGCTAGGTCCAATCTTTAAGACTCCTCCGTTGTGTTGCGTATGTCAGTTCTTCCTCGTTTTTTGCCCATTTTCATAATTAATGATATTATGAATTGCAGTGAGGTTGATCTCATTTGTGCCCCCTGAAAAAATGAAATGCCCATCCGTGAATTTGTGTCTGCCGTCGGGTCTGCTCATTAGGTAAGTTATATATACATACAGATGCGCGCGTGCACGTTTCACCGGGCTCACTCCACTATAGAGACAGAGCGCCGATATGCAAATTTGAAAACCACGCCCACCGGGGGGGAAAACAATCCAACCGTCTCCATTGACTTTGTATTGCGAGAGGCTGCCTCCTTGTCATTTCTGGCTTATAACAAAAAACTGAATAATGCCTAAAAGCTGCTGTGTGACAATATGTACAGCTAACAAGCCAAAGAACCCAGAAATAAGTTTTTATAAGCTGTCGAGCAGTAAAACCCAACCTTTAAGGAGAAAAAAGTGAATCGCCGACTACATTTCCCCCTAGTGGACGCAGTTCTACTAATAGGAGTACTATGAAAAGTTGCCTGTTTTCCACTTTTGTGTCTTTAAACGCTCGTTTTTTGAGGTCGACAGCTTATAAAAACTTATTTCTGGGTTATTTGGCTTGTTAGCTGTACATATTGTCACACAGCAGCTTTTAGGCATTATTCTGTTTTTTGTTATAAGCCAGAAATGACAAGGAGGCAGCCTCTCGCAATACAAAGTCAATGGAGATGGTTGGATTGTTTTCCCCCCCGGTGGGCGTGGTTTTCAGGTTATGACGCGCTGCGCTCTGTCTCTATGACGGCTTTCGGCCCCGCCCTGCTTCATGCTACTAGGGGGGGGGGGGGGGTAAAGTGTGGGTCGCATAATTTTTATTTTTTTAAATTAGGGTCGCTCCTAAAAAAGTTTGAAAACCACTGCTCTAGGATGTCTGTATAACCCAGTTGTGGCAAAGTTGTCTAGTGCAGCAATGTCCTGCTTGTGCACCATGATTCTGGGACGTTGTTTTGGGAACTGTGAACATGTTGTATATGGCAGAAATTACAAAAGCTCTGACTCTCATGGTCATAGAGAAATTTATGTGTGATTGAAACAGTAAATCTATCTAACAGTAAAAATCTGTATTTATCAATAAAATTTGAAGGTAAGTTAATAATTTCTGACCAATATGAACTATAGTAGGCTATGGTCAGATGAAGCCAGAAAGAATGAAGTTACAGAGTAGTATCACCAGATATCAATAATTATTTTGGTAATAAATGTATGTAATGGATAGTTTGCCCTTAAATTACATATTTTTAATGGGAAAAGTGGATATCACTTGATTAAGTCTTGACTTAAAAAATAATAATAAACAAAACAAAGTAGGCCTAAATAATAAAAAAATTAAATAGGTATCTAAAAATATGCAGCATCTTGTTTATGTAATCTATTTAATTTAAAATACAATATACATGTATAAACATCATTTGTAATAATAACATAATTATTTCAAGTTCTATAGACCATTTCAAAAGATTTAAACAACACTGGTCCAGAAGCCCTTCCTGTTTCATTTTGTGACTGTTTTATTTCACACATACAGTATATCATTATCTTTGTTTGTTTAACTTTTTGACTCAGTTCTATGTGTTCTGTTGGTAGTATTTTATCCCAACGTTTATCTAGTGTTAAAAAACTTAAACAGGAAGTGCTTCTGGACCAGTGTTGTTTACATCTTTTGAAATGGTCTGTCTTAAATATTAAAACAATACTATACTTTTTACTTAATATCTCACATAAATGTAAATGCTGAGCATTATTAAACAAAAGTTTAAATTTAAACCGGGAATGTTTTAGAAAAGCACAGCTTTAGTCATAGTAACGGATTCAGTTCAGACTTTCTGCAAAAATCACAGATTTACCCAGTTATGGGCAATCAGACAGTCGACATTTCGCAGCCAACCATAGTCACAGCTGGTGTGTTTGACTGTGACGTCAAAGTACCGCGAGAGCTGTCCGAGTACCAAAACATAGAGACGCTCTCCCGGTATTTTGATGTAGTGCAGACCTGTCTGCACAGCATGCGAAGGCGATCAAATCTACATTACCCTCATGCTTTCATTATTATTTGTTCTTGGTTTATGTGCGGACCTCGTTTATGTGCGGATTTTAATAAAACTTTAAGAGTAAAGGATTCCATTGGATATCCATAATCTAACTGGAATTTGCCTATGGAAACAAACTGGTCCTTCCCCGCGTAACCCTTTTCAGCCCTGGATGTATTCATCTATCGATCTATTATTTATATTGTGTATAAGTATATTTTTTTTATAAAATTTGGCGCGCAAGACGAATCGCGCATGCGCACAAAGAAACATTTATCCCTGTACGGTCCGCAGCAGGAGGTCCAGTTCAGACGACGTTTCATTAGGTAAGTGTGAAGATGTTCTTATTCATTATAACCTTATTAAATGTTTTAGATTATCACTAAACTAAGTTAAATCATATTAACGAGTTTTAAAGTAACTATTATCATGTTTTACATCTAGCACGAAGATATACGCTTATGTACTTTGAAAAATAGCAAAGATAATATTAGTACAGTATTTAACGTTATATATTATGAGCTAAGTTAACTAAGTTAATATAGCATAACAAAAGTAACAAATGTTTTAGCATCGATTGATCAGTCACTCTTTATTCCATCATAAAATATTGCGCCAATTGAACTTTAATAGTTTGCATTCAATTAAGGCGGGTTTATGAAATGATTTCGCCAGATTCATTCGGTAAGTTACTTTAATGTTTGCATTTTTTAAATAATATAGCTCCTGACTGGCATCTTTAAGCTGACAATTGTCTTGACCGGCAGTTAACAATGTTCCCAAAATGTTTTGCTATGGTTTGATCTAAAAATAAGAACACGCCATAAACCAACCAAGTTCAAATTGATGTGTCAGTTTATTTTTGTTAAGTAAGTCATGCGAAATATATACAAATGATTATCTATTGCACACAATATAAAAATACAAAAATAGGAAAAGAACATCTTAAAAATAGCTAATAGATAACAACTACGATAAACATACGTTAAAGGCACGTGCTTATTATGCTTGTAAAAAAATCGACACGAGGGACTTAAATATATCATTGTTATTGATTCTTTGCCAAAGTCTACCAGAAGTTAGGTTTGGGCCACAAAATCCATTTGTTAATGTTGTTGCCACTGAAACATCTATAGTACAGCTTTACTTGTAACAGAAACAGTGTTGCTGTTTTTGTATTGTAAACCATATAAGCAGTATACTTGTAGCAATACATTGTATAAAAAATAATGCAAGCGGCAGTATAAAGTACTGCTTAGATCTTGTTATTATGTATTATGTACAGTATATGGGTGGCCAATATATTGTTAATGTTTCTTTTTTCCTCCCACAGTGACATCTTTGAAGGCCTTGTAAAATGGAGTCTGTATCGATATGTTAAGAATCACACTTTAATTTAAAAAATTTTATAGGGGGTGGTAGTTGACAACATGTCCTCGAAACAGAAATACAATACGCTATGGAAGAAAGCTAAAAGAGACCAGCAGCAATCTTTAAAAAGGTCTCACATGGAAGTTTTGGAGGTGCAGACAACCTCTAATATTGTGGGAAAAAATACAACCACTAATAGTCTAGAGAACATTAATTCACAAACTCATGAGTTAACACAGCACCTTGATATAACACAGAATCATTCTAAATCAGAGAAATTCTGAGTCTGATTCTGTTGATATGTCTAATTTTGAAAGTGTAGATGATGTACCATCCTTGAATGCTAGGCTTGCAAAGCGGGTCAGCGATTATCAGGTGAAGCACAATGCAGTGGATGCCCTTCTTAAGATTCTTGGAGAGCATCACCGAGAACTTCCAAGAACTGCAAGAACATTGCTTGGAACTTGTGAGACTCAAACTTTTGAGATCAAATCTGGAATGCAGTATTTCTATTTTGGATGCAAAGAACAAATAACCAAATACTTAAAAATGTACCCTCCCATTTAGATTCTTTGGACATCTCTTTGAATATTGATGGTAGTTTTGTGCAAACTAAATCTGTCTTCATGTTTTGTTTTTCCACTTGCTTTGTGTTTTGGCGTGTCCAAGCCAAAAAAATCTAGATTTTTTGACAGATACAATGTGTGACCTTGGTGACCTTCTACAGAATGGTTTAGAGACTGACAAAGGTCTTTTAAGAGTAAATCTGAGTTGTGTCACTTGTGATGCCCCAGCAAAAGCACTTGTTAAGAGCACAAAGCAGTACTCTGGCTATTATGGTTGTGACAAGTGCACACAAAAAGGTTTCTGGGATGGCTGTCGTGTTATATACCCAGAAAACACAAATCTAACTCTCAGAACAAATGAGTCTTTCTGTGAACAAAATCAGGAAGAGCACCACCAGCCTTCAGGTGTATCTCCTTTTTGCATGCTCCAAATGGACATGGTTCAGCAATTTCCTGCAGACTATATGCACCAATGCTGTCTTGGTGTTATGCGTAAGCTGATTCTGTTGTGGTTGCGTGGAAACCTCAGAACTCGTTTGTCATCTTGTCAGGTAAGGGAGATTAGTTCCAGGCTTCTTCAGTTAAGACCATCCATGCCAGACCTTTTTGCAAGAAAGCCACGTGGCCTGGAAGAAATTGACAGGCAAGATTGTCTTGAAAGGCATTCTCTCTGAGGATCTTTATGAACACTTTTTGTTGTTCAGTGTGGCATTGTCCGTTTTGGTATGCTCATATCTTGTGAAAGACTATGGGCTCTATCTTACACCCAGTGCAATGCAGCGCAATGCGCGATGCAAGTGTCTTTCGCTAGTTTCCACCCTAATTTTCACATTTAGCGCCGCGTTGTTTAAATAGCAAATGCATTTGCGCCCCCTTTTGCGCCCATGGGCGTTCTGGTCTGAAAACGAGGTGTGTTCAGGCGCATTGTTGGCGCGTTGCTATTTTGAGGCAACTAAAATAGACTACGCCATTGACCAACAAAAACCTGGTCTAAAGTCTAAAGTTTGTCTAAAGCGCAATTTGTTTTATGTTATTTAAAGAGCGCATTAGTAAAATGCGCCTATACACGGGAGGACAACGCAGGTTTGCTTATCACAAGGTACATGAATGCGCAGCAGCACAAAAATGCTTTTAAATATGAAAGATTAAAGGATTGAATGTAAAAGATTATTATTGAGTCTCTTGAGGACTAATTATGAGACGTTAGAAGGCGCAAAGAGCTGCTTCACCCGCAGCCTGGTAAGTAAATAAATACTTTGCTTTGAACAAATGCGTCTGTTTTTTTAATGCTACCTCACGGATTTATTGTATATGATTACTCTGTACCTGTGGATATGGTGAGATGAGAAACATTTTTAAGTAATGCTTAAAAAAACTCTTTGCTAAAAAAACCGCTGTCCAAAGTGCTGAAACGTGAGGAGAGCCGTTTGTAAATTCTTTATCTCCTGTTTGTTACAAATAAAGTATTTTTAGAGTACAAACCTTATCTTACATACTTGTAAATTATTTTTTGATGATATTGTATAGCCATACATTTAAAGCAATTAAGCCTGCTTTTTACTTCCATGACTAAAAGAAAACGGGTTTTAAAGGTTTTAATAAAAAAATAACAATTTCAATACAAGTGAAAAACAACACAATTATTTAACATTAATCTTAAACTGGGGATCTTCTTCCTCCGCTTAGTTTTTCAGTTTACAAAGTCCGTCATCTAAATAGGGATTAGACATAGCGCCAGCGCAATTTGCTTTTAAAGGAGATGAGAGCTGTGACTCTCATTGGTTTACTGCACGTTACGCCCAAAATACTCCCATTACAATAGGACCTACCCTTTTCGAGTGGATTCGGACTTGCCCATTTACACGTTGCGCTTTGTAAGGGGGGAAAAATTATATGTCCCCATCCATCCGTTTGGCCCAATGGTGAAGTCCAAATCGCATGGGAAGGATTATAGCGCGTTCGGTCTTTTCCGGCGCTTTGCAGATGACGTTTTGGCGTTACGTAATTTAGGTATATTTATCTCTGATCTGACTCCAAAGACAAAGATTTAGTTTATATTATATTACAAATTTGATTGATTATTACTTTTAAAACTTACAGAATTTAGATGGATGTTTGTTTATTTATTCTGATAAAGCTCTGGTATTACACTCGTTCATTCGGTTCTCACAGTCGCACATGATCCTAGTACGGGCCTCATAATTAATATACTGGTCAACGGTCATAAGCGAATCAGTGTTGGTCGGTGCCAGAGGTTGGACTATACGCTTAAGCGGCCGCTCTCTGCGTGCTCAACTTTAAGCATATTTTATTTAGTCCCCTTAGAGGTGACACTTAATTACTACAATAATTATTTCTAGTCAAAGTTAATGAATAGTATAATATTGAAATAAACAGAGGTTGAGGCTGACCTTATTTAGAGTAATCAGAAATGTTACTCTAAACGGAAACACAGCCTCCACGCTTCTAAATACACTTAAACTAACGGCAATTTGCTAGTCGTATCTCTCAAATCCTCAGCTGATGTATTATTCACTATCTAACTGGGATTGGGCCGATCCTAGCCTGATTTCAGTCCTTACGGTAACTACGGATACAACGATATTACTTGCAGTGTCAACATTTACCGAGCAACACAGAATAAAATCAAATATAACAATTTATTAACCAGGTAGGTAAAACATAATTCAGAAGCCAATTCACATTCCAATTCAAATACGAGAAAACAAATATAATCAAATGAGAATAATGCATACCTGGCAAGTGATGAATATCTGGTTACAGATTTCTCAAAGTAAAATAAAATACATGATGCTGTATCAAAGATACAGCATCATGGGGGTGAATTTCCATGAACAGAAAGACCCCCCGAACCATTTTACATCATTCCCTTAAATATCCAGAGCTACTGATTGGTTGTTGTAAAATTCAGGGGTGTTGCCTAATATACATACAGTGGGTGATTGGTCAACATCTCTAAGGTAGGAGTTGTCTCCCAACATTAGGTTAAGTTTACTTATTTATTGTCACAGATTAACATTGAATCCTGTTGTTGTATGGAGATGTGGTGTTTGAAAATCAAGTGTAACTGTCCAGGGAGTCTCCTGTATTCGAGATAAAGTTCTGGTTCCCGAGAGGGGTGTTTTGGGGGTCTTGGTCCCCTGCCGTGAGTCCTTGAGGAAAACTTGTTGTGTTGCAAAAAAGTTCTCTTTTGATGTCCTTGCTGCCTCGGGCACCTACAGGGCACACACACTGCACTCTCGGGCATCCATGCTGTGTTCCCAGGAAGGGCTGACCTTTTGGTCAGGATCAATCAAAATTCTTACACTGTGCGTTTTAGACAATGTGCTTAGATCGTTAAAATAGGGCCCTATAACTCATATGCAGCAGATCTTTTGGTTCACTTTGTGGAGGATGGTAGAAAGTTTTATGGGGATGCGTTCTTGGTGTACAATGTGCACTCAATGGTTCACCTTGCATCTGATGCATGTATATATGGAGGGCTAGATGAATGTAGTGCATTTCCTTTTGAAAATTACCTACATCAGCTGAAGAAGTTGGTGCGCTCTGGCAGAAATCCTCTGTCGCAAATTGTCAAACGGCTCAGTGAAATTGACAAGCACAGAGAGGAATTTAAAACACAATCCAAAGCTGTGGTTAATACTCAAAAACCCAACAATGTTTATGTTCTCAGTGATGTTCAGTGCTGTGAGGTCACTTCTGTCATAGGTGAAAATGAAGACAAAGAAAAAATGGTACTTTGCCACATATATGAAAAACTTGAGCCATTCTTTATGCATCCCTGTGACTCTAGGTTGTTTGGTGTTTACAAGGCTCAAGTAAGGCACCCTAGAATGAAAACATTTTCTGAGAGGCAGCTGGTCAGAAAGGCATTTTTAATTGAGGCTGAGGACGGTGTCTGCATTGTCCTCTCAGTGCTTCATTCATACTGAGATGTAATCTTTTTCTTTTTTTTATTATTGTTTTTACATATTTTTCCCCACCACCCCCTTTTATTTTTTATCTTATAGAAGTAATTAGCCAGTCAAAACAATTTGTCAACATAAATGCCACTTTATTAGTAGCCTACTATCTCATATTCATTCATATCACTACAACCAACATCTTGAAGTGTGCCTGTTCCAACGTCTGCCTTGTCATTGGTTAAGGTAAAGTTTTTTTATACATCTTAAGTGAATGGAGGACATATTTTAAAATTATTGTATTGATCCCAAGTTACAAATAACAACAATTTAGGTTTGTTGTAAGAGAAAGGTTTCCAGAAAATATGCTTGGAAAATAATTGATAGGACTTAGCGGTGTAACGGTACAAAAAAATCATGGTTCTGTATTTACCTCTGTACTGAAATTGTACAGAACCATAAATACAGTAATGGAGAACAAATGCAAATCATACAACTACTTGCAGTTTATTATTAATGTTTGTAACATTAGTGGCAGTTTCCCAGACAGGGCTTATCTTAGTCCCAGGCTAAAATGTATGTTTGAGCTGCCTTAAAATATGTCAGTACAAGATGTTTTTAAATTAACACATCAATGGCTTTGTTTGCCTTAAGGTGCACACCAGTAATATTTTTGTAAGGTATGTTTGTAAAAACTACTTTAATGTCCTGATATAACTAAGGCCAAGTCCTGGATTAATCTAAACCCTGTCCGGGAAACCCTGTTCCAAGAGTTTACATACATTACAAACAGATAACATGTTTTAAACCATTTTAAAGGTGACGTAAAATGTACACTGTATTCACGTAGGCATAGATGAATAATAAGAGTTGTGTACATCGTAATGACATATCATAATGACATGTCAGAAGTTTATTTTTTAGACAAAACCACACAAGCATGTTTAAATGATCTATAAGACAAATCTACATAAACTGAAAATGTATTTGTAGCAGTAAAAACAACCTTATGTTGATATTGACATTGTATATGAAAGAAGGGAATGTCGTCTGGATGTGATGTCTATCTCTTTGTCTCTTCCATTAAATGGCTGCCCTGTGATTGGTAATGTTCAGATAAAGCAGCTGTATTATTAAGATTCCCTTCCTTCATCACATGGGGAACGAAATCTTCATTATCTATTTTTCACATGCTTGTAAAGAAAGACTTAACAAAACAAAGTTACCGGGTTGTTCTGTTTAACGTTTTAAGTGGTGGGAGTTGCACTGGGGACTCTATTATAGCACTTCAACATCATTAAAGGGCAGGTTTTCATGAAATGTCCTCTTAGAATTTTTAAAGTGTGCTCTCTAAAACTCAAACTTTTTAATTCTGTGTATTTCATGACTTTTACCCTTATTATTGTTTTTTGTTTTAGATATTACATCACTGCTATGCTGTGATTAAATTTCCTGAAGATAACACTGTTGATGTTGTGCCTTCCACATGGCTTGATATTACAAATGAGGTACTACCTCTAACCCTTCTAATAGTTTAAACGATTGTAAATGTGTCATCAGTCGACAGTGTATATGGCTGTTGAACAGTGTATATATTTTAATTGAGTTCTTATTCTCAACAGACTGTATATTGTTATTGGCCACGTAAAAACTTCACAGCCAAGGTAAAACGAAGAGATGTACCAGACACTAAACTTTGGTCGAAGCATGTTGCCTCTATTCTGGGATATGCAGGTAAAAAGTGTTTGTTTGTAGTTTGCTATACTTTTGTGGTTTAAAATGATTAGTCTTTTACTGATGCTTTTTTATTTCCAGACACCTATGAAGAAGCTAGGTGCAAAGCAAATCAAGCAACCGTGACTTCAAACTTAGAGAGTGAGGATGAAGATCTTGTTCATAGAAAAAGAAGACCACCATCACGATACCGGAGATCACTGTATTTAAAAATAATAAAGATAAAAATACTTGCCACTTGCCAGTGTTATGATTATAGACTGTAAGAAATATGGATGTAGTGTCCATGAAGTCACCTATAGGTTTGTGAAGAGCTTTTTTTAAACCAATAGTTGGGGGGGGCCTGCTATTTTAAATTTAAAAGCCCTTTTGTTAACTTCATTTAAAATGTTGGAAGTGCTATGATCTGCATGCAGCCTTTAGATATATTTGTAATAAGCTGTTATTTAAAACCCCCCAACCTAAAAAATGAACTTTTAATCTCCTAAGACCTGGTGTGTCCACATATGTGGACATCACATTTTTTGTTGTTTGCACCATAGTACTTAATTAGGGCGCACTCACATTATCCAAACCAAACCAAGCCCCAGCGCGATTGTCACCCCTCCCTACTCTCCCAGGTGCACGCACTCACACTGTACTTCTTATCGATCCGAGTCCGGGCGCGCTTTCGTCATTAAGATGCGATTGTTTTGAAAAAGCTGGAAGTAAAGCTCTCTCTTAACACTGGAACCCACCGTAATGTTAAGTCTGTGTTTTTTATTCGGAGTCGTTTGGTGCGCGATTACAGACAGCCCTCTCACATGTCATCATATTGCTTAGTTGGTCTGTCACGTGTGCAGCTCAGACATTCACGTAACCCCGCGCATCAAAAGGTTTTTACGGAGGCAGATGAAGGTGAGTGGTCGCGCAACTGACGTCTTCACCTTTTGAATCGCGCTCAGGCGTGATTGTGCTCACACCACAGCCTTCCGCGCCTGAGCCCAAGTGAACCGCGCTCCGGCCCACCTCGATTAACCAATCCGCACCCGGGCACGGAACAGGACGATCACACTTGTCAAACAAACCAGGCTTTGGGGGTCAAACGCGCCTGAGCGCGGTTTGGTTTGGATAGTGTGAGTGCGCCCTTAGTGTAACTGGAACATGTTGTACACAAACGTGGACAATTACACTGCCGCATGTTCAAAGAAAAATATTTGGTGATTATATTTATCGGTTCTTCCTAACCCTAAATAGCTGGAAGAAAACTAAAATGCAAGCCAAACCAAAGATCAGGTCTTAGGAGGTTAAATGTGTTTCTATCAGAAAATGAGTTGCCAGTGTGTGCAGAAACATCCTGTAATTATACAAATCTATATTTTGTTTTTTGTGTAATATCCTTTAAACTGCAACAGTCACACAAAACAGGCTGTTGGGGATCCCCTATCAATGTGATGTCACATTGATAACACCCGAACCATAACCACTCACAGACTCCACCTTATAAGTACGTAGTTCAGCCTTCTGCCAGAGACGCATGTTTTGATGTAGTCCAAAGCATATGTGTAAGCACTACCCCATACTTTGCTTATGGGTCGGGTAACAGAAACTTTCTTAGCATTTAAAGAAACACACAAAAAAACAGCAATTTTTTTATTGCAGCCCCAAATACACATCGTATAATGAAAGATCTGTGGTGTATTTTGAGCTGAAACTTTAGAGACTAGGATTCCTTTAAAATGATATTTGTCATAAAACTTTTTTTTTAACTAGATGATGATGACGACAGTGTTCCACCTACACAAAAAATGGCATGTATTCCAAGCAGACCCACATGTGAGTTAATTGTTTTGATGAGCTTAGTTATCCAAGACTTCTGGTTGTGGCTGTTTAAATCCACCGAAGTTTTGCACCCGTCATCAAACTTTTCCGTGTTAGTTCAAGTAAACTCCTTCTCGTTGATATCCGTGTCCATTTTCCATTTTCTCTTTCACGGAGCTAGTTTTTCCATCTAAATTTCTTCAAACCCTTTCTTTCCATGAATTAGAGCGTATTTGACTCGGACAACAATCAGCCTCTTACAGTATCGTCCTTTAAATGTATTTATTATCAAAATTACTGGAAAAAGAACTAATGTTTCAGGTCAAAAAACTGTGATGCTCCTATCTTTCTTTCACTCAAAAACTAGGTCAACTGGAGCTTCAAAATAAAAGTTTTCCAAAATTGCAAATTACACATAATATTTTTGCTCATTAAACACAGATTTAAACAAACTATATATGAATTAACTATAAACTCTGAATATGGCTCTTACAACAACATAATGAAATAAATAAACAGACAAGGAAGCAGGATTGACACGTAAATTTTATTATTATTACCAGAAAAACAGCAATATTACTGAAATAAACTCTGAGGTAAAGACGCCAAACACGTTGTTAACAGCACTTACATGTAAGGGATAATGTAGAGGCAGCCGGTAGTTATCGGGAAATAAGCCCCGACAGTGTGATCAGGACCCGACGCGAAGCGGAGGGTCTTGTATCACACTGAAGGGGCTTATTTCCCGATAACTACCGGCTGACTCTACATTATCCCGCTTATTACACGGCTACTTGTCACATAAGAAAAAAAACTGGACATGAATATGAATTTGAAACATTTTATTGGCATATTTGTTTAAATTAACATTTTTATCCTTCCGCGAAACTTTGCACAGATGCATAAAATGATCGTAATACCTTATTAAGATCCTCTGCTTCATACTTGTCTGTCTCCATTTTTTTCTCTTTTAGCCAGTCTTTGAGAAGTTTTAATGCCCATTCTGTATTTTTTTGTGTGTTGGCTTCGTAGCTGTCATGCTCTATTTTGTCAAGTTCAGTCTCGCTCTCTGTGTCTTGTCGTGGTTGTCCAGTGTTTGTCACAAGATGGCGCCAAACAAACAGTAATCTTTATTGGCGCGGAGCGATCTTACTCGTAAAAGTAGTACCGGCTATGCGTTATTATTTTGGAGCGGTTATTATTCGAAAAGAACGAACCTGCAAATGTCTCAACTGACCAATCAGAATCAAGCATTCCAGAGAGCCGTGTAATAAGTCTAAATAAGCAATAACAGTGGAAAAACATTATTATCTCTCAAAACTTTATATGACAAAAATTATATTTACAGGAAATATTCTTACAGTTATTCAAAGATGCACACATTATTCCATTTATCACTTTCTGTTTATGAGCACATTCGACTAATATGATGGCTCGCTCTGTTATGTAATAGCTGATTGACAGGTGCGCATCCCCATCTTTCAAACAGGTATCATTTTGTATAGTTACTCATTTAGGAAAATTAGCCATGATTTTATTATTATTTTGAATTATTTTTTGGCAGATTGATTACAATTTGTTTCACCCTAGTTTTACTACAAATACTAGACCAGGGTTCCTCAAATGTTACCCTGGAGGGCCGGAGCACTACAGAGTTTAGCTCCAACCCTAATCAAACTTACCCACCTGTGGTAACCACCATGTTCTAGTGATCATGAAGACCTTGATTAGCTTGCCCAGGTGTGTATGATCAGGGTTGGAGCTAAACTCTGTAGTGCTCCAGACCTCCAGGGTAAGATTTGGGGAACCCTGTACTAGATCTTAGTATTTTTTTTACCACGGAGGGCCGGTGGTCTACAAAATTTCCCGGTAGATTTTTTGGTCCCACTCCGCCCCTGGACTCTTAATTCATGATATGCTTGAGGTCACTGACAAAATTTTTAAGAAAGACATGTCCTTTTTATGGCATTTACATAAAACAAAACACAGACTTGATTTTACTTCATAACATAGTTGGAGTAAATTTAGATAAAACCCATGTTAAAACTTGAGGCTTCCGTTGTTGTTTTGTTCCCTGCTCTGTGGCTCCGCCCTCCACGTTGTCACTATTCCACTACATCACAACGCAATGTTCCTATGGCAATGTGTGCTCACTACACTAAAACTCTGTCCTAAAGGCAGTGGCTTTCAAGATGGCGTTGTTACCAGAAGCTTACTGTTTCTTTGTATATAAAAATATATTGTTTGGTTCACATTCCAATGCAAAATTGGACAATGTTCAATGTGTTTAGTCGAACAGTTGGGGCACTTGGCTATCATGTTTACTGCTGCCTAACATCCAATCACAACAAACAGTCCTGCAGCAGATTTGGTCTAGCACTGATCGCAGTTTTAAACAATATTAAATACATGTATAATTTACAATTTTCTTTTTTCATAGTAATCCAGACAACACTCAAATCTAATTCTCTACTTTTCCAAAACACGTAGAAACCCTGTAGTTATTATAGTTTATATGAAGTTGTAAATATGGATATTTTTCTTACAAAATCACATCAAAGTATTTTATAAACCCACTGGAGCTGTGTGGAATACATCTGTAAAGGATTTATGCACTTTTTTGGCTACAGAAGTTTTTCCTTGTCCCTTAAAAGTATCGTTATAAAGTTTGGAAGATAATTACATTTTTTATATAACTTTGAATGTGTTCGTCTGAAAGAAGATGATCATATGCATCTCGGATGGCTTGAGGGCCAGTAAATCATGGGGTAAATCTTTATTATACCGTGGAGTATCACTTTAAAAAATGTTGAACCTGAGGATATTACTTTCAGCAACATGATATTTTATGTCCCCAAACAGAACACGTGTAAAGCTTTTCACTGGCATTATTTTTTCTGGTGTCTTTTTAGGATCAATGCGGAAACAAATGTTTTTCTTACAGTTATTCAAAAATGCACACATTATTCAGCATATGATTTAAATATTAGACAAGAGTATTCATATCGGCAATGAACGTCTCATATGGCAATAAATATCCACACATAACTTAACATAACAGCATAATGAAATAAATAAACAGAGAAGGAAGCAGGATTGACACGTAAATTGTATTATTATTACCGGAAAAACAGCAATATTACTTAAATAAACTCTAGTCTATTAAACAAGTCTAAATAAGCAATAACAGTGAAAAATAAAACTATACAAATACAAATAGGATCAATGCAGAAACAAATGTTTTTCCACAGTCGTCACAGTTAAATTATTTTTTTTACATTATGAGTGCGCTCATGGACTCTGAGACTGGATGCATGTGTGAAACTCTTTTCACACAAAGTACACGTGAAAGGTTTCTCTCCTGTATGTATTCTCAAGTGATCTTCCAGAAATCCTTTTTGTATGAATCCCTTTCCACATTGAGGACAGGTGTAAGGTCTGTCACCAGTGTGAATTGTTATGTGACTCTTAAGATGAGCTTTCTGTGTAAAACTCTTTTCACACTGAGGACAGGTGTAAGGCTTTACTCCAGTGTGTAATGTTATGTGATACTTAAGAAGTCTTCTCTTTGTAAAACGCTTTTCACATTGAGGACAGGTGTAAGGTTTCTCTCCAGTGTGAATTAGTTCATGCAACTTAAGGGTTCCTTTCTGTCTGTAACTCTTTCCACACAGAAGACAGATGAAGGGCTTTTCTTCAGTGTGAGTTCTCAAATGCCCCTTAAAGTGACTTGAATCTGTAAAACTCATTCCACACTGAGTGCATTTAAACGGCCTCTCTCCAGTGTGAATCCTCAAATGTCTATTAAGATCACTTGTACGTGTAAAACTTTTCCCACAGTGCTGGCACATGTACCGTCTCTCTTTAATTTTATTGCTATGATGTCCTTTATTTGTTGACTTCTTTCCACACTGATGGGAAATGAAAGAATGATCGATTCCTCTTTCCTTAGTTATTGTTTGTAAACAATCAGAAGATTTTTCTTCAGTGATGACATCACAAGGTTTTTGTTGTATCTCATCCACTACAAGTTCTTGAGGTTCCTCTTTTACATCCATCGTTATCTAAAATAAACATAACCAAAGGTCAAACATGTATTTAAAAACAATCAATCAAATTCAATGTAGGTTTTAACTCTTTCCCTGCCATTGACGAGATATCTCGTCAATCTGCAATACCGCTATTATCTAGGGCAAACAGCTGTATGTCCGTGTATGTTTTAAAGATCGCTCTGCATCTGATCTCTATCAAAAGTCCTTCACAAAAATTGAATTATCTCAGCGTATTGCTCAACATTTTGTGTTTTTGACGTACACTGTAAAAAAAATCCGTAGAAATTACAATGTTATTGCAGCTGGGTTGCCGGTAATTTACCGTAGATTTACATTTATGTTATTTACTAGCAATAGTTGGCTCAAAGTTAAATAAATTTTAAATATTAAAAAGTCTTTATCTTTACATAATAAAACTATACAATAACAGCCTCATGCAAAGCATTCTGGGAACCAGAAATCATCATCAACCTTTTTCTGTTTTTTGCTTCAGATTTTGTTTCCCAGAATGTTTTGCTTGATGCTGTTTTTTCAGTTTTACTCTGTAAAGATAAAGACTTGTAAATGTTTAATTTTCATTTAACTTTGAACAAAATGTTGCCAGTAAAAAACATAAATTTAAATCTACGGTAAGTTACCGGCAACCCAGCTGCAATTTCTACGGAATTTTTTTACAGTGTAACCTACACATATTTGAGAGGTGATAAAAACAGAACACATGAAGGTAGGATGAAACAGATTTTTTAGTTTGAAAGCAGAGGGTCTGTTCTTTTATTTAATATATTATATGTTTATATATTTAAAAAGGAGCATTTTCTGGAAGGCATTAAACTTTTGTGAAAATCATGAAAAATGCTGGCGGTGAAAGAGTTAAAAACTATAGCACAGAGGTCAACTATCTGTTTTAATGTGATTGATGATGAATTATTGAAGATTATTTTCCCTAATACTGTAACCATAGGCGTAGCTTGACATTTGAGCTTGGGGGAGGCAGACTAGTTTATCATAGAATCTATACAGTAACATGTGCCATGATTTTTATGCAAACTAGATAATTAAAATTATTAACATTTTTGTTGACTCAAAATAAAAGCCTGAATGTTAGATAAAAATTAAACATGATAATGGTTTGCAAAGGTTTTTGTAACTGTAACACACAGTTAAACGAAAAGAATGGGGACCATTTTTATTAATAATACTACAATCAGTGAAGTTACTACCACTTTATCAGTTTTTATTATAAACAACAAAAAAATAAGCATCCTAAATTACAATGAATTACAGTTTGACAGTAAATATAAACAACAATTATATTTAAAGGCAGGATAGGCAGGAATTATCTAAAAAACTTTTTTACAAATTTGTTTAATCTGTCTTTATATACCAATACATAAGTAAAATGTAAGTACTCTGAAAAAGAGAGTATAAAAATCGAGTGTCTGTAAACCTCTCACCACTGTTTTAAACACAGCTTACTTTTCCATTCACTCCACCCCCTCCCTTCTGGGTTTCTTCTAAAGCCACGCCCCCAAAACACATGAACGCGCGACCCTGACCGGCTCTGCTGGGAGCGCGGTGCATGTAGTAACATCATGTCACAATCACATGTAATAATACACGTAACTTCATCACTATGAATATAAACAAATAGGATGGCTTGTGTTTTGCATGGAAGAGTTTCCGTGATAAAAGCATTGTTGACTCTGATGAGGACTACACTCCGGAGACAACACCGCTACCACATTGTCGACTCGAGGAAAAGCCACGCGTTATTTACTCTTGTTCGATTGCTTCGTTTATTCCTTTGTTTGCCTTCGCTGACTGCATATGCAGGTACTGTGAGTTCTAAATGCTCTTTCTCTGCCATACTTTTGCACTTCTTAAAGTGCCTCGTGCACGTTCAAACAATCGGGTGTGCACATGTGTGGGCAGATCCCATAGCAACAGGGGTGGTGCCATGATTGCGAGAGAGAGTGATAGTCGCGCAAGCCAATCATTTGTTTCGTCCCGAATGGAAATAATGAGCTGTGTTTAAAACAGTAGTGAGAGGTCTAAAAACACTTGAGTTTTTTACTTTCTTTTTCAGCGTACTTACATTTTAATTGTGTACTGATATATAAAGACAGTTTAAACAAATTTGTAATAAAAAGTTTTTTAGATAATTCCTGCCTATCCTGCCTTTAAGTTAAGAGGCTTAATGGCCTACACTGCAAGAAATAATCCTAGGTTTAGTTTTTTTTTTTTTTTGCTTCTAAAACAACACAATTCGATGCCTAATTCAAAATACAAAGAAAATTTAGTCAATTGCTTTTTATGTTTGTTCTAAACTGTTTTTTTTTCTAAAAATACTTTTTACTACTTTGTTTGCATGTTTAAAGTTTGGCTATAGTCATAACCTGCACCCGACATGAGCTTCATTTTAATTCCAAACCCCGGCCGCACCGCTAATTTATTCTCTATTGATGCCTATTAATTCCCAACCAACAAATGACATGATAATATTATTCCACATGTTACATTAAATATTGTGCGTTTCACCTGCGGGTACCCGCCTGGTTGCAGGATTTGGCCCTGATGTTCCATAAACAGTATTCAGTATTTATCCTCCCTTTTGGTTTTGGACAAATATCCTATCATTTAATGTGAAACTGAAGCGCAGCAGTGCATTGCCCTTATGTTTAGCCTAGAATAACTAATGGGCTGATAAATTGATGATATGAGTGCAATGATTCCAAAAAGATTTATTTTATTATTTTTCTCTAAACAGAGACATAATCATCATGTTCTGTTGATTTGCACATAAAACTAAACCCCTGGGGAATTATATTTTAGGAAATGTATTTATAAATGAGTGAACAATGCAAATCATGCAAGAACGTTATTTCTCTATTTAAGACAGTCTGACAGGGCGGACCTTAGGTAGCTGGATTTTGCCAGCTGCAGCTGTGGGTTTTGTCTAGAAGGGATACAGGAAACGTCGAAAAGTTTAGGATTAGATTTGGAGGTAGGATTAGGATTAAAACACTGGTCCTGGCAAGATGGGATACAGCTACAGCCTAAATTCCGTGAAATGTTGTGTTCAGGGATAGGTTTGGGTCAAGGATTAGGATAAAACAGCACTAATGATTTCATTACTTGTATCCCTTGTAGCTACAACCGCAAGCGTGGCAGGCAGAATGCATATAGCGGAAACACTGAAGTGACGTTACTGAGCACCACGTTTTGATAAATACACATTATTAACAGATTAATGTTTTTTACAAAGTGTCTTGCGAAGTAACATTTTAAAATTAATATGTTTGATATGGACGTGGAATATAACTTATTTTATAAAAATCCTTTTAGCCCACGCAATTAAATTAATTTTTGGGTAATTGAACAACGCCGGCGTCGAGATTCTCGACACAAACTTGAGGCAGCAAAAAAGAAACCAAACATGAGGCAGTCAAAACGGAGTGGAGTGTGGGAGCATTTTAAATTATTAAATGATGACAAAGACGTCCAAAGTAAGCTACGATGAACTACAACAGCTCTAGTTCTAAGATACCACCTTCATAACTTGCATGCAGCCGTACGTGTTAGCTGCTGTGGTGGGAAGGTGAGTATGTGATCACAGGAAAGCAGAGGGCATTAACTACAGGGTGGGTCAGAAATAATTTTCTTAATTAATGTAAGTTTTATTTGCTGCTTTAAAAAATATTGTTTCATATCATTTGTTTCTTAATTATAATCAATGTTTTGTTGATATGTTTTGTGAATATGGGTATAATTTAATAAGAACTTTAAAAGCTTCACCGTGCATCTCATTGTTGCGTAACAAATACACCTAGGGGTGTGACGGTCATTATATAACCGTGAGACCGACGGTTATAGTTGAACACCGTCATTAGAACTCTATAACCGGCAAAACCGTGTTATTAAAATATTTTTTAAAACATTTTTTATCATAAAGAATTTTTAAATACTATTTAAAACAACTGTTAACAGTCTGTGTTACACGCCCCCTCACGTTCTCACGCAGTGAAAAATACAGAGCGGAGCAGACACTGACAACGCGCTGACATACAGGACAGACCAGGTTACTTTTCGGTTACTTTTGAGATTTAACATATTAAACAAAGTCTCACCTTTCCAATCATCTCTTCCGAAGTTCCTTCTAGTTAATTTATAGCATCAAATAAACATGAATGACCATGAGAAGGAATGTTGTTTTAACCGCGGAAAGGCGTCAGTACACTCCGCTTTTCAAGTTCAAATCCTCCCATGCTAATCTACTAACTCTCTTGAACGCACATTCACTGCTAGTTGTCTTGCTGTTAATTTTAAAGAAACGTAGAGCAAGTAGCTAATCAGTGTCTAGTTTATTCAAACGCCGGGTGAGCACTGTGCAGCGCGTCTGCGGAGAGTGTTTGCTGCGCGTGGCCATTGTGCTTTTACACCGGCTGCGTTTAATAACAATCTCAAGTTCATATTACTTTCTTTTACCTGCGCATTTATGAGCAAAACCTCTTCAATACGCTTTTAATCCACATTGTTTTCGTGCTGTTCTGGTCCATGTAATGACAGATATAGACACAATTACAGACATAAAAAGCCCAATGCACAAATCTGTTTCTCTGAAGATTATTAAAATAGATGATAGATAGAGGATTAATTTATGCTGGGCAGAGAGTGACAGCGCAGTCTTCTGGCAACAGTGTGTTTTTTTAATATTTCATTGCTTTCTGTTAAATTGTTCAAAGTTATTACTGTTTAAAACACACTTGGCATCACATTCATGATTTTATGGTAAAATGACACTTTCCCCTCAATCCACGAGCATTTAAACGAGCAAAACGCCCCCCACAGACGGTTATGTGATGAACCGTCACATTTGACTCACGTCATAACCGTCATCACAAATTCTGAAACCGGCACACCCCTAAATACACCACGCCGAAACATGCAGTGAGTCTCACTTACTTTTCAAAAACCAGCCTTGCAGTGCCCAGAAATAAAATTTACATGCGCATTCAGAGCAAATTAAACAGCACATTTGATTTCGGTGTGCTTATGGCTTTTAAATATCAACGTTACATTAATTTTAATAGACTACTTTAGCCGGTCACGCTTTTTGACGGAGGATGAGTGTGAGGAAACACACAAGCACAGAGAACAGTGACAGGTAAAAGAAAATATCATCTATAAGATCATCAATATGAACAATATGAACAATTCAAACTTTTACAAACATTACAGCATAAAATGGCTGAAGAGGAACTCGCAACATTAAAGCAAGAAGCATTTATGTAGGCTAAAGCTATAGCTACATCACCTCTTATGTTTCAGTTTAGTTAGACTAAGTTTATTATGCAGCGCTTTTTACATCCGAATCTCACAAAAAATATAAACAAATAAATTACGTAAAATGTCCTTAAATATGCATAGTTAATATACATATATTTAATATAATATATATTGTGTTTTTTGTTTTGTTGTTTTTATACCTCGTGAGGTGGGGAATCCGCGCAAATAAGCAGTCATTTAAAACAATCTATTGTATTGATTAATGGAGCAATGTGGCGGGAAATATTGCGAAGCTCAGATATTGTCATATAATGAACAAGATGTGCCGACGCATTTGTCATGAAGCGCCGTCGTGTGCTTGCACTGCCCTTTGGTTTCTGACTGCCGCGCATGACAGAAGAGAAGCGCATACGAGCATTGGTAGCCGTCACCGGTGCTGTTAATAGCCTAATTTTTTTGAGCTGCCAAACTCACTCTGTTGAGACGTTATAATAAATGCATCTTTGAATAGAGCCACCATGCTCGCGGTGTCTGTTTCTGATGATTTAGCCACACATTGAATTGTAAAAAAAAATATTTAAACCTCCTCATATGCAAGTTTAAATTTAATCCCGGAGATTTAAAACAAGAGTTTAAAGTAATGGAGCAACAGGATTAAATATAATCTAGTTTTACTGTACAATTTAAACCTGGATCAAAATGACAGTGTAACCCTGATTATTTTTATACAGGTTTAAAGTTTGGTTTAAGTTTGGTGCAACAGAATTATTAAATATAAGCCTTGATTTAAACCAGATTTAGGTCTAATCCTTGTTGGTGCAACCCACCGTTATTGTTTCACATGCAACAGGTCAGCCAGTGCACAATTATTTTTTTTGCATTTAAATTTTCTGTGGATCAGGGCTCAAAATTGTGACTGTTTTGGTCGCATATATGACCGAAATTTAATCTGTGCGACCTTAAAATATATTTGAGAGCATTTTTGCGACTGCCTATTTTGTTGTGGTGCGACTTGATTTAGATTGTTATGTAATGTTTGAGAGAACGCTGAACCTGGAACAGCATACACAAACAAATTTCACCATTAAGTTCTTGCATTTAATGAAGAGCGCAGATTGGCTAATATGAATGTCTTGTTGCCGTGCTACGTTGGAACGCAAAGCACGAAAATGTGAAAAAACGAACCCAAGCATGAGGAGAACGAGCCGACTACAGCCAATGTTACTACTGTATTAATTCAGAACGTTAGGGTGTTTTACAAAGTCATGACTTTGAGCAATTTTACAAAAAGCAATGAAATATGTAAAAACACACTGTTGCCAGAAGACTGCGCTTTCATTCACTCTCTGTACAGCAGTAAATGAGTCCTCATCTATCTTAATAAACTTAAGAGAAAGAGATTTAATAATGTATGTGCTTCTTAAGACTAATTGTGTTTATATCTGTCATTAAATGGACTAGAACAGCACGAAAACAATGTGGATTAAACAAATCAAGTTATAAAAATTACACTGTGTGACCATCAAAAGGCACATTGAAGAGGTTTTGCTCATAAATGCATGCAAAATAAAGTAATTTGAACTTGAGATTTTTATACTGTTACTAAACTGCACAGTATGAGCTGCAAACGCTTTATTGAATGCTACCTCTGACTAAGAATGCATTATTTTGCACTTGTATAGTCTTTTTTATTTTAAAATTTCAAGAGCAATCAACACATATTGAAATGTTAACATTCAGATATGTAAATCATCATGTATAAATTGCTATTAGTTAATTAATGGAGAGATAATTGAGAATCGAATCGAAGTCGAATCGGACTGATAAAATTAATCGTTAGATTAATCAATGCATCGGAAAAAGAATCACAAGATTAATCGTTAAAAAAAATAATCGTTTATCCCAGCCCTAGTATAATTGTTTTTATTTAATACATTTTAAATTTAAAATAAAGTAGAAACTGTTAACATTAGTTAACGCACCATGAACTAAGATTAATAACAATATTGATTTCAGCATTTTTGTTTATGTTAGATAATGCATTTACTAATGTGAACAAATACAACCTTATTGTAAAGTGCTACAGAAATTTATTTCATATTATTCAGTACACATAAACAAATAATCCAGGGTTTGTTCTGTTCACAGTTTATAGTCACAACTCTTATATATATAAGGAATTAGATGTCATGTTTGGTGCACTCGGATGAAACAGCTCAGCATTTCAAGTAGGGCTGGGCGGTATACCGGATTTAGGGGATATATCGACATGGGTTCCCGACGCGATGCGGAATTAGCCAATACCGTTATCGATATGGTTTAATGCAACTCAAGCGCGCATACACGCGCTCTGCGCGAGCCCGCCCGTCACAGCAAGTATGCGACATGGAGAAGCACGCAGAAACTCTGTGACGCTTGGATGCGCCACATGCTGCGGCTGCATGCACTCTGAGGATTGTAATAATTGAGTTCAAGACTAAAATAAAATGTCTCCTCAACCTGCTTTTACAGAGATATCATTGGAATTAAGTTACCGCTGCATATGTGTGCTTTCATCCCAACAACATGTCTGACGCTCCATCACAACACCTATTTATCTAATCGCTATTGCAGTTATTTTTCATCACTATTATAGCAATATCAGGTGAGTGATCCTGCGTTTATACTTTAGTTCGACGGGACAAGTGTGTAGATAAAACAGAAACTCTGAAGGACTAGAACTTTTTCCTCAGATTCAAAGCATAACAGCCACAAACAAGTATCCATTATTTAATTTTAAAACGTCACTTTAGAATTAGTAACGAATGACTGTGCTGCTTCAGTGAAGCTATTAGTGTGAATTAATGAGATTATTATTAAGAAATAATAAGGGAGGATGTGTGTGAATGAAACAAAGACACTTTAAATGTGCTGAATGTGTGCGCGTTATAGTTTCAGTTTCCACATAGCCAATCAGATTCCAGAACCACATCTGTTCTATAAACTTAATTTTTTTGGATCATATGTTTTTAAGTTTTTTCAATTTTTGTGACTGGAATACACTGTAAGGACAAAAGGACTGTGACACCCCCTTCTAATGAAGATGTTTGACTACTTTAGTAAATTCTGTGAACACAAATCTTAATGCTACAGACAGTTCAGTATATTAATGAGAATTGTGTGTTTCTAATTTTATGGATAATAATTTCAATAGTATGGGCAGGACACTTTTCTATAATTATTAGGGGTCAAGCCCAGAATGGGCGAGACCCCTATTGGGATTGTTAGTTTTCTTATTATTATTATTATTATTATCTATTATTCTTCTTCTTCCGCCATTGCGTCTATGGCAGCCCATAGAACCGTACGTAGGAAAGTTATGAAATTTGGCACACTCATAGAGGACATTCCAAATAGTCACCACACCAAATTTGGAGTGTCTATGTCAAACCCAATAGCGCCACCAACAGTCCAAATTTTCACTTACATTTTTGGTTATAACTGCTGACCCGTACGTCATAGAAACGCAATTCTTGTTTCTTCTGATTCCTTGGCTCATGCCGATTCGATTGCACCATATGACGTCATTTCCGTTATGCTAATTATTTCGATATTTTGAATTGTTTGTAAAACCTACTTTTTCTTGGAATTCGTGTTGATTCACCAATCCGTTACCGTATAATGGGTCAATGAATTTTACGTAGAGCGCGAAAAAACGGATTTGAGGCTGTATCTTTACCAAAGTTAAGCGTTAAGCAATCGATTCTTAGGGTTCCGATTCGATTCAGAATCAATTCTTTACGTACTAATTTGCATATCTGTGATGTCATTACGTCACATTTGCTCTCAAAGCCAGGTTAATGATGTTTGCACTTTTGCTACTAGTCTCTGAACTGTCATATACTGTACTTTAATATAACTAAGGGATAAATAATGTCATTCTATACATATGTCCTGTTTCTGTTGTAAGACATTAAAACCAGTAAAAATAGTAATTAAATGTGACACATTAATTCTATATGTTAACAGTCTTTAACTTCCACGAACTGAAATGTTAAGCATCTAACATCATCATTATACACAGTGATTGGCAGTATTACTGTATTTATCTAATGCAGTGCACCCAGCGACTGAATAACAAACAATGTGCATATTTTTACAGAACTATTCATGTTATATCTAAGAAGTCAGGGGATGGTTTAGGGAAATGATATTAGCACAGTCAGAAGAGTCATTAAAATAAATGCGCTGTTTCTCCCTGCCGCTCACTGAACAGAGAAAAGGCAGAGAAAGACTATCCCAAAGTGTATCTTGTTTTCTAGCAGTTTAGAATGAGTCAAACAGGGCTGTTCTAGATTTTATTTCTTTCTCTTCTGCTCTTGTAAGCTCCGCTATGCGCTCGTGCACAGTGTTGGGGTAATTACTCAAAAAATTTAATTAGTTACTAGTTACTTCTTTAAATGTTAATGAGATTACTTTACTATTTACTGCATTTGAAAAGTAACTTCACTACTTATTACTTTACTTTCCTTTTTCTTAATTTACCACATAGATACATGGACATGGTTTAGGCGGGTCGGCTGCTGATGAGTGACTCCTTTAAATCAGGGGTCCCCAACCTTTTTTCACCACGGACCGGTTTCAGCTTAAAAAAAAATTTGCGGACCGGGGGTGAGATTGGGGGGGTTGGGGTCGCTGGGTTGCTGTTCAAACGTGCTGAAAATCCTCCTTTTCGAAATTTACGTTTTAAATGGAAGTAAAGATAACAACCATACATTAGGAAAATTAATAATTGCTTTATTTAGGCTATAGTATATTTTCGATAGACGTGTAAAACCATATTTTGGTGGATGGTTTTTACTTTCATTGTTTTTACTAGTTTGCCTGCCCATTTAGTCTTAATAATTAATGGAACATAAACGAACTTGGCTTGCTGTTCTCGAAGGCAGCTCGAATCTTGGTCGGGCTCGAGACCCAATTCCAAGTAACAGAAGAGAAGAAAAATGCAGTGAAGGAGGAGAGATGCCAGAAGAATTGCGGCTCGGAGACTCACGTTTACCATGATTAATGATGATAATAGTTTATTTTGATCATGGTTCTACGATCGATGGATAATTCTGAAGTTGTTTTAAAGAAGAATAAAATAATTACTTTTCAGTCATTTGCGCTGTCACACATTTGAACGTCTCCGCATATGTACATCATTGCGACGTACATTTGCAAATGATTCATAAAGTCATACCTTCGCAATTCTTTGATCGATTGTGTTTTAGAAGTACTTTATGCTCAAACTCAAATGACAGCAATGTGATCGCTGATGCGCTGGTAGAGAGAGAGAGGCGGAGAAAAAGAGAGAGAGCGCGGCTCTGTTCAAAAGTGGAAATGATTGATGTTATTTGAAGTTGCCTCTTACAGTACAAAATACCCGATTAAGCTATTACGTGGCTAATATACACATTTTTTCGGGACGTTCTTGCGACCCGGTGGCAACTTGTCCACGACCCAGTACGACCCGGTGGTTGGGGACCTCTGCTTTAAATGACCGGTAAGCAGGATATTTCACCACAAGTGTTGTATTGCCATTCTGGGCTTACAAATGCTTAGACAGGTTGCTCATCGCGTTGTCAGCAGTTGAAAGACACTTGTCGTGTGGGCATAGTGTGCATTTCACACGAATATTTTGGTCCTTTCGAGCAATAAGCTGAAAGTAATGTAAATATCGCCCCAGTGGCTAAAACCCTCCGTCTTCATTTCCCGCTCCCCTTTGCACCAGCAGCTAAGTCAAAATCAATCTCTATGGCAACGGCACACGTACAGGCACACGCATGCACGCACCACTTAAACAGACAGAACTTTACACCCAGGCAAACACTGCTTGGGTAACGCAGGAAAGCGCGTTCCTATAGTCTAGTAAAGTAGTGTAGTTACCAATATTATTAGTGTAATGCGTTACTTTACTACGTTACCCAAAAAAGTAATATAGTTACTGTAATCCGTTACTTTGTAACTCGTTACCCCCAACACTGCTCGTGCAGTGCGCGCTCTCTTAAGTTGTCCGTGTGCAGCACCGCTCCCCCAGATGTGTTCCGCCTTTTGGTTCTGATAACGTCACGTTATTATTTTGTAAAGTAACATTTAAGAATCGATTCTTGACATTTGTGTATCGATTCAGAATCGGCCCACGTCCGAATCGCAATTCATCTAAGAATTGATTTTTTTGTCCCACCCCTAACGGTTATCCCTTTCTGATTTGTGCGTTAACGTGACCTGGGACTTTACTTACAGCACATATTTATTGTGTCTTTGCAATTTCTGTTAAAACCAACGTGCCTGTACTTGTTGCTAAGTGATGGGTAAGCACACAGTTAAGGTTGCCAGATTCGCTTATGAAAACCAGCCCAATGGAAGTTTAAAACTAACATAAAAGCATCCCAATGACAATTTACAGCCTAAATACCATTAAATAATAAACGCAAACCTTTCATATTTAACCCACAGAAAGATTCAACTCGCTGAAATAGTTTAAACTAGGGCTGCACGTTTTCAAGTTTTTAATTAACCGTTAACCGACACCCTTAGCGGTTAATACTCGGTTAACCATTTTATGCGTGCCGCAACCCAGAGATACAGACACACGAGAAAGGGGTAGTTAATTTTTAACACCTTTAATAACTGGTTGGACCACATTTAAAACGAAATTAATTTATAGAAATAAAACGCAGTGGGAAGGACAGAGCAGTTTAAGTATGTCACTGACTTTTGCATTCACCGGGATGGTAGGCTGGGCGAAGGTACTCGCAGGCTGCGCGGCACCTCTATATGATGCCCGGGTGTTGGCTGGGTTTGTCGCGATAGTCGGTGAAACGGTGATTATCGGTGCTTCAGCCTCTCACCGGTTAGATCACTTGCCCACCCCAACACCTTCTTTCACAGTCGTTTTGATATTTTCTTGTAATTAAATCATCTAGTTTTGTTAGAGAGAGAAAACACTTACAACTGAATGTGTCTGATGCCTGAAGCGGAGCTGAACGCGCGTCACGTCACAGAGCAGCCGCAGGTGTCAGATTTCATTTATTTCTGTCAGTTTGCGAGGCGAGCTGAATGACCAGAAGACAGCAGAAGCCGCGTGCGTACTTGTTTTTGTTATAATGTACATGATGTTTAATATAAGCAAGATCGTTTTGTTGTATTTTTTATCAAGAAAAATAATAAACCCATCATTCAAGCAGCGCTTTGTGGAGGAGTAGCCGGTTGCACTGCTTGGAACTGGCGAGTTCTGCGAGAATTACCTGCCCACATTGACTCAAGCACTTAATTAAACCAGCTGTTGCACTCACATTGCACGCAAATTCATACGCTATTTAACGCAGCTTACGCAAGCGCTGCATTTAAACAGTTGCGTAATTCAAAAGTGAAAGTAAAATGCGCACGTCTGCATGCATTAACAGGTGGGAAAATTCTGTCACCTGATGCCACTTAACCGATAAAAATGTTTCACTCGGTTAAACAATTTTTAACGGTTAATCGGTTAACCACGGACACCCCTAGTTTAAACGTAGCATAAATTTGAAGTCCGCAAAAAATCAGAGGACTTGCCAATGCAGCACACAGCATCTCTCATCAAGTTCACACTCTGGATAAATGTACAAAGTCATAGTTGTGTTGGAGAAAGTTGTTTTTGAGAAGTTTTCAGATATAGGCAAAGAAAACACAATGCTATTTTATTACTTGTTATGAAAGACATGTTATGAAAGACATGAAAGCTGCAGAATGTACAGCACATAAACCCGTTACATTGTTGCATGTTCGTTTTCTTCAGGGCTCAACGCAAATAATTTTTTATACTGGCCCGGTCTGGCCAGTGGTTCAGGTTTTCAATTGCCCTGCTAAAATGTTCATTTGCCCCCCCCCCAAAAAAAAGTCATGATCACACATTTAAAAATAATATTTCAAAAGTCAAATATAATTGAATACATATAGAACAAGCATGTTTCAATGAAAAAAGGCACCCAAATTTTCGGCTTAACCTGTAAACTGACAGCAAACTGTGCAAAATATTGCATCGTTTCTTTCGTCGTGTTTTACCCAAGTAAACGTCTGCTTCCAAGATGTTAAATAATATACATTGATGAAAATATATTTTAGTGACTGAGGGTGAAGCACGGTACTGGCCCGATCGGGCAAGTGACAATACTTTTTACTGGCCCGAACGTCTCTCACGCTTGCCCCGGGCAGTCCTTTTTGTTGAGCCCTGATATATCTAAAGAAGTGTCTACTTTTAAATGAACCAATTCATATCTTAAAACATATATTCTCTCAGTATATAATATTAAGGGTGTCACGTAGGGATGCACCGATAGGATTTTTTTGGGCCGATACGGATACCAATTTAAACAGACAACTTCTGGCCGATACCGATAATAAACACTTGTATACAATACTATACAGGTCTATTAGCTAGTATATTTCTGCATCAAATTATTTTTACTGAACATGGATTGGATCTAATTAACATTCAACTGACCAATATAATAAGAGAGGCACAAATTAAGCTAAAACAAATATAATAAGACAGCATGACAACCTTCAAAGGTGGTTTTTGCTATTCAGCATTTATTTTATTAACAACATTAACAAATTTTTTACATATAATGGATTTCTTTATGCAGGTAATTAATAAACAATCGGTATCGGCCTTTCTCATGCTATTGCCGATATGCCGATGGTTTCAAATTCATCAAAAATCGGCCGATAAATATCGGCGGCCGATACATCGGTGCATCACTAGTGTCACGATTTCGAAAAATGGGATCGTCGATGCTGCCACGCCCCCATGTCCGGTTGGCTTGTCAAGCGGGGGAAAATAAACCTCTCAGAGGTGCCTTTAAAAACATTGGTTGAGCGGAACGCAATTTATATTTTAAACACGAAGGATGTATTGCTACAACTCATTGTAATGCATATCATAAACAGGATTACTACCTAGTGATCTGCCTTTGGACAGAGCCCAGCTCTCTGCACGTGCGCGAGAGAGCCGCCAAGATGAAGCGGGTTATATTTTAAACAAAAGGGATAGTTTGCCTCAGCTCGCATGAAACACTTAAAACTGAACAAATAGTGAGCTTGAAGCTCTAGTAGAAATCAAATCGAATATTCGAAGCTTCGGAAGGAGGGGCTGAACATATTTTTTCTCTTTAATAAAGGCAGGAATCTCTGTGTGTGTGTGTGTGTGTGTGTGTGTGTGTGTGTGTCTACAGTTTTATTATGTGACGGATGTGTTGCTGCGGACCCAAGGGGGTGTAGTGCCTTTTTTCGTGCAATATGGACATGTGACACGTTTAGAATTAACAAACTTTTAAAATACTACAGAACAGCGCAAGCCGGAAGCGGCGTGCCTGTCACGCGTCCTGCGAGAACAGCATTAGTGAAACAAAACAGAGCAATACTTTTAATAAGGTAGCCTAACATTTTTCTATTAAACAAACACTCCCGTATCAGAAATTTGCAGCCCATAATTACCGACTACGTAAAGGGTAGGCCATTTAAATAAAACAACGAAAATACATGAACGAAGTTCAACAAACTGTAATAAAATGGTAGCATACTTTCAAAATCAAGTTTATTTATAACAATTACACCATCCAATATGTTTTTTCATCAGCAGAACAATAAAGAAGATGTTTGCAGAAACCCCAGTGCTCCGTCATGCAAGTCAACCGATTCGCCACTTTAAGAGCTAAAGCATATATATCCAATACAAAAGTAATGCCCCATAACTCTGTGTGACATATTGACGTCTTGTGAAGCAAATCAATCAGTTTTGCAAGAAACTGAACGTTATTTACAACACTATTAGTGTGAATGCCAAAGCAGGAAGCGTTTTCCGTTTGAGCCGATCTCTTCCACTGGTGGCGTTTGGTGGCTGTTGGCTATGGATGTTGGTCTCTCTGCGCCACCTATAGAGCGGGAGCGTGAAGCGCACTTCCTGCATTAATGCTGTAAAATATTTATATATATATTCGAATCTCAAAACTGAAAATCGAATGTCAACCCTCGGAACGAATATTCAAATATTCTGGTCCAGCCCTAGTGCTACTACACTAGTGGCAAGACGGATCACAAAACTTATCACGGATCCGTGGTTTTATTAAAGTCAATTTTATTTTAAAATGCGCTACTTTGGATGGCTCTGATACAGCTGCCGCGCCGCCTCTCTGTATTCACCACTCTGCAAACTTGCTCAATGTCCCACCCACAGCGCTATCTGATTGGTTACACATCCGGTTACACCTCACAAGTAATAGCCTATCAACACTTGCGAGTGTTGTCGAAACGAAGGAAGGCAGCATATTCAGCACCATATTATTCAGCATATTAATAAAGCGAGAATAAACATCACAATCTGAATATCTGTTTATGATGACATTGACAAGCAGAGTTAGTGCCCCAGTCACACCACTGAGAATGGCCGAAGTAACACATAGGATAAACGCTGAGGAGGCGTTTAGCGAGGCGCTGGCGCGTCCAGTTTGCGCAAATGAGGCTAATTGACTAACAAGTAATGCATCTGTCTTTTCTATCATTCCACTGTAGCTCAGCATCGTGGTGTAAAATTAACGTTATAACTTTAAAAGCAGCAGTAAAACTGTTTCTACTGTAATGGTTTAACTTTGCAATCAATACATTTTTCATATTTATGTTTTAGTTGACACTACGTTGTGCCATATAGATTTGCCGTTCAAGATTTAATTCTTGCGTGTTTTTTCGTTGTGCATGATCACAGTTCATATGTGTGGGGAAAGATAAGCTATTAGAGTAAAAAATATTGTGTTAGGTTGCTTCATGAGTTAATAAGAATTTTTTTACAATTCCTGCAAATGCAGTGTTGAGTTCATGTTCTCATGATTTATTTTTATGAATTAAAATGTTTTGAAATGTGCTGTGGACAGAGACGCATTATGTCAAGAATTATAAACAATCGTCAATAAGCTCATAATTTGTGCTAAAATAGTCTTAGGGGTGGTTTCCCGGACAAGGATTAGCTTTAGACTGGACTAGACCTTAGTTAAATTAGGATATTAAAGTCATTTTTAAAAGCATAATTTATAAATAAACATTACTGGTGTGCATCTTCAGACACAACACTCACAATTATATATTTTAAGGTATGACAGAGCAAGTTGTTTTCGGTCAAGACAACACTAACATTTTAGTTAGTCTGGGACTAGGCTTAGGCCCTGTCTGGGAAACCACCCCTTAATGTTAATTAGAAATATTTGAATTAGAAATATATAAAAAAATAATAATAATATTACAATGATTACCAAATTTCTCTCTCATATTGGTCTTCATAACCACTGAAAACAGTCAAAAAAAGTTAAAACTAGTGGTGGGTACAAAATGACTCATGACAAAATATGGTGGGTACTAGTGGTGTCCATGGTTAACCGATTAACCGTTAAAAATTGTTTAACCGAGTGAAACATTTTGCTCGGTTAAGTGGCATCAGGTGACAGAATTTTCCCACCTGTTAATGCATGCAGACGTGCGCATTTTACTTTCACTTTTGAATTACGCAACTGTTTAAATGCAGTGCTTGCGTAAGCTGCGTTAAATAGCGTATGAATTTGTGTGCAATGCGAGTGCAACAGCTGGTTTAATTAAGTTCTTGAGTCAATGTGGGCAGGTAATTCTCACAGAACCCGCCAGTCCCAAGCAGAGCAACCGGCTACTCCTCCAAAAGAAATACAACAAAACGATCTTGCTTATATTAAACATCATGTACATTATAACAAAAATGAGTAAGCAAGCGGCTTCTGCTATCGTCTGGTCATTCAGCTCGCCTCGCAAACTCTGACAGAAATAAATGAAATCTGACACCTGCGGCTGCTCTGTGACGTGACGCGCGTTCAGCTCCGCTTCAGGCATCAGACACATTCAGTTGTAAGTGTTTGCTCTCTCTAACAAAACTAGATGATTTAATTACAAGAAAATATCAAAACGACGGTGAAATGTGTCTGGGTGGGCAAGTGATCTAACCGGTGAGAGGCTGAAGCACCGGTAATCAACGTTTCACCGACTATCGCGGCAAACCCAGCCAACACCCGGGCATCATAGAGAGGCGGCCGTGGAGCCTGCGAGTGCCTTCGCCCAGCCTACCATCCCCGCGAACCCAAAAGTCAGTGACATACTTAAACTGCTCTGTCCTTCCCACTGCGTTTTATTTCTATAAATTAATTTCGTTTTAAATGTGGTCCAACCAGTTATTAAAGGTGTTAAAAATTAACTACCCCTTTCTCGTGTGTCTGTATCTCTGGGTTGCGGCACGCATAATATGGTTAACCGAGTATTAACCGCTAGGGCTGTCAAATTTTTATTCGAATTTCGAATATTCGTCGAATGTAAAAAAATATGCATATTCGAACTTAAAACTTTGCATTCGAATTTTACCTGTGTCAGGAAGCTCACGCAACATGATGATGACGTAACTGACGCGGATTATTATACAGAGCGTTAGCGGCTCAGCCAACTATGCGGAGCAAGCCAGCGTTATTCATTTGAAAAATAGCAAGAAAAGACAGTGGGGATTACGAGTCGGACAGAATACATATTAAAAGGGCTGTGTGATGCTGCTTTGGTTTTTGGAGCATCAACTGGAATTCATCCGCAAAGTGAAACTAACTGAGATGACAGAATTAGTGTCGTCTGCTTCTAAATGCAGTTTTAAAGTTTAAAATAACTGATCAACACGAAAGTGCCAAAATTCAGCTGCTTGTTTAGCAACATTAAAACCATATGTGCATCTACAGAGTCCACACCGCATATGAGAGAGTTGCAATGTAACGCCGCGGTGGCTTTATTTTAACTGACTGGAAACTTGACTTTCACCTGGACATTTGATATGCAAGTTTTTCATCAACATTATCTGCGTGAAATATAAACATGATGATCATCTGCCAACTCGACTGTTTCAGCATGTACAGTTAATAACGGAGAGTCTGCTTTATTAACGACTTCGCTCTGCGCGTAAGTTAAACATTTCTGTTCTGTACTTTATTACTCGCATATATTTCTACATATCTTCAACCAAGGAACACACAAAATATAATATAAGTTGTTGTGAATAGTGTTTAAGCTTGACAAAATTTAAATGACTAATGATCTCTCCCACTTATTTTGGCTTAAATAAAGATTCATTCGTTTTCATACTTTATTAGAAACACGTAAATTTATCTACTTATATAAAATGCCCTATATTAATATGCATTGTCTATGTATGGCATTCGTACATTTACAGGTGCACAAATATACTGGTTAATTTTGATTTCATTAAGACACCGTTATGTTCTGTATTGACTGAGGCTCTGTACATTTTTTTGTAAATTTAATTAATGTATAACACACGCTGGCTGTTGAGGCATTTTGCACTTCCAGATATCTATGTGCACTTTTGTTCCTTTGCATATGAATTTAAGAAATTATGTTTAATTTATTAGTGTTTATAACATTCATTTTAACAAAAAATATGCTGTGCATAATTTGTTTATATTATTGGGGCTTTGTGCTGCGCCCTCTTGTGGGCTTTTAGGAGTATTTTCTCCAAGATAAAGTAGGTCTTTATAATTCGAATATAATTCGAATTTTATTATTTTTCAAGGACGAATTTCGAATGTACTTGTTCAGCCATTTTGACAGCCCTATTAACCGCTAAGGGTGTCGGTTAACGGTTAATGAAAAACTTGAAAACGTGCAGCCCTAGCTCATATCAGCCCATAATATCAGATGTACAGAAATTTGCCACTCACTCTAGCCTTTAACTAAATGCTCACACGCAGTTTTAAATTATGAGCAATTTAAAGTTAATAATGTTAAAGTGAAAATGCCCAGAAGATAACAACACATCAAGTCTTGATAAGACAGAATCTTGTTTATAATTAAGTTATTAATTTTATAGACAATTGAAGCTATAGTATGCCTTCATTGTATTTTGTATTTATTCATACATTGGGCAGAGTTAGCCACGCCCACTTATTTGCATTCCGCAGAATAGACGGAATAGAAATATCTGTTGCATCCCACATTTTATTCTGCGGTAACGGAATATACCTTCATACAGCCCAGCCCTAATTCAAACTAGCCTGTGAAGTACATTAGCGTTAATAAAATAAATATTAAAGTTTTGTATAGGCCTACTTGGTGTTTGTCCATAATGACATTTTAAAAAATAAGTGTGCGGCAGAAAGTGAGTCCAGAAAACAAACGAGTGAAATGTAAATGATAAAACAGAACATAGATGAGGATAATCTTCTGTGGTGTTTGTTGTACACATCCTCGTTTAAAACTAAAAGACTAAACTTGAATTGATTTAATCATCTTCTCTATAAGATCAACAGTAACTTAAATACGTTCACGTTTGTATTTTATTGAGCTTAACATCTGATCTGATCAGACAGTATGCAGTGTTTCAGTCAGGATCACAAATACAGTACAGAAATATAACAATGACAAAGTCATTTAAAGTAATCCTCATGTGAAAGTGCATTGAAACATTAACACTTGTTGATGCTAAAGACTGAATTACTTTCCTCTTCTTCTCTATAAAAACAGTAAAACATTCATGTTTGTCTTGAGCTTAACATCTGATCTGATCAGACAGTATGCAGTGTTTCAGTCAGGATCACACATACAGTACAGAAATATAACAGTGACAGCGTCATTTAAAATACTCCTCATGTGAAAGTGCACTGAAACATTAACACTTGTTGATGCTAAAGACTGAATTACTTTCCTCTTCTTCTCTATAAAAACAGTAAATACATTCATGTTTGCCTTGAGCTTAACATCTCATCTGATCAGACAGTATGCAGTGTTTCAGTCAGGATCACACATACAGTACAGAAATATAACAGTGACAGCGTCATTTAAAATACTCCTCATGTGAAAGTGCACTGAAACATTAACACTTGTTGATGCTAAAGACTGAATTACTTTCCTCTTCTTCTCTATAAAAACAGTAAATACATTCATGTTTGCCTTGAGCTTAACATCTCATCTGATCAGACAGTATGCAGTGTTTCAGTCAGGATCACACACATATAACAGTGACAGCGTCATATTAAATAATTCTCATGTGAAAGTGCACTGAAACATTGACACTTGTTTAAATGATGATAAAGAGTAAGAGTATAGTTACCGATGCACGTGTGTGAAGTTATTTTCCTGTTCGCTGTTGCCGTTCATCAGTGCTGCTGTTTCAGCTTCTTCTTCTTTAGGTTTTATGGCGGGTTGCGAAACCACTTCATATGTGCATACCGCCACCTACTGTGCTGGAGTGCACAGTAAAATAAACTAAGCACTCCTAAATCATATTAGTATATAACTCAGTATTCCGTTTTACTGGCTTAGATTTAAACATCGTGTTCTTAGACATGTAATAATAACTTGCTTTCTTCTGCTTCAGTTGTTAATTATTTTGCCCATATTAATGTTTTTTTTTTTAATCTTGTAATAACTGTATGACATGTATGGGTTAAGCATTCAACTTTAGATCAATAGAATTTAAGATCATAAGAAATATTTTAGTAACCCTAAAGTCTTAACTTTGTATTTATATTATATTTGTTACTTTTCATTCTGATGCAATATGTTAACATGATAATTTTGCACTGTATTGCTACCTTGCAGTCAGTAACTTTACAAAGACAATGATGAAATATAATTTGTACCTGCAAAGCAAGAGAAAATTTCCAAAGACTACTAAAATAAGATTGCCATTAAGGTACTGGCTAGTGAACATTGTATTGTATTTTATTTTATTACTGATTAGAAGTGGAACTGATGATTCTTTTCTGTTGCTTTAAGAAAAACAATATAAAGCATGATTGCAAGATCAAGTTCATAAAGTAAGTTCAAAGCTTAAATGCAGCTTATGTCTCATACCATTATAAGATGTTACATTACTATCATAATACAGCAGAGCTCTTCAAATCTGGTCCTGAAGGGCCACTGCACTGCAGAGTTTAGCTCCAGCACTGATCAAACACACCCGAGTAAATGAATCAAGTTCTTCATTATCACTTAAAAAATCACAAGAAGGTAAGTTTGATCAGGCTTAGAGCCTAACTTTAGAGTGATTGCCCTTCAGGACCAGATTTGGAGAGCCCTGTAGGCTAACACCTATATCATGTCTGATCACCACATAAATTATTATTTTTAATGTAAGCCATAAAGTCACATACTGTTTTTGAATCTGTTTCTAATTACAAGGATGACACATCTAACAATGAAAATGATAATAGTTCCTCATGCTAAAACAACACCACATAGTGGACCAACTGCTAATAAGCCCAATGGAGAACAAGGGATATGTTTCTGAGGGACCCAAGAATATAAGTCTAGTTTTAAGACCAAAAATATCAAATCTAAGTGATTTTGTGCATAAAACAAGCAAAATATCCTTGAATTTTTTTCTTAAACACCAAATTCAGGAAAAATTCATTGGCAGATTTTTTTGCTTGTTTTACACACAAAATCACTTAATTTTGATATTTTTGGTCTAACAACTAGACTTATTTTCTTGGGTTGTTTAGCTCATCAAGAAAAAGCATATCAATTTAAGATTTTTTAGATATTTCTACATAAAACAAGACAAAAATAGCCTACCAAGAATTTTTTTCTTAAACATATTTTTTTCTATAATTTTTTTTTAATATAATTTTTTGCCGTGTACATGTCATATGAATAATGCCCTATTCCCCTAAACATGATGTATGCTCATAAATAGGCCATGTGTATTTTTTTCTAAATAAAGATTCATAATATTTTGAGCATTCAATGAATTGACAGATGCACTTCCACTTACGATTTACTTTAGCTATTTAATTTAATTTATTTTTTCATCACCGAAATAACAATTATTAGTACAGGAGCAGGCGTACAGGAGATCTTCAAACAAGGTAAAACTTTTTTTTTTCATTCTCTGTCACCTTTAAGTGTTTATGTCCTTTCTAAACTAAATTTGGAGTTATCTGTGCATTCTCTGAGGTGTACATTGAGTTCAAACAGTTCTCTTTTTATATTCTTGCATTCTGGTGGTTTAAAATTACTTTAATATTTAAACTAGAAAGACTTAAAAACATGTAGATGATAAACTTTCACTATATCACGGTTAAATTGTGCAATTCCAAAGTGGGTGACATGGACACTATAGGATGTGGCGTGTACAGATCATAGATCAAGTTACACTCATAACTAACGTTCAGATAATAGTGTGAGATGCCAAACAAATTATTTTATTAATTAGCTTACCAATTTGTCCTGGATAGGATTTAATTCTTCTTCCCAGGGCTTACACATTTCTGAGAAGCTGAGGGACGATGGCTTAAGTTCTGCCTTAAGAATCCAATAGGATGCTGTCTTGGGCACTGGCTCTGCTGAAACTAAAGCAGAAAATGAATATAAGTGTTCCTATTCATAAATGTTAATCCATGTTCAAAAGCTAACCCTTCAAATGAAAGAAGTTCTTAACACTGATATTCCAGAAGCTTTCTGTCATACAGAATAAAAAAATAAGAACTTGACAAGAAAAGAGCGAGTCCCTTACTCACCAGTTGGTAGATCAATGTCAACTGGAACTGTTGAGACCTTCTCTGGTGGATATGGTATTTACTAAAATTAATATTTCAAAATTAAGCAATAAATGTGCTGCATTTAAAATAGAATTGAATAAAAAAAATTAATTACCCAACACTGCCTGGCTGTGCCCGTTCATTGTGACATCATTTCCAAAAGCCTTTTTTATGTTGGCTAGCAGTTGTTAATTTTTTGTACACGTTATGATGGTGTATAATATTCCTCATAAGGAACAGATGTGTTGACCGTAAAGCCATCAAAGCTAAACAAAGTTTATGTCACAGGGTGACTATGTACAGGTAAATCCAAAGTGTTGGGAATATTTCCGCTCGGGCCGATTTCAGTGTAACACCTGGCCGGTTCCAGTTGACTCCGGGCAACGATAGTTTACGAAATACGCATCAGGTGTGGCGATCGGTGATTGGGTCATCGAGAGGGAGGAGGACTTATAAAAAGGGCTGTTTGAGAAGCAGGAGGCGTGAAGTTTGTTCCGTGTGTTCGCCGGGAGCGATACGGAAGTGGCTGGTGTGGTGGTGAGAACGGATGTTTGGACTTACAGGCTGTGGTGGAAAGGGGAAGGAGATCTATAAATGAAACACGGAAGAGATAAGTGACAAGCCATTTGTTTACATTGTGCTTTCATGACTGTGTGGTTTGTCTCGAAGTGAATACTGGATGTTTGGAGGACACAAAGAACGGAGTTTATTGGATCTGCATTAGAAGAGGAAGAGTGAAACGGATCTGGTGGGTTAATGCTTTTGCACATTTGTCATGTATTATGAGAAGTGAAGTATGGATATTTAAAGGGACAGTCCGACATTTTGGGAAATTCCCCATTTGTATACTACCACTAGTACTAGTGCTGTCTTCTTGCCAAAAGCCCAAATCCTCCTAAAAACCGGAGGTATTGCCCTGTGTTATTTTGAACCGAGGTGAGAATGGCTGCTGTTTGGTGTGTTGATGCCGTTCCTTCGATGCCAATATAACTGCCAGTGTCTGTTAATCTACCCAGTCTGTTTATATTCGTGTTTCCATGTTGGAGGTGGTAGAGGAGGAAGGAGTCCCCAGTTCGTGACCCCAATACCCTCTGTGTCTGTCCCACGCCTAGACTGCACTATTTGCCAGGACTCGGAACCCGGGGCTAGATAAGTATCACTGGCCTTTTATCACTGTGAGTGTTTGGAGTGCGGTGGGTGATTTCTTTTGAGTGTATGTCACAGGGTGACCATGGTAGGGCGGAACCCAAAAGCGGCGGAGATTGGTTCCGCTTGAAGAGGGTTTCCGCCCGGGCCCAAATTTTCACACACCTTTACTTCCTGGTCTCCCTGGTAACTCAAATCATGGATTTACGAGCAACAGGTGTGGCCATTTAATGTGGCAGCTCATGATTGGGAGAGGTGATGCAGATGGGCAAGATAAATAGATCTGTGAAACACAAAGTGACAGTCGATTTTCGGGGTTGATTTTCGGGGCTGATATCGGGGTAAGCTCCGCTCCGCCAATGGCGGCTTAAACATCCACTCCTCTCACATATGCCGTTGATCCGTGGATTGCTAAGGCGAGCGGAAAGAAGACGGTTGAAGGAGCCGAAAGGAAGGAGTGGAGGCTGTTTATACAAGGAGCCCCACCGAAGAGAGAGTTGAGTTTGGTCGCGTTGTGTGGCTGTGCAGTTGGAACGATGCATTGGAGCAGTGAAGCGGATGTTTTGGACATGAAGACGGAGTGAGGGACAAAACAGTGACTGCAAACCCAGATTGGTTGGCTTGGCTGAGTATGATTTAAAAGCCTCTGTTGTATTTGGGAATATTGACTCACTGTTCTGTAGAAGTGTATGTGGAATATTTTGAGGACAGCGATTGAACTTCGTGTTACACGAAAGGAAACTAACCAGTGGGGGAGCTGAAAAGACGAAGAGAGAAAGTGAGATCACCCCTCGTGAGTACAGATAGTGTATAATGACATGTGTGTATTAAGAACACAAGATTTAACGTGTGTATGAGCCTGTAGAAATTAAAGTAGCGGCCCCAACACGGAGTGGAGTGGTGGGTGAGCCGAGAACACAACGCCACTGGGATTATCGCACCAGCTACATTTCAACCTCTGGTTTCTTCACTATAACGCCCCGCGGATTCTCCGACCAACTCTACGAAAGAACCCTGGCCTGACCTTATTGTTCACCAAAGTGTGTCGTGGGTGAGTCTGGATTTTACAGAGTGGGTGTGTACACGTGATTGTATTGCAGTGAAGTGCTGTGTACCTGTTGTCAGGAGCCATTATAGGTCGGAGTTGGCCGTATTCGAACTAAGACGACGCCATACGGAAGTTGAAGTGTGATTTTGTGTTACAGCCCCGAGCCCTCTAAAGGAGGAAAATGACGAATCAGTTACCTGTAAAGTACTTACCGTATCCACTGCTGCCACCACCTACAAGTAAGAGAAATCACAGTTAAAGATGAAGTGTGATCTTGTGTTACAGCACCGACCCCTCTAAAGGATGAAAACGACGAATCAGATAGCCCTGAAAGCACTCACCGCATTCGTTGCAGCCAGCTACCTGCAAGCAAGAGAGGGAGAGAAAGAGTTACAGTCATTTACGGATTAACCATATTGTATGCAGAAGTGTTGTAGACGTGCATTGGTGAGTGAAGAGTGCTGACCATAACTGTCGCTTACTCTCCTTGAAGTTCTGCCTCCAGGACAACGGAGGGCGCCACGGATTTTAGGAAGAAAACCCCAAACAGTCCCGTCCCCTCCTCTCAAAGAGGGTTCTGCCTGGAGGCAAGAAGAGGCCTATATTTTAAGTTCCCCTTTCCCCTTCCCAACTTAACATTTTAAATAATTTAAATAAAGTTTATTTTAATTCTACTCGTACCTTGTGTGTCTGGTCATTGGGGTGGCTTTGGGAACCTCCTCGAGGTGGAAACTAGGAAGGGGCGTGACCCTTTAGCTATCTCGGGTCCGCTCCGACCTGTGACATGTATACACAAGGAAAATTGCAGTGCAGTGCCTTTATCAGTGTTTGTCAGTGACCGTGCTCTAGACCGAGGGAAGAGCTCTGCCTGAGAAGAGCAGAGTGCTGGTGCTTAACAGTATTCCAACACATGTCCAAGACTGGGGGACTGGTCGACCTTCCTCATCGTCCGGTGGTGGTGCTGTGGCCGTGGAAGTAAGAGTTGGCTTTGATGATTGTGCCTTGTGTCAAGAGAGGGAGTGTCTTTACTTGCATACTGCTGTTGGGATAATCTCTGGCTACCTTCACCTATAACAGCCCTATTGTTGAGTGTTTCCAGATGTTAGTTCATGTTATGACGTCACGCTCAGCCGCCTGAGAAAAGAGATTGGATGTCTTGCCTGTACGTCCTTCCCAGCTATTTGGAAGCAGAAGAGCTTAAGCTGTGTCCTCACCTGTACGCCCACCTGTAAGTCGAAGAATTGAAGCCTGTGTACTTACCTGCATACCCACCTGTAAGTCAGAGAGTTCAAGCCCTGTGGACCCCCTGGTGTACCCACCTGTAGGCTCAAGCACTAAATCCCTGTAGACGTACCTGTACGCCCAAAAGCTAAAGCCCTGCATACTCGCCTGTATTCCTACCTGTAAGCCCAAGAGTTAAAGCCCTGTACCTACCTGTATGCCTACCTGTGAGCTGAAGAGATAAAGCCTCAAGTACTTCGGAAGCCGAAGCACTAATGTCTGCATCCTTGCCCGGAAGCGGAGGAGTCACCGCCCAGAGTCCTTGCCCTACAGTCTGGCCACAAAAGATTTTAATTATTTAAACCCCGTCCCTTTTCCCTTTTAATTTAATAAAGCTTTGTTATAATTTTATTCCTATTTTCTGTCTGCTCATTGGGGTGTTTTGGGAACTCCTCGGGGTGGAAATAGAGGGAGGAGCATGACTCACAGTATTGGTGGTCAGCTCCGACCTGTGACATTTAAAAAGTAATTTTTCTTCATTCTGGAAAAATAGTAGTTCTGCAACTTGATTGTTAACTTTTCCAGCCAGTTGTGGGACCATGTGATTTTCTGCATGACATCACGGGGATCTTTAGTATTGTCCTTGTGGAACCGGTCATACATAGCATAATGCTCTGCTAAACCAGTTATTGGATGGTCTTCAGGGTCTGGAATCTTTTTTTAACAGTTTAGCCAATGTAGAGAGACCTTAAGTTTCCAATCTTTGGCTAAGTTGTCTGGAGTTGGGGGGCTTAACCATTCTTCAAAGGGTTTGAAAGGCAACCTTTCTGGTTCTCTAAGGTTCATGTGGGTAGCTTACCCACAAGCAAAGTCATATATGATAACGTTTGGCATGTGCTTTCAGGAAAGCAACAAATCTGCAAAGTCAAGTGGGCTTTCTGCTCGAATGTTACACATTTAGTTTGTACACAATGCTGCACGGGCACATCACTACAGCCCAACCACCAGGGCGGCCTTAACCTAATGTGAGGCCCCGGGGCTGAGAGATTTTGTAGGCCCCCATCCCCTCGATTGATAGTCTCATATAAAAAAAGTGTAACATCTAATCTACATGAATCACAACATGCATTAGTTTTTTTTCTAAGTGAGTTTTCACTCTTCGAGCCAGAAAACACTATTATTAACATATCACTGAGCATAAACACAATATACTTTATTTAACAACCACACACAGCAACTTATGCTGAAAGTATGATTTCAAATGATATTATGAAAAAACCACAAACCATCACCTGTCTGCAAAAACATTGATTATAACTGATAACTGATAAAAGCATAAGCAAAGAACAGCAACAGATCAAAGTATGAGCCTCTTCTCTGGCCTCAAGGGCAATGGGAACCAATCACATGCACCTGAACAGACCCACTATTCAGCATCATGGATAGCAACATGGCCTTATACCAGGTACCAAAAAGATGAAACTTGTGCAGCATTTATAGAAGGATTGCAGTATAAATGTCTCTTAAAACAATGCATAACCACAACAATTTAAAACCTGCACAAGCTATAAATACATCCAGTGGCGGAGCTAGACTTTTAAACAGGGGTGGCAAGGTATTATTTTGGGGGGTCAATATACAAAGTGTTCAATTACACTAAAAAAAATTTATTTTCCACACAATGTATATAGATTAATTTAAAGTTGTTTATCTTCCAAAATGTACACAATTATAGCCTATATGTATTAAGTATACAGCCAAAATAGAACAACTGGGATCTGTTTGGCCCTGATCTGCACCTGACTTTTGCTTCTTTAGAAAGAAGTTGGTAATATTGCTGTTTCTCTTCATTCTGCTGTTCCTAAAGGAAAACTTGATTACACACCTCATGAAGAAACCAAAATTTGGAACAATTTGCTTGTTTTTATTTACCATAAGTATGAGTATTTTGAGTTCTAGCCTATTTGACAACACAAGGAAAATTGCTTAAAGACGTCTAGACATGTTATGTTAAGGGAGGAGGGAATGGGTTTCCATAAACTTTAATGTAATGATGTAAATAGACTTCTGTCCCTCACATTAAACTATAGTTTGCACAGTGATATAGTATGTAACAGTCTTTTATAATAAAGTTTACTATAGTAAAATAATGTTAACAAATGAAATAGTTTTATAATCATTTCAACAAATACTTTCTATGTGCTACATTTGGTGTTTCCATATAGTTTGCACAGTAATATAGTATGTAAGCAGGCTTTTATAATAAAGTTTACTATAGTAAAATAATATTAATAAGTGAAATAGTTTTATAATCATTTCAAAATATACTTTCTGTGCTACATTTGGTGTTTCCATATAGTTTGCAAAGTAATGTAGTACGTTATAATTACCTTTTGGATGTCTTTGCAACACATTTTCGTCTTCGTTTAGCATTCTGGCAGAGCTAAGGACACCTAAAAAAGTTAAATCCAATCGCGTTCATTGACGGAGATCGTTTATATCGTAACGGCCGTCTGAACTCTCTGGATCGAGCTTGAAGTGGTAAGGCAGTACAGACACCATCGTTTATAGAGAAATATAGCGCTTGTTTACGTTGCCTGTGACTCTCAGTCAGAACCGGAAAACCCACGCGTAGTCAGGGGCGTAACCTTTCAAACACACGCCGAACCCAGTTGACCAATAACAGTTGAGTAGTCATCTGACCAATCCGAATACACTAGACATTTTGGGAGGCGGAGACAGGAACTAAATCCGAGCGTTTTCCAGACATGCAGAAATCGGTGAGGTATGTAAGCAATTTATAAAACTCACAGTGCATTAGTTCAAGTTTTAATAACATGTATGTACTATGGGATATTACAATAACGTGCTAACGTGCTAATTTATTAGCATAATTGGTGCTCTTTAAGTACATTGAAGCATACTTTATTTTTACATGGGATCTAAAATATTCTGTCTTAACCTTTTTACACTTTGGGTACACACTCTGTTTTGGGAGATGGACTGGGACTGCTGGATTATTTATTACTTTTTCATGCAACAATGTTTATTTTTGTAATCTTTATGATAAGCAATACAATATAACAAAAACGTTGCAAGATTTTAAACAAGAACTTGTTTAGTGCTCTTATTTTATTTTAGCATGACTTTGTTAAAGGTTAATTTCTAAATTAAATGAAATAACAGAATTCTTAATGCTTATGTTTTGTTGAGAATAGCTTTACCGTTTTACGCTACATGTTTTAACATATTTGGCATATTTTATTTAAACCCAATTCTTCTACATCTTTGTACCAGAGTTATTTTCTGTTTTTCGATAGTGTTGTTGATAATGTTGATAAAATTATGATGATTACTGCTTTTATCTTACCGAATGTAGTATCAGCAATAACCTGCTCGCGCTGAATGATGCGTCTTATTTGATAACTTTCAGTTTCCATGTTGCCAGATATTAGTACGAAAAACAAGCAAAAAACTAAGTTCGTCCAAACCTTGTATTTCAGAAATAAATAAGAGAAATCGCTAATACTAACCTACACCTAACAATCACTTTATAGATAATGTCAAAGTGTCACATTAATTGCTAAAACACTACGTCTAAAGAGGATTTTTAACAATGGGATCTGGCAACACTGCAAATTCTGTTCCCGCGCCGTCGCAGCTTAAAGGACAAGTTCGGTATTTTAGACTTAAAGCCCTGTTTTCAGATTGTTTATGGTGAAATAGAATGGTTTTGACTGAAATTTCGACATTTTCGGCTGCCCTGAGAATTTTCGCGTGTTTGTGTTTCAGCTCAGACCTCTGCAATGGGTTTAATGGTGCACTGGAACAATCCTTCCTAAAATGCATTAAACTTTCGTTTATAAAGATGTGAAACTCACCGAGTGGTCAGGGGTGTTCACTGATATGCTCACACAAAAATCGCTGCAAAAGATGCTTTCCAACAGCTGTTTTAGCATTCGTTGTTAACTTGTGGACCTATTTTTCCAAACGCCTCACACCCGTACATTCTTCCGCTTAGAGCTTGAATAATAAACACTCCAGCCCAGGTGGTGGCGCTAATCCGCCTTTGCCTATTGCAAGAATAGAAACAAAGTTCCCGGCGCGGAGTAATACCGTACCTCACAGGACATCTAATACAAGTCCATGGGGCTGGTAAAAACTACGATAAAACCTGTTGGAATGCGTCTTTTGGAGCGATTTTTGTGTGAGCATACCAGTGAACACCCCTGACCACTCGGTGAGTTTCACGTCTTTGTAAACGAAAGTTTAATGCATTTTAGGAAGGATTGTTCCAGTGCACCATTAAATCCATTATAGAGGTCTGAGCTGAAACACAAACACGCGAAAATTCTCAGAGCAGCCGAAAATATCAAAATTTCAGTCAAAACCATTCTATTTCACCATAAACAATCTGAAAACAGGGCTTTAAGTCTAAAATACCGAACTTGTCCTTTAAGCTTTTTTAATATGAAAAAATTACCGAGGTCCGGACCTCTGTGACCTCATAGCTGGCTACGGCCATGCATGTAACTTATGCATACTGCTACTGCTAAGTAGTAAATCTTGCTGCTTATACATTTTGATAGTATATATTTTATGATGTATTGTACATTTTTCATGAAAACTGCCATATATCATAAATAAAAATCACTCCCTTAGTGCAGTTACGTTAAAATCTTAAATGATAATTTACAATTTAAATCGTCATTATATTAATTTTCAGCAGAAGGTTTGTCAGGTTACAGCTGTGCTTCAGAACAATTTAATAAATTTTTTTTTTATTACTTTCAATAGCAGGGGACTATTTTCGGGCACTTTGTAATATCATTGCGCCTGCTGCAGTCATGTTACATCAGCAAAGTCCTTGATTATTATGCCAGAATGAGAGTATAGTTCCTAGACATATCTGCCTAGAAAATCACAACTTTTATTTAACTACAGAAGAGTCGAATCTTAAAGGTAGGGTAACTGATTTGATCCTGAAACATTTTTAGTTATGCTGGTTAAAAGTCTCCTCACATCCTGATAGCAATCACTGTGTTAAGTTGTTTAAATGTATTTGTAGAAATGTATGTCATCTGTGAAAGGCGTAGGACCAAAAAATGTTCAACAAATCAAAGATTTCGGTCCGAACAGACGTTTCCTTTTATGTCCCTCATACGTAAGCGTAATTTGAATTCCCACTGCGCAGCGAGTCCACACAGATACCATACGTCATCGGCGCGTTCACGTGCGCTCTGTCTGTAAACAGCGAGAACCGCAAACTTTTCTGCTGAATTGACAACCTACACAGTAGGCACAAAACTAAAGGCATCTTTTATAACAACAACAGCAAAAACTGCCTGGATCAGCAAGAGCAAAAACCCGAATTAACATCGGTAACTTTACTGCTTTACCACGAGATGAAACAGCTACAGGAGGCAGAGGGTCTGAAAGGGTCGTTGCACTGTTTATTTTGGTAAGGTAGGTACGCTATATGTTTGTATTGAGATGGATTCAGATATTCTACTTTGATGAAACATTGTGTTGCTTATGAAATTTGTGTTCGTTTAAGGATTAGCATAACGATATAGTTACTACGTCTACACAATCGAACACGTGCTTAAACTAATTCTGATGTAAACCAGTTGTTTGGTTATTTTTGTAATGTTATTCGCTTTGTACTGCAAAGTTTTCTCACTGGTGAATGAGACATGAGATGTGAACGTCTGATCTGTGCGTGTTCATGTGTTTTGAAAGAGGCGTGACTTTGGATGGCGATTTGACTTGAGGGTGGGATCGGGATTTCATTGCTAGGCGGCTACCGTTAGCATTTTTCAAAATGTGTTACCCTACCTTTAAATAGGAAAAATATCAAAACTGGTTATTTTTTTTGCGCGATTCTAATGGTCTAATCAGATTCAATGGATTATGCTAAGCTATGCTAAAAGTGCTAGCGCCAGACCAGGAGATCAGCTGAATGGATTCCAAAACTGTAAAAATCAAATGTTTAACTCTAGGGGAGCTGGAAAATGAGCATATTTTCAAAAAAGTGTCCCTTTAACATATTCTCATCAAAATCGGTTAATATCCATTGTGTTAATAATGCTTATGCACAGAGCTACTTTTGTATTTTATGTTGTTTTCAATTTCATTCATAAAGCATCTCAAATAGGTCTGTTGAATCTATTCAGACATACATTCTGTTTCAGCTCCATAACAAGAAATAAAAATTGCTTGAATTCTGTCTTAAATGCACGTTGATGTAATTTTAACCGCTGTCATTTGACCTTTTTGCTTCACACATTAATTTCTCTGACCAGCTAAACTCAGTGTGCCAAAATCATTTCTAAACTTCAGTCGAGCCGAGCGTACTGTCAGCAGCCTCCATGCAGCTCCAGTTATCTGTCTGTTTATCTTCAGAGAAGCATCTTCTCAGAGTTCTGAGCCCATCGGTATGGAGTCAGTAGCAGGAGAGAGCTGAGAGAAACCTCACAGAAAAGCATCTCTCTGCAGGTGTTTTTTGGCCAGAAATATAGCTGAGGTGAGGCAAAACTACAGAAGGCTCAACAATCTCTAACAACTCAGCTAAATAAAATCAAGTCGCCTCTCAAAGCATGAGGCTGTTTTTACTCTGCATATGCCAGCCTCTGGGTTTATGAATGTAACCTATTCAGTTCCCCATGGAGATGGGCCATCGACTGAGGAAAAGAAATAAGAGAACTCAATTAACAGTTCCTCTGGGAGGATAAGCTGCCGTTCCTTCATTCACATCGTAAAACAAACCACCGAGACTGAACAATGACTGCATATTGACAAGCTGTTAGTGCATACAGTATATGGGACAATTTTACAGATATTTTATTCTGCTTTCTAAAAAAAAAAATATTGAAATAGCTTTAACAGTTTGATCAATTTGATTGGTCATCTTTTGGCTTTGTTTGATTTTGTAGCTTAGTTGGAAGCAGGGCCGGAGTGGGGCCACTTTTCAGCCCGGGAGTTTCAGGCCCAAGACCGGCCCACTTTTTCCATAGTGTTATTCCAAATTAGCACTTTTTTTCAAATTGGTTAAATAAAGCAACAGTTCAGCTCATAGTTTTTATTAATATCATGGTTCAACAAATAAGTTAAAAGTTATATTATATTTCACTTAAGATAAGAAGTTAACAAAAATATTCCTCTACACTCTAAAAAAGGCTGTGTTATTTTTGACCCATAATGGGTAAATATTGGACAGAACACGCTGCTGGGTTAAAAATAACCCAATGTTGGGTTGTTTTTATGCAACCATTATAATAACCCAACAGGTGGGTTAAAACAACCCAGCACTGGGTCAATTTTAACCCAGCAGCGTGTTCTGTCCAATATATAAAATATATAAATAACCCAGCCCTTTTTAGAGTGTATTCCAGAAGGAAAGGTTGATAAATTTTTAGCATTGCTATTGCTATGAGGCCGATGATTAATGCCAATAGAAATATAAAAGTCGTAATTAAAAAAGAATAGCATAACAAGTGATTTCTTAGCTTTTTTAGGCTGGTCATTTTTGACTGGGAAAACAAAAGGTGTTATAGGGTTCCGAACACAACCTGAGGGTTAAATAACTTTAATTCATGTTGTTTACTCATGGCATCCTCATTTTCAGCGGGGGACTTCATGGCTTATATGCTGCTCAGAAGCTGCTTTCATAATATTTGCAAAGTCTATGAATCGCCATGTATACACAAAAGGGTAATATTTAAAAAAAAATGTATTAGGTTATTATTCGGTATTAGCCGAATAATTACGTTGCTAATGCTAATCATTACTAGACTTATTTCTATTTAAGTTACCTGTTGTCACTTTTTTTGTCCTCTTGAAAATAAATCTGTAAGTTTAACACATTTGGCAGCATCCTCTTCCAATGGATTTTTTCTTCAACCTGTTTTTTACGCCCTCCTCCTCTCAGACGCTTATTGTTACGGTAGGGCCGGCCCAGCCTACCGGAGAAAAGTTTTCTTGGACGTGCTATGGACCGAACCAACTCTATGGGAGGGGAGGGGAAAACTCCCTCACATGGTACAACCCATGCAGAGGCTGCGCGCTGCAGTGTCAATGCGAAACGTGTGAGGTGTCATTTAAGAGAAGATAGACTCACTAACGTGACAAATGTAAAAAAAAATAAAAACTCGACCGGCCCAAAAGTGAAGCGGCCCACCGGGAATTCTCCCGGTTTTCCCGATTACCCACCCCGGGCCTGGTTGGAAGAGCTTTGGGTCAGCAGCGCGTGGGTTTAATACCTAAGGCAGAGGTTGGCAACAGGCACCCGTGGGCCAAAACTGGCCCATCAGCAATAAGATCTGGCCCGCGTCCATAGCCAGATTATTTTTATAGCGACTGGTTCTGAAATAGATCTGTCATGAAAGAACAGTTACTCACATCACAAAACCTATGGCATTTATTCAGAGCCAAATCTCGCGTCCATGAAAACCACACGCAAGCCAGAGACACAAGTGGGCAAAAAATGACTTGCACACAAGAATGCGTCCTTGTGAAAGCACACTTCTTCTTAGCGCACATACTGTAAATACAGTCACATGAGCAAAGACTGAGATGAGCATTCTCTCGACTTGCTCTATGTTCTCGCAGCTGGACAACATGTACTCACTAGATCAAGATGACTTGGCGGGACAATGACTGGTTGTTTGATTTAATCAATGACATGAATTAGCTTTTGTTTCACAATGGTATCTAGGTAGAGAAGATACATTTTAACTCTTTCCCCGCCATTGACGAGTTATCTCGTCAAATAAGAGAAAACATACAAAAATAATAGAAATAAGAGAAAACAATAAAAAACCGTGTTCCTGGTGAATATTTATGTTAATCTGCAATACCGCACTTACAAAATTTATGAAAAAAATAAAGCCGAAATGTTATTTACTAATTTTAAACTCTGTGTATGTTTTGATAATCGTTCTGAATCTGATCTCTAAAATTCCTTTAAAAAAAATGCAATTATTTCAGCTTTTTCCAAAAAAAAAAAAATATATAAAAAAAAAAATACCCCGTTGTGTTTGTTTATTGTTTGTTTGAAAGCACAGGGTCTGTTATTACATTTGATATATTTGTATGTTGAAATGTATATTTGTATGTTTTTCCTGGAAGGCATTTTGTGTAACTTTTGTGTAAAAAATGCTGGCGGGCAACTTTTAAAAAAATGGCTGGCAGGGAATGAGTTAATATGACCATTAGGCATATGTTTGCGGAGGTAATTTATGTTAAAACAATAGTCTTGTTTGATCCATGCAATAAGTTGCAAACCAAACAATAACACCAATTTTTGTATGTTTTCCTTTTTGACTTATTTACTGGAATAATTTTGTTAAATTATTATAATTATTTTTTTGGCACAATGCCAAACTTAATTGCCGACCCCTGACATAGGGAGACATTAGCTGATAAATGTACAGCTTGAATATTAGTGGCTATTTTATATGATGATTTGAAAGTAGCTTTAGAAACTTCAAAATATTAACCTGATATATATTTATCTATGAAAAAAAAGTCCACGATGGGGCGCTGACCAAATGTCAATATATCACTAGTTGTACTGTAAGTAGCATGTTGACTTTAAAATTAATTATGGCTATGATCTGATCTTTATTTCAGATATTATTTATTATGGCCATAATTGAACAATCACTCATGTATGTTCAAGAAAGAAAAGTTGGCTTTGTATGGCACAGTAACAGCTTACTACAGAAGCTTCCCATGAGATCTGCAGAGGGTGTTAGGGTCTATATTTTATGCATGTCCCAATGCTGCAAAGAAAGCTTTCAACATTTTGATTCAGGGAAATGAGATGAATATATGTATGGCAGTGACATCTATGAATATGGAACGAGAATACTTAACTCCGCGTGAAGTTCAGTTGGCTGGTGTGTGGGTCAACCTCCTCTGCATGTGATTTATGATCGCTGCAACAACATCTGAGCAACTTTCATGACTGCAATGAGGTTTTCTTCCCTTTCAAAACATCTTTTACTCAGTAACTGAAGTCTAATCCACACTTAATTACCTGTTGTTTATGAGCCTTTACTCAACCTGTCTTTTTGTATTTCAAAAAGAAATAGTTCTAAATTACATTATGATTTTGTCTCTTTAGGACAGCTTGTCATGTCATGTACCTTACTTTTGAGCTAGAATAGGATATTTAAAGGATAATTCCAGTATTTAACACTTTGAGTCTCATTTCTGGTTTGTTTTGGATGAACTACAGTGATGGACACAGAAATTTTGACAATGGGTCGTGTCTTGAGTTTTTGACTCGTTTAGAAGCGTCTCTTGACTGCTTCAGAATGGAAGTCAATGACCATGCACAAACATGTCATTAAAACAACACTTAACATTCATTTTCAAAACTGTGCTACTCACCGAGTGGTTTGTGGTGTTCGTTGATGATTAAATACAAATATATCGGCGCAATGTATGATTTCAATCCGTGTTATTTGCTATAGTGGAACTATTTTTTCAGATACCTCACAACCGCGTATATACTTCCGCTCTATATTTGAGTCTGAAGTGTTAGCACACTCCCGACCACTTGATGGCGACAACCACTTTGCCGTACAAGGATGCTGAACGGAATGCAGAGTGATATATCAGCGAGCAATGAGTCTTCCAAGAGAAGTCAATGGAATTTTACAAAATGCCAAATAAAACACGACAGAAACTGTATTTCGCTACACTACTTGTTTTTAATCATCAACGAACACTACAAACCACTCGGTGAGTAGCAAAGTTTTGAAAATGAACGTTAAGTGTTGTTTTAATGACATGTTTGTGCATGGCCCTTGACTTCCATTCTGAAGCAGTCAAGAGACGCTTCTAAACGAGTCAAAAAGTCAAGACACGACCTGTAAAGGCTAATATTTTACTATGTTCGTTTTAGCCCCTTGAAATGAGTAGGCCTGTCGCGATAAACGATAAATCGATTAATCGCACGGTAAATAAAATGAGCTCGATCATTTTTTTAGGCCGCGATAATTCACATTTGCATGCTTGTTTGTTTTCCTTGTCTCTATCTCTCTACCAAAGAGACTGGATGACCGCTCCGTGCAACGAGTGACAAGGAGTGAACCCTCGTCAGTCATTTGTCAGTCGCATGATCTGTGTGGGGAGGGGGGACTCCTGGCGTAGCCTATCACACTAGGCGCACTGAGGAGGATGAGCGCCGCGTGAGGAGTGTAGCAGGAGAAAACACTAGTTAAGACAAGAGTTGGAGAAAAAGATGGATTTACTAGAGGCTGTTTACACTTGTCATTAACATGCGTTTTTATCGATCGGATCACAATGTTTTACATCTTTTCTGACTTTTCTGACACAAGGTGAACAGTGCTATTTTTAGCCTTTCATTGATAAACTAAAGCGGGTGATCTCCGCAGTTTCATTTTGCAAGCGTGTGAAAGTTGCGCGATCTTATTTCATCAATTGCGCTGAAAATTCAGAGAAAGCTCTAACATATGCATGTAGAAAATACTGTGCAGCATGTTTACTTGCTAAACAAGCAGTGGACATAATATTAGTTTGCGTCCATATAAACTCATAATTACTCCCGCTGGCGTTCAAATGACAGCGGAGAGACTCGCCCACTGTCTCCACAGACCACCCCTCACAGTATTCAGCACAGAAGTGGTCGAAAGTGGACAAAAGAGACGGATTTAAATACCAGGTGTAAACGTGATATGTCTCTCTCGTCCACTTGTGATCTGATCAAAAACACATCTTAATACCAAGTGTAAACAGCCAAGTTTCAAAACCAAACGCTACAGCTGCAGTGTGGGAGTACTTTGGATTTAAACCTAATGACCGAGGTGAACCACTAAACCTGAACGAGCCGTTATGTCGCATTTGTGGTAAAAACGTAGCACTTAAAAGTGGCAACACGACAAACATGCATATGCACCTAAAACGCAATCATCCTGTTATTTTGTTCATTTCTTGTGGATATTTAAAATGTCTTCCAGTTCCAGTATTACTTATTGTTTAGAAATAAAAGTTTATAGATCTTTGAAAAGGTGTATCTGCATTATTATAATGGTCCCGGAGCATCAATTTTATCGTCTATCGCGTTAAATTCTGAGGCAATTTATCGTCTAGCAAAATTTGTTATCGTGACAGGCCTAGAAATGAGTGGAGTATCTTAATATGCGCATCCTTTCCATAAAGCACGCTCCGAGATGCAATTCTAATGATTATGAAATTATTTATTGTTTACAAACTCCGGTTTACTTTTTCTATCAAAATACAAAACAAAATGCATTGACATGCCAATCACTGAAAGGGCAGAAATAACACAACAAAGCAAAAATAAACAGAAATACAAAGTGTAGGGCAATTAGATAACTTAAATGGCACTGAATTCGTAAAGAACATTTTGTACAATAATGAACAACATGGGAAAATTTTGTCAGATTCTTTTTAATATGACAAAGGGACAGCATGACAGGCACGGTCCGCTTTACAGAGGTATTTCTCAAAAATTTGACACTCAGCAGAAAAATCTGTTCAGTCACGTCTGTGCGGATTGCTCCAAACATTATACAAGCAGAACCTGGCATAAAATAAACAAAATTTGTAAAAGGAGTAGCGAAAAAATCATTTACCATATCCCTTACAATAACACATGAACAGAATGATGGAAAATGACAAACAAGGTATTGTTGCGATCGGCAAAAACCAGTAAATAAAATTTCACAAAGAAAATGTATATCAGACAAAGTATTCTGAAGATATAAGCAGTTCTATAAGAACTGTTATAGTTCATAACCCCTAGGTGGCGCTGTACTCTGACTTCCCAGGTACCTTCAGGACATCATGCCGAAGCTCCCTGACTATTTTTGCACGAATATGTCTAATAGTTCAAAAGATATAACAATTTATGATCAATTTCAAAATGGCAGACAGGTGGTGTGGTCAAACCCGACATAATACATATCGACAGATTCGGCATGAGCCAAGGAATCCGTAAACACCAACATCATAATTTTCTGACAAACAATTCAGTAGTTATGGGCAAAAAAAGCAATTTTTCATATCTCATGACCCATAGGTGGCGCTGTCACCAAATTTTGCATGAACCCCAAGTTCATGGTCCACATGAAGTGTACCAAATTTCATTTCAATTGATCAAAGAATGACCGAGATACAGCTTCAGAACCATTTTTGCGTCAACCTTGTTAAGTTTGCGCATTTATTACTTTTGAACAAAGATAAATATCAAAATTCTGTTCGGTCATTTCTGTGCGGCTCACTCCAAAGTTCACCTGTGCCAAATTTCATAACAATTTAACCAAATTTGAAGGAGGAGTAGCGAATAAACGGAATACTGTACATTTCAAAATGGCCGCTACTGTAATGGGTGGAGTTTTCATGTAAGGTATTAAAAACAATAAGCATGAGGAGAGCAATCACGTGTACTAAGTAGAATTTTCATAGATCAAGCGGATCAGCAGTTATAACCATTTGAACATTGAATTTTTGCACTGCTGGTGGCGCTATAGAGTTAGTACTAGAGACCCCATTTTTGGTCACGTGACTTTTTAAGACCACCACTACAACTGTGCCAAATTTCATCATTTTCCTATGTACGGTTCATAGGGCTGCCATAGACGCCTATGGCTAAGAAGAAGAAGAAACAGCAGAATAATAATAATACTGACAATTCCAATAGGTGTCTCAGCACCTTCGGTGCTTGATCCCTAAAAACAAACATTCAATGGAGCCAGAAAAAAAAACAAAAAAAACATAATAGGATACAGTTTCGATATGTCAAATTAAATGTCAATTCATATAGTATTCATTAAATTTTTTCACAAATCATATCAACTCTCCCAAAGTCCATGCTTTGCATGCATATAACATGCTCCATAGGGAGGAAAACGGAGTCCAATGGGTGTACATGTGGTGCGAGAAATGAGAAGTCCATGTATGTGCAAACATTGAATGTATATGTGGTGCAAAATTGAAGAGTCCATGTAATGAATTGCAAGTATGTGCTGGTGTGTGAAAGCACGCAATGGTATGTAAAGGTTTGTCAGTATATGTGAAAGCGTGCATATCATTAATGGAATATAGAAGATTGATACTGAACTGTCAGCTTATTAAGCTGACTTTTCAGCTTCCTGAAGCAAACTGAGTTTGGTAATGGGTCTTTGTAGAATATTGGTTCTAGTCTTCACCAAGACACTGCGAACTAGACCTTTGGGTCCTGGTAGGGTCTTCACTACAAGACCTAAAGGCCATGAGTTCCTAGGTGCTGTGTGGTCTACTATGATAACGATGTCATTTACTCTGAAGTTTCTCTTGGTATTGGCCCACTTTTGCCGTTGCTGCATCAGTGAAAGATATTCAGTAGTCCATCTTTGCCAGAAGAGGTCTGCAAGGTATTGTACTTGTTTCCATCTTTTTCTAGTATACATATCATCCTTACTGAATAGTCCAGGTGGTAATAGAGGTTTGGATTTCAGTTGAAGAAGATGATTTGGTGTTAAGGGTTCGAGGTCATTTGGATCACCTGATACAGTTGTGATGGGGCGGTCATTGAGAATGCATTCAACTTCACACAAAGCTGTTTGTAACATATCATCGTCTAGTGTCTGTTGTTTTAGTACTGAAAGCAATACCTTTTTCACTAGTCTGATAAGCCTCTCCCAGACTCCTCCAAAGTGGGCTGCATGTGGTGGATTAAATATCCATTTGACATGATTATTCAGCAATGCTTCTTGAATTTTGTGATGGTCAATCTGGTTGAATGTGGTCTCCAATTCTTTCTGTGCACCTACAAAATTGGTTCCACAATCTGTTCTGATGGTCAGTGCTGGTCCTCTTCGACATAAGAATCGTCGAATTGCATTGATACAAGAGTTTGTGTCAAGTGTATTAGCCACTTCGAGATGAATGGCTCGGCTGGCCAGGCAGGTGAATATCACTCCCCATCTTTTCACATGAGAGCGACCTCTCTTGACTTCTATAGGTCCAAAATAGTCAATACCTACATGTGAGAAAGGTGGTAGATCAGGAGCAACACGCTCCTCTGGTAAGTCAGCCATTTTCTGTTCTCCAACTTTAGCTTGCATTCGTCTGCAGAAGACACAAGATTTTATTATCTTCCTAGCGGAAGAGTTGGCAGAAGGTAACCAGAACCTCTGACCTAATTGTGAGAGCATGTGATTTCTTCCTGAGTGTCCAACCATTTCATGGATATCACGCAGGATCAATTTGGATATGTGTGAGTTTTTTGGCAGGATTATTGGGTTTTTTAGACTCACCGGCATGGCTGCTTTGCTTAGTCTTTCTCCAATTCTTAAAATGCCCTCATCAATGATTGGATCTAGTTTGCATATAGAGCTACTGGATTTAATGGATTTGCCTTCTTTCAACAGTGTAAGTTCCTGATCAAAGTAACGCTGTTGTTCATAGCAAATTATAGACTTCTCTGCTTCGTCCAAGTTTTCTGGTGTCAATGCCTTTTGCTCAATGTTGAAATTAGCTTTTTGGCTTCGAAGCATCAGTAGTCTTTTGAACTTCAGCCACCATGCAGTAGCCCTTAATAGTCTCTTCCATGAAGAATAATACTCAATAATTTTGGTTGTTGCATTGTTTTTCAGATTCAAGCAGTTCATGGTGATTTCCTTTTTTACCTCTGTATCACTTGGTGAGATGTAACTCAGATCTTCTGGAACCTCAGGCCATTCAGATCCCTTTTTTGTCAAGAAGCTAGGACCATTCAACCATCTAGTAGAATTCACGAGGGATTCTATTTGTAATCCACGTGAGGCGTCATCTGCTGGGTTGTCTCCAGAACATACATATCTCCACTGATGAACTTGCGAAAGGTTATGAATCAATGCAATCCTGTTGGCAACATAAGTATGAAACCGTTGTGTTTGGTTATAGATGTATTTCAGTACTACTGTACTGTCTGTCCAAAAGGCCGAATCTTCCAGTTCCATGTGAAGTTCCTTTTGCAACATTCGATCCACTTTTACAGCAAGTGTAGCAGCTGCAAGCTCAAGTCTTGGAATGGTCTTTAGTTTCAGTGGGACTACTCTGGCTTTTCCCAGTGCAAAGGTGATGTGAACATTTTTGATACCATTTGTAAGTCTGATGTAACTTACTGTACCATATCCTAACTCGCTTGCATCACAAAAGTGATGAAGTTGAGCAGTCTTTACAACACCGAAATTCTCAGGCTTAATACACCTGTCTACTTCAAATCTGCTCAATTGGTCTAACTCTGCAAGCCATTTTAGCCAGGGAATTTTCAATTCATTTGGGATTATTTCATCACATCCACACTTCTCAATGCAGAGTCTTTGCAGGATTTGCTTAGCCTTGAGAACAAAGGGGGAAAGGAAACCAAGTGGGTCGTAAATGGAGTTGACTATTGAAAGAATGGTTCTTCTGGTGGGAGCTAGGTTCTTAGCAGCTACCCGGAAGGTAAAGACATCTTTATGGATATTCCATTGAATTCCAAGTGCTCTTTCAAGAGGAGGTTTTTCTCTATCCAAGTCAAGCTGTTTCACAAGAGGGGCTCTGTAATTTTCAGGAATAGTCTCGAGGACATCACAGCTGTTGCTCACCCATTTGCTCAAAGTGAATCCCCCTAGGGTGCATACTTCTCTAAGATCTTTAGTGAGCTTGATAGCTTCTTCCACAGAGGCCACAGACTTGAGACAATCATCAACATAAAAACTATTATTGATTGTGTCAATGACTTGTGTGTTGTACTGTTCAGAATTATCAGATCCTGTTTGCTTTAAGGCAAAGTTGGCAATGCTTGGGGATGATATTGCACCGAAGAGGTGAACATTCATTCTATAAATTTCTAGGGGTTGATTAATGTCCCCTTGTGGCCACCACAGGAATCTTAGAAAGTCACGATGATGATTTTGAACTCGTACCTGATAGTACATTGCTTCGATGTCTGCCATTATTGCAATTTTTTCAGATCTGAATCTGAGTAGAACACCAAGAAGTGGATTAATCAAGTCAGGACCTTGGAGAAGTTTGGAATTAAGTGAATTACCTTTGTATGTAGTAGAACAGTCAAAAACGACTCGAAGCTTCCTCTTCTGCTTATGGTACACCCCGTGATGTGGTATATACCATACGTGACCATCATTTCCTTCAAGTTGTTCTTGTGGCACCTTTTCTGCATATTCCTTTCTCAACACATCCTCCATAAATGATTTGTACTCATTTGCATAAGCAGAATCCTTCTTGAATCTCTTAGCAAGGTTTAGTGTACGCAGTGCTGCCACTTCATAGTTATTTGGTAAGGTTACGTTTTTATCACGAAATGGTAGAGGTAAGTGGTAGTGTCCATCTTTGTGTTCCACTGAAGTTGTTACTATGTTCATGAACATTTTGTCTTCAACTGATATTCTCTTTTTTCTTCATAATCCTTTTCAGGAAAGTCATGATTATATTGCCTGATAAGCAGGTCCTTGAGATTCTCCACAGAGATCCGATTTGCAGTCACTGACATTAAATCAGTTTCATCCATTGAGGAACTGGTGTGGAGGGGGCCGTTTACCACCCATCCTAGCACAGTTTTGATTGCATACGGTCCATTACCTTGACTATTAACTATCTGCCATGGTTCCATGGCTTTTGGAACATTAATTCCAATCAAAATTTCAATGTCAGCATTGATGCTTTTCAACTTAATTTCTTTCAAATAAGGCAATTTTTCAAGATCATTGTCGGTGAGTAGGTTATCTTTAGACACAGGAATCTTGGAGTGAGTATATACTTTTGGCAAACTAATGTATGCACTTCCATCTATATTGCCTACTTCAAGTCCAGTTAGCTCATAGCTCTTAACAGGTCTTTCCTGTCCCATTGTTCGCAGAAGGATTTCAGTTCTGCGTCCTTTGGCGTTCAGTTGATTCATGAGGTTCTCAGTGCAGAACGTTGCTGAACTGCCTGGGTCAAGAAAGGCATAGGTTTTTATGGTTTTGCTGCCTTTGGCAACTTTAACCTGGACTGGCACGATCGCTAGTGCACATTCTCTACTGGCCCATGTTGCATGATCAGCTGATACTAAAGCGCTATTGATTGGTGTTTCCTTCAGTTTAATGAGGTTTGGGTTTGGTAAAATCTGCAGTCTTGAATTTACATTGTTTATGTGGAGTATAGTAAGATGTTTTCGTTGACATATCTGACAGGTCATTTTCATTTTGCAATCTTTGCTCATATGGCCCCTTTTTAAGCATCCAAAACAGTGACCATTCCTTTTAAGATGTTCAACCCTTTTGTCCTGTGGTTGTGATTTTAATTTCATGCAGTCAGTTAGTACATGTTGACCTTGACAAAAGGAACACAAGATCGAAATAATGTCATTGGTGTTTGCTTGATGCTGCACATTATATGCTTCTCCGCTTGACTGCTTATCAGTTTGTGTCACTGTAGTAGCAAAACTGCTGTCCCTTTTAGGGATCCTCATGCCGGCTGTTTTGAGTTTTGGAACTGATCCTTTAACACGGGTAGGATCTTTGATGTCTCCAAAGACTGGATGGAGTAAAATCTCTGACTGAGTTTCTAGGAATTCTACAAGATTTTTAAATCTTATTCTAGAATTTGTTCTTTGGCAAAATTCAAAAGTTACCGTCCGCCATCTTTCACGGAGCTTGTATGGGAGTTTGGATACAATCAGTTTCAAGTTTGATGTAACATCCAGTTCATCCATGTATTCTAGATCTTGCATAACATTGCAACACTCCCTAAGATATAGAGCATAGGCATGAAGTGATTTTCCATCATCAGTTATAATGGCTGCCCAATTCAGGGCCTTTTCTATGTAAGCATTTGCAATCTTCATTTCATTGCCAAAATGTTTCTTTAAAAGTTGCTGAGCCTCAGTATACCCCTTGTGAGGTTCCATGTGAAGACAGCTACGAACGAGGTCTCTGGCTTGACCAGAAGTGAACTGCTCAAGAAAGTAGAGTCTATCTTGACTGCTGCTTGTCTTGGTAATAAATATATGCGTTATTACATTTTTAAGAAATATGCTAAACTTAAGAATATTTTTAATGTATTTGTATTAAGTGTACTAGAAGTATGCTGGTAATAAATATATGCATAATTACACTTTTAAGAAATATGCTTAACATAAATGTACTTCTAGTGAAGTTTTAGTATATTTGGATAAAACATACTTTTTTCAAAACATGATTCATTAATTGTAATAAGCTAACATTGAACTTTCCTCAAACATTTCAACATTATATCATTCCGATTGCATAATAAACTATTTTTTCAAAGATTTGCTTAAAATCTTACGTTTGCTAGTGTTTATGTTCAAACAACACACGTGACACACGTGACTAAACCTGATTGGTTGTTGTCATAGTAACACGTCACGGTGCTATTTGAAAGCTGTAGTTGTTCAGTGAGTTCAGTTCACGAGGTGCATGCGGTTGCTTGCGTTAAACGTATAAACTGTTAAATTAGATGGCGACTCTGCATTAAACGTATTTATTTAATTAATCGGCGATCGTATTTCACCAGAGGACTAAGATAAAACAACTCGATTTAAAATGTGAGCAGTTTCAGTGGATCTGACGTCGAGGGAAAAAGTATTTCGCTTTTTGTTTGGAGATGAACGAGACAACACGAGGGTAAGTGATGACAGATTTTCGCATTTCTTTATTAAGTTAAAGGGAAATTCCGCCTTGAAATGATCCTAGGGTTAATAACAAACGTGTACCGAGTTCGACCGTTCACTGGAGTTTGTTTTCATGTTAGTCTAACGTGACCAGTGTTATTGCTAAACGCAAATTAGCATGTTATGGTAGCCTTCGGGGCATCAGTGCATTAAAAACGAAATCGCTATGTCTATACTACTAATAATGCTCAAAATAACCCCACACTTACACTGTAGCACAATGAGGGTCTCTTTATGTAAACCGAAGCATTGAGAACTTTGCAAGTGTACAGGCAGTTTATTAAAAACAAACACTTACCGTTCACGTCTGGATCACATATCCATGCGGGCGCCATCTTGGGAAAACTGAACTCTCGCGTGAAAGCACAACACCTGTTCCACAACAACGGGCAACAACGTTTCACGCGAGAGTTTAGTTTTCCCAAGATGGCGCCCGCATGGATATGTGATCCAGACGTGAACGGTAAGTGTTTATTTTTAATAAACTGCCTGTACACTTGCAAAGTTCTCAATGCTTCGGTTTACATATAGAGACCCTCATTGTGCTACAGTGTAAGTGTGGGGTTATTTTGAGCATTATTAGTAGTATAGACATAGCGATTTCGTTTTTAATGCACTGATGCCCCGAAGGCTACCATAACATGCTAATTTGCGTTTAGCAATAACACTGGTCACGTTAGACTAACATGAAAACAAACTCCAGTGAACGGTCGAACTCGGTACACGTTTGTTATTAACCCTAGGATCATTTCAAGGCGGAATTTCCCTTTAACTATTAAATAAGTAAACATTACATTACATTTAACCCAGCTTTTTTATGTAACGTTATGTCTGTGTTGCGTGTGGTAATTTGAACATCTTTATTTTCTGACTAACGTTAGGCATTTCTCTTAAGCATTTCAGAAATCATTAAAACCTTTCTTTTTTTTTTTAGCACAGCGACATAAATATGACCAACCAGATCCCAAGTAGACAGGAACAAATGAAGATATAGCGCATAGAAAGACTAATTCTTGGTGGTAAGTTTGTTGTTGCTATTTGATTTCACGTTTAAGTTTTTCTAATGTTTCTCTTGCAACGCTAACGTTAGTTTAAAATAAATGTTTGAGCTGTCTTACCTGAAAATACCATGATATGACCATATGGTTATTATAACTTCAGTAATGTTCAATGGCTAATATTTATATCAGTTCGATCTTGACAACCTTATTGTCTTTTTGTTTATTTTTAAATGTATTTCTAATTACATATGGACACAAAAATGACATTGTAAGAAGGGATACTTTTATTAGAGATTGTAAAACTGCCGAGGCTGGGTTTGATTATATTATATTGTCTTAAATATATTGTACTCGGGGTAAATCATTCTTAAAACGAAAACAAATCATTAATCATCGTTTACCTGCCTGTTGTTTTTCAGATCAACTGCTATTGACATTTTTGAATCGGGACAATTGTGGAGTGATTCGGAAGAAAAACGTTTGCAACACATCCATTCCAGGTGGCTAATTTCTGTCCTTTTGAATTATTCTTGTAAAAACCGTTTGTTTTTATTGTAAAGCTGTAAGGGACTTGGCCTAGTCATCCTTGCATATACCATTTGGCAGGGCTCCAGACTAACTTTTTTTACTAGGAGCACAGTGGCCCCCAACTGAAAATTTTAGGGGCGCAACCAGAAAATTTATGGGCACACACGGTAAAACAACATGCTAACCAAATATTCACATGTCTACTAATTTATACTGTATTACTAATAAATACTTTAATTATAGATTCAGAAAGTACAATGTGCTGTTTCAAATTCAGTGTCATATCACAAAAAAAAGGTCAAATTTGCTGGTCACACATGTGCGACCGGATGTAAAATTCAGTGGCAGACTCTCAAATTTTGGTGGCCACCATTTGATAGCAGTCTGGAGCCCTGTTTGGCATCATTTCTGATTTCCTTAAATCTCCTTAAACAGAGGTGAACCTTAAGTTTGCAAGACCACAATAGACAAACAATGGAAAATGATCTAGGTTCAAATAAAACACAATTATCAATGTAAAACATATCCTGTAATACACACAGGTTGCTTTATATCATGACCCTGTTCTAATCCTATCTTCATTCCCACTTGTAGAGTGCTCTGACAGATAAAACTGACACGCTTGATGAGGACACAGTCAAAGCTTTAAAAGGTAAACTGAGAAGTTAACAAAACTTCCATACATGCATATCTATGCCAATTTATTTTAAACATGGATATCCAAATGTTCATTCATTATTGGTTAATTGGTATATTTTGTTTCCTTTTCACAGCCCGTGTGATAAAGCAGTCTTCTATTACTACGGTGTCTGAATTGCAAGAAGTGACCCTCCACTTAAACATGTGATATCTAAACTGTTTTGTGTTTTAGTTCAGCTTTTTATAGGTTTATCTTAAGTTGGTTAAAGACGGAGTGCACTATTTTTGAAAGCCAATGTTAACATTTAAAATTACCTAAACAAACATGCCTCTACCCCAATAGAATCTGGACCTTCTTTGAGACACCCCTCGCTGCAGCGCGATGACGTGGTGGATTAATCCAATACGTAGTGGATGTTCAAACACGCATGCGCAGTAAATATAATGTTACGCGCATGCGCGGTGGTGTGTTGTTGTTGGTGAACAATCGCACGTGCTTTGGTATTTCAAGAAGAATCTGCCGAAAAACGATGGATTATTTAACAACAGTGATTGTATAAAGGTAGGTAATTAATCTTTATTTACTGATTTGTTGTTTCAACATGTATAGTCTTGTGTAACGTTAGTGTTAGGTGTCCGAAGCGGTATAAAGGTGGCTTAATATGCTCACAGCGATTCTCATTTAAATCTTATAACATTACTTCAGAACATATATGCCAACCGTGGACAGACTGCAGGTCTAATGTAAAACTAACCTGATTTTGCTAGGCTAACTAATGTTTTTTTTTTTTTTTTTTTTGCTATTGCATTGTTCTAGATGAATGTCTTTTAAAAGGACATTTGCCCAGCAATTTTAAGGTGCACATACTGTAACCATCACTTAAACATTTCAACTTCTTTAATAAAGTAATCAAAATTCATCAATCTAGGTTCATACCATTCAATATGATCATTTTCCTTTTCTTCTTCTGCTAAGAGCTCTTGCACTCCTTTATGTACAGTCTTAAAGTCATGGATAAAAGATAATAATGACATCATACATTCATCCACCTGTTCAATGCTTCCAGCGGCAGCGAGCAAAGCTTTAGTTTAATTCATTTTCCTCGTGCATACTCCTAACTTGCCTCTACGCGATGCAATACGTGAATTTAAAAGCCTTTCGGCCTCAGCGGCCGTCTGAATCTCCTCGTCAGACATTTTGTACAGATCACCAATAATTAGTCTTAGTCCTTAGCGTTTACACTTTAAACACATTAAGTGACGTCTGGTATTTGTTTGCTTCACAGCTCCTGTTCCATGCTTATTTGTTTACACGTTATTCAAACATTCTTCATAGCTCGCGTTAATTTATCATCTGTGTTGCTTATTTGCATTCCTTGTACTCACAGTTGATGCGTTGTTGTTTGTTCATTCATAAATCGCGTCCGCTTTCCGCTTCGGCAGCAGATCGTCCAAGTCTCATGAAAGCATAATCCTTTAAGCAGTTCTTTCAGTCCTTTGTATCTTGTCCATCGATCACAAGCAAGTTTCTTAAATAATTGTAAAGGCTAATCTTTTACTATGTTCGTTTTAGCCCCTTGAAATGAGTGGAGTATCTTAATATGCGCATCCTTTCCATAAAGCACGCTCAGAGATGCAATTCTAATGATTATGAAATTATTTATTGTTTACAAACTCCGGTTTACTTTTTCTATCAAAATACAAAACAAAATGCCATTTAAGAAACTTTTGCCCTCCACCCTCTAGCCTGCGTCTCACCAAACAATAGGGATGGCTCCCGCGAAACTGACGTTTCAACACTGTGTCGAGATCCCGAAGCGTAAATGTTTCGAAACACTGCTCCGAAATGTGATTCGAAACACCCATGTCACGTGATGAAGTGATTTTATATGTAAAAAGTAGCTGGTTGAGTTTATCAACACAGAACAATTTATATATTTGAATAAAGATCTTTATATGTAAACAATGTGGCATATTATGGCTTGATATATTTTATGAATCTCTTATTATTTATTTGGTATATCTCTATTCTATTTTTTTTTTTCATTAAATAGACCCGAATAAACTACCACTTGAGTACCGAGGTTTGTAGAGATATTGCAAGAATGCACAAAAACAAATACTAAAGCTATAATTATATGTAAACTTGTAATGGTATTTGAATATTGATTACTATTATAACACTTTTCCAAGTCTTATTCATGGGTTGATCTCTTCATTGTTTTGTAATGCATTTTGGTCAATTGCATCTTTAGCTATGTATAGACAGAAAACACAAACAAACTCTAGACTATATTCAAGATAGATGCCACACTGCATGAAGTGAATACTAAGGCGTGTGATATTGAAATTGAGTTTTAGACAAACCAGCTCTAGGTAAGGTAGCACTAGACCGCAAATCTCTACTGGTTGAGCATACATTAGCTGTGAGGTGGGAAGGTTGAGCAATTAAAGTGAAGTTAATGCATTTCACACATGCTATCATGTGACTGGTGAGTTCGAGGGCTTTGGCACTGGACTCAGGACAGACAGCAGTGCTGCATACTAATTCAGTCGACTACAGAGTGAGCTTATTAATGCATTTCCTCTCAGAAAAGCTGCAGGGAGATCACACACACACACACACGGTCCACGGACTGTCTACCCTCACTATTGGAGAAATGATATTCATATGAGTAATAATGTGAGTAACCATCCTTTGGCAAATTCACAAAGGGAAAAATCTCTATATTTTCTTGCAGACTTTCATTTCAATGGAAAAAAGGATAAGAGGTCAATCTTGTGTTTTAAAGTCAACTTCGCTTTTGTGCCTACTTTCAGTCATGGAAATCATTTGTGCTTTTATCTAAAGCAACATAGGGTGGATTTAAAATACATGCTTTTTCAGTTTGTGTGTTAACTGGGATACTGCTAACGCAATGATTTATTTAGTGAACTACTGATCACTTTTCTTTCTTTATACTAACTAACACACACATGCATGCACACAAATATACACTTCTGTTCAAAAGTTTAGGTTTATTATTTCATTTCATTTTAGATTTTTAGAATAGTAGTTAAATCATAAACCCCACAGAATAACACACATGTAACTATGGGATTAAAATATATATATATATATATATATATATATATATATATATATATATATATATATATTGCCAAAAATAAGATGCTTTATTTTATAATCTTCAAAGTAGCACATGTATTTTGCATTTTCATTTTTTTAATTATATTTGGCCATGGCATCAGTTTTCAATTTACCATATGATAGAAAACTACACTGAAGTTTTAATTCGGCAAAACTGCACACGCCTCTGCACCTCCCTTTTCTACTTGTCACAGCTGCCACACACATGCATCGAGCATCCACTTCTCTTCACATTACAATAGTTTTCTCACAGGTTTCGCCATCATGAGCATTGAGCAGTGCCAGAGGTGGGCTTCAGGGGCATAAACCCTGAACATTTTTATTACTTTCCCTTCCTAAGTTTCATGTCAGGTATACTTTTATGATTAAAGTTATACAGAGCTGCAGTCTGCCTGATACATCAGACAGTATTGTCAGAAGTATTGTTTTGAATTATATTAAGGTGTTATGTTATGCAGACAATCCCAAAGAAATCAGATAAACTACAGGGTCTATTGACATTTAAGGCCGGGGTATACCTGTTTTCCATGTACGCATCCAGCTCGCGCGTGCACGCGTCCGCGCAGCTTTCCAAGTATACTCCCCGCGGTTACACGCGGATGGCCGCGGTCGGCACTATGCGCAATACAAATGATTTCTTATTCAAATTATTACTTTACCAGGCCATAGAGACAGAGCGCAGCGCGTCATAACCTGAAAACCACGCCCACCGGGGGGGGAAACAATCCAACCGTCTCCATTGACTTTGTATTGCGAGAGGCTGCCTCCTTGTCATTTCTGGCTTATAACAAAAAACAGAATAATGCCTAAAAGCTGCTGTGTGACAATATGTACAGCTAACAAGCCAAAGAACCCAGAAATAAGTTTTTATAAGATGTCGACCTCAAAAAACGAGCGTTTAAAGACACAAAAGTGGAAAACAGGCAACTTTTCATAGTACTCCTATTAGTAGAACTAGGGGGAAATGTAGTCGGCGATCCACTTTTTTCTCCTTAAAGGTTGGGTTTTACTGCTCGACAGCTTATAAAAACTTATTTCTGGATTCTTTGGCTTGTTAGCTGTACATATTGTCACACAGCAGCTTTTAGGCATTATTCTGTTTTTTGTTATAAGCCAGAAATGACAAGGAGGCAGCCTCTCGCAATACAAAGTCAATGGAGACGGTTGGATTGTTTTCCCCCCGGTGGGCGTGTTTTTCAAATTTGCATAACTGCGCTCTGTCTCTATCAGGGCCTATTCACCTTATTTTTCACGACAACAAGGGCGGCGCCATTGCGCTCATTTTGTCAACGTTCTTCCGGCCGCATAGACGATGAGCAGCTGAGGCAGTGACTGAAGGCGACGTGTTAAGCTTAAAAAGCTCACTCGAGCGCCTTTATGTTTCTTTCTTACCAATTTTAAGCCAACTGAGGAACACCCTTATCCCAAGTAATGGTTCGACTACGATGTTCCGGTAACTTTAAACCACGCCTGGTGTTGAAAAGGTGGCCAGTTTCAGGTAAGCTATCTTAGCTAACTTTGTGCTCGTTCGCCTAAAGTTAGATTTGTGATGTCCGTTCTACAAATACACTAAAGATCAGTAACGTTAGTTTATAAAATGCAACTATTTGAATGGTTTTAATTGTCCACCTATATTTTTATATTTACGATAGTACAACAGTATATTATAGTACATTGCATTCTTACAGTAGCTCACGTGATTCCTACAAGTTACTGAGATTTCAGATGCTAGAATGTCAGTTCATTTCTCATTCAGATATTGATAATGACCTATTAAACAACGTATTATTTAACACTGAAGTTAAAGGTTGTGTGTATAATGTTTCTGTCTCTTTTTAATGCATCTCTCTCTTACACACTGTTCTGTTTAAGTATGGGTGCCATTTATATATTAATTCTCATGATGCAAGTTTATTTTAAATACTAACATAAAAATGTTTATGGTTATATTGTTTTCACAGATGCATTGATGTTTAGTGATGCAGTGGACAACTGTGAGGATGATACAATCAACATGTTCCTAAACTGTGATGCAGAAACACAATGGGAGCATCTATCCGTCTCTGACCACAACTACAAAATCACAACTCAACCTGAAGCAACATACATCTGATATGGGAAAACAATGGTGCGGTTTCCCGGACAGGGCTTATCCTGGTCCCAGGCTAAAATGCATATTTGAGCTACAATAATTTAAAAACACCTTTTACTGACTGTGATGGCCAGGATTTAAGCCACACAATATTTATACATTCACCTTTGCATTGATTAATAAAATAAAAGGACATTACTGTATTGGTTTGGTTTAAGATCTTTATTTGTCATTGTACTGAGTCAGTGCACGGGCTTAGTTATGTGGCTTAAGATTAAAACATTAAAACCAGTTAAAATTTCTCTATGGCTAAAATGTGATTTATAAAATATGGATCAAATTGTTAAAGTTTATTTTATAGTTAAGATGACTTGAAATGTTTAATACCTGGTGTGTTGTTGAAAGGACCAGCCTGGTGACAAAGAGATTCAAACAGGAAGTTGATCTGTTTTATGGGAAATCTAAGGAAATTGGACTGTACCAACTTAGATGTATTAGAGGGGACATTGGAAAATGTGATGTCTTGATCAATGTAATTTTGTTTAATAGAAGGTTTTTTTGCATTGACTAAAATTTATCCATGGCTCTAAATTTAGTTGAATGCATTGTGTTTATTTCAGGGTTTGCTTTGTTACTGTTGTGAAAATGTGTATTGTTTTGTCTTCCCTTCTTTTGTTTTCATGGTGCTGGCCACCTCTTATAAATTCAGTGTATGTGTTGTCTAGAGAGAGTTTTTTTGTTCTTTGTTTCTTATGGTATCTGGAGAAAGGTGGTGCTGGATTTGTCCTCTGTTAATTTGAGAGGCTAAAGCACCATGATGTCCTTTTTTTTTGTATACCAGATTTCCCCAATGAACTAAAAAATGATTTTTTGCATCTTTTCCCTCTTTAATGAGGTTTGATCACATTTTGTCTTGTGTAAACAAGATTTAATAAAAACTGTCACAATTGAAGATTAGTTTGCTCCCTGTTTTGTGGCGATGGACTCAAATTTTTGTTGTGATTTGCCAAGGCTCATGGCAGATCCATCACAACTGGTGTCAGAAGTGGGATGCCACTAGGGGCAGTATTTTTTTTTTTTCCCCTGTGACTACACAGTTGAATTTTTTCCCCCTCCTGCCTTTATTCAAAGATGGGGCCAAAGAAAGCTCTGGCGGCGCAAGCCAAGGAAGTTACTGAGGGAGCCACTGGTGGACGGGACAGTGCTGAAATGGAGATGGGTAATCTTTCTCAAAATGTTTCTCTCCAAGAGCTAAAAGATCTGTTCCAGAGACACATTACCATGCAACAGGCACGAGATAGCCGAATGGAGCAAGAAGCAGCTCGTCAAGAAGGGCGATGGAAGGCCCTGCACCACCAGTTCAGCCAGCTTCAACAAGAAGTGCATGTCCGTACTACTCCTGTACCTAATCCAGGGCTTGGCACTAGCACTCGTGATGATCTTGCTTCTCCCATTCGACAAACTTCTCAAGACTTTCTGCAAAGCTCTAGTAGCGGACAGCCAGCAGCATCACCAATTCCTCATCAGAATGTCTACTCTGGGTTAGGACATTCGGCTGTACAAAAGGAGCCACACCTGCAACAGCTGTCAGAGGTAGATGACATAGAGCACTACCTCACTACATTTGAAAGAATAGCTGTGGCGTGTCGGTGGCCGACAACCGACTGGGCAGTTCGACTTGTGCCCCTACTGACAGGTAAAGCTAGGAGTGCCTATGTACATATGGACATTATTGAATCTCTCGACTACCAGAAAGTCAAAACAGCCATACTTAACAAATATGACATTAACTCTGAAAGTTACCGATTGCAGTTCAGGTCTTCTGAGGTGGGGAAGGATGAAACCCCAAAGGAGCTATATGTGAGATTGAAAGAACTGTATCACAAGTGGGTTCAACCCCAGAATCGAACCAAGGACGACATTGGTGAAGTGATTGTGCTGGAACAGTTTCTGCGCATGTTAGCCCCTGACCTACAAGTATGGATTAAAGAACGTGATCCAAAAACCGCTTCTGAGGCTGCAGCATTGGCAGATGTATTTCTGTCAGCTCGACGCAAGAATCAAGTATGGACTTACAACCAGTGGCGCGGATGCAAAGAACCAAAAAGTCAAGCGAAGATGTCCCAGGGAGGTACCTCAGGCTTCCTTGGGGTTCTCCCCTTTTGAGCTGCTGTATGGCCGGGATGTCCGGGGACCCCTGGCCCTTCTGGAGGAAACTTGGAAAGGAGACCACAAGATCACTGGCTCCCAGAGTGTTGTTTCCTATGTCCTGCAAATGAGGGAAAGACTGGAGAGTATGACCCAACTTGCTCACAAGAATTTGATTGAATCTCAAAGTCGACAGCGAACCTGGTATGACAAAAAGGCCAGAGCCAGAAGTTTTGAGCCAGGAGCTAAGGTATTGGTGATGCTGCCTAGTGACAATAGTAAACTACTGGCTAAATGGCAAGGACCCTTTGAGGTGATTCATAAGTTAGGGCCTACCACCTATGAGATTGCTTTACCAGGGCAGAGCCGCTCCAAAAGAGTACTCCATATTAACTTATTAAAAGCCTGGCATGAGAGGTCAGATACAGGAGTGGAGGTCCTAATGCTTCGCCGGGTGGAAGATGAAGAGGAGGTTTGTGAACAGTATCTGCCCATTCCTTCTAAAGTTACTTTGGACCTTCAGCATCTGCCATTACACCAACAGGCTGATATTCAAGGTCTCTGTAGCCCAGAGGTATTTAAAGAGACCCCTGGGAGAACTAGTTTGGTAGAGCATGATATTGTACTTTGCAATGGGGCTGTACCTCGACGAAGGAGTTATCGTGTGCCGGAACGGCTCTTGACCTCTCTAAAGGAAGAATTGGATCAAATGTTGGCTATGAACATAATTGAACCCTCTAGAAGTGATTGGTGTAGTCCTGTGGTGTTGGTTCCAAAGAAGGATGGCAGTCTCCGTTTTTGTGTGGACTTCCGTTAACTTAATTCTGTCTCTAGATTCGACTCCTATCCGACACCCAGGATTGATGAACTGATTGATCGCCTAGGCCAAGCTAAATGGATAACCACTATTGACCTATGTAAAGGATATTGGCAGGTCCCCTTGACTATCCAGTCAAAAGAACTGACGGCATTCCGCACTCCTTGGGGGCTCTACCATTTTTCTGTAATGCCTTTTGGATTACATGGGGCTCCCGCCACATTTCAAAGGCTTATGGATCATGTGTTGTCTGGCCTTTCTGATTATGCAGCGGCATACTTGGATGATATTATTGTGTATAGTTCATCCTGGGAGGAACATCTTCAGCATCTGAAGGAGGTGCTCCATCGGATTCAGCAGGCGGGCCTCACCATTAACTCTTCAAAGTGTGCTCTAGCTAAAAATGAAACAGAGTATCTAGGGTATGTAGTCGGTAATGGAGTCATTAGACCCCAGCTCCAAAAGATTGAGGCTATCCAAAACTGTCCTCTGCCAGAGACCAAAACTCAGATCCGATCATTCTTAGGGATGGCAGGTTGGTACAGAAGATTTGTACCGAATTTCTCTGCTCGTGTGGCACCCCTGACTGATTTGACTCGAAAGAATTGCCCCAACCGAATTTGCTGGACAGAGGAAGCGATGGAAGCTTTCCAGGACATAAAAGCTGCTGTATGTGAAGAGCCAGTGCTTTATTGCCCTCATTTTGGAAAGCCATTCGTGTTACAGACTGATGCCTCTGATATTGGCATTGGTGCAGTACTTCTTCAGGGTGAGTTGGACAGTAGACATCCAGTGGCATATGTCAGCAGAAAGCTGTATCCAAGGGAGGTACGTTACTCGACCGTTGAGAAGGAGTGCTTGGCGGTAAAATGGGCCTTAGATACCTTCAGGTACTACCTTCTTGGTAGAGAGTTTACCATTGAAACTGATCATCGACCATTACAATGGATGGACAGAATGCGGGACACCAATGCTAGAATAACCCGCTGGTACCTTTCTATGCAGCCTTATAAGTTTAACATCCAACATGTGCCTGGGAAAAGTAATACAACTGCTGACTTTCTCTCCCGCTTACCAGCGTGAGATCTTAGGTGGGGGGATGTGTGATGGCCAGGATTTAAGCCACACAATATTTATACATTCACCTTTGCATTGATTAATAAAATAAAAGGACATTACTGTATTGGTTTGGTTTAAGATCTTTATTTGTCATTGTACTGAGTCAGTGCACGGGCTTAGTTATGTGGCTTAAGATTAAAACATTAAAACCAGTTAAAATTTCTCTATGGCTAAAATGTGATTTATAAAATATGGATCAAATTGTTAAAGTTTATTTTATAGTTAAGATGACTTGAAATGTTTAATACCTGGTGTGTTGTTGAAAGGACCAGCCTGGTGACAAAGAGATTCAAACAGGAAGTTGATCTGTTTTATGGGAAATCTAAGGAAATTGGACTGTACCAACTTAGATGTATTAGAGGGGACATTGGAAAATGTGATGTCTTGATCAATGTAATTTTGTTTAATAGAAGTTTTTTTTGCATTGACTAAAATTTATCCATGGCTCTAAATTTAGTTGAATGCATTGTGTTTATTTCAGGGTTTGCTTTGTTACTGTTGTGAAAATGTGTATTGTTTTGTCTTCCCTTCTTTTGTTTTCATGGTGCTGGCCACCTCTTATAAATTCAGTGTATGTGTTGTCTAGAGAGAGTTTTTTTGTTCTTTGTTTCTTATGGTATCTGGAGAAAGGTGGTGCTGGATTTGTCCTCTGTTAATTTGAGAGGCTAAAGCACCATGATGTCCTTTTTTTTTGTATACCAGATTTCCCCAATGAACTAAAAAATGATTTTTTGCATCTTTTCCCTCTTTAATGAGGTTTGATCACATTTTGTCTTGTGTAAACAAGATTTAATAAAAACTGTCACAATTGAAGATTAGTTTGCTCCCTGTTTTGTGGCGATGGACTCAAATTTTTGTTGTGATTTGCCAAGGCTCATGGCAGATCCATCACACTGACATACCTCAACATATATGAGTGCCATTGTTTTGTCACAAGATGCGCACCAGTCTTGTTTTTTTGTAGGATTTGTTTGTAAAAACTAAAATGTCCTAATATAATTAAGGCCTAGTCCTGTAAACCCTGTCCGAGAAACTGCTTCAATGTGTTGAGCTGGCACAAATGTACATAACTCTACTGAGAAACAACCATCTTTGGTTCAGCTTTACACAGGGTTGATATTGCATCCATTACACAGTCGCCAAGCACTTTACCACACTGTAAAAAAAAAATTTTTTTTACGAACAATTACTTTACATTTTTTACAGTGGTTTACCATTATTGAAAATTATCATTAAAACACTGTAAAATTACAAACATTATCTGTCAATTAACAGCTTGACTGTTATTTTAAGTATTTTGTAATTAAAGACAAAATACAAAAAATCTACGTTTTTAAACGGGAAAATACTATATTATTTATACAGTATTTTTCTGTTTTCTTAAATTACATGCAAATTCATGTAAATTTACAATAAAAATCTGTAATTAAATGTGTGGTTTGTTATATTTAAAGTACATGACCATACTAACAATTGAACATTTTTATTTGTAATTTTAAGGAAAATGTTCTTAGTTTTATATTTATTTGTATTTTTACAATTAAACTGTAATTCCAGATACATAAGTTTTTACATCAAACAATGCTTGGACTTTTAAAGCTTGTTTTCCAGGATCAGATTTTGAGTCTTGTTGTGCCACTGGACACATACCTAATTCAGAAAATGTAACAGAAAGACCTGTCAATAAATCTGACAAAAGTCAGGAGTACAGTGAAAAGTCCAGGCAAGTATTTTGTAAAGAACCAAAAGTTTTAAATCCCTTACAATATTAGCAACACACTTGAAACTTCAGTTTTAATTTACCGTATGCACATTGAGAATAATTTGCAATAATACTAATATATATAATTAAGTATTTTCCTACCATATAATGTCTATTTTATTTTATCAATTTCTATCACCATTATTTTTAATTGTATGTATAGCTGTTTTACAACAATAAAAACTGTTAAAAGTGCTATATAAATCAAAATAAACTAAATCTGTGTGGGCTGACTACAAAAGTGTAAATGTCAGAATAAAGAATAACACAAAAAACAGTGAAGTAAACTTTATTTTCTTTACAAACACATGAAAATGCGTATTAAAAGATTATTTTGGTGTCTTGATATCAGGGGGAAAGTCAAAAACAGAACACACAAAAAGCTATAAAAATAAATATTTGTTCCATGGCACGCACACACACACATTCTGGTTTCCATCTTTTGTGGGGACATTCCATAGACGTAATGCATTTTATACTGTACAAACTGTATATTCTATTCCCTTCCCCAAACCCTTACCCCAACCATCACAGAAAACTTTCTGCGACCTTAGATTTTCAAGAAACATCATTCCGTTTGATTTATAAGCTTGGTTCCTCATGGGGACCTCACAAATGTCCCCACGAGGTCAAAATTTACTGGTATTCCTATCTTTGGGCACCGCACAATTTGTTAATCACCACAAAACAGGTGAAGTCAAGCTCCAGATCACGTACTGTAGTATCTGTAAGGAAAGGAAAAAAAATTGTGAGATTGATTAAAATGTGGTAGAATTATCATCTATTCTCTAAAATGTCCAGTAAAGTGTATCACGTCCTGAATGTACAAGTACCGTGACCACCTTTCACGTATTTCTCAACAGGGGTTTTGAATTATTTAAATTACATAAAAAGGAGTGTAAGTATTTTTACCATTTTAGGCTGGTTGTTTACACACTGAGGACACATTGTTGTTCTAACACCTAAGAAAACTATTCTAATAATATGTGCCCTTTATAATTAAGACCAGTGGAGTTAACGATTTCATTGATTTTTCAATAGTTCCTTTAAATGGCAGCCATGCACACACTTCTACACTTATAAATTGATGCATGCATGTACACTCTAAAAATGGTTGTGTTAAAACAACACATATTGTGTTCAGTTAGGGATAACACATAAAACTAACTATGATGGAATTAATCAGTTCATCAGCAAGTCCCAAATTATATCCCTGTTGATTGTGTTTTTATGCATGATGGAGTGATCATACCATTTATCCGGTCCATTCAAATCCTAAAGAATGAACGGGCTGGATTAAATGCCAACACATTCACAACGGACTGTGCAAAGATTAGTTGCACACATTGAAAAAAGATAGGTATGTAAAATATTAATTATTCTAAATTGAGGTAAGAAAATAATAAAATATTGAAAATCTATGTCGTTTTTCTTTAAGATATTTGACAGGTTAGGTGTGCGGTTTACAGAAAAATAACCAATCAAACATTTCTCAGCCAATCAGAATAAAATATTCAACAGGCGAGTGGTATAAAAAAACATTAATTTATAAATCTGCATGATTAATTGGTAACCCCAGGTAAATTGTGAAGTGTCATGCAAGATAACCCAGGATTAAACTGACCTAGGGTTTTGAGTGACTGAATGTTTCATATTACTTTCATATTTCACATGAGTGGCATGTAAAATTTGCCATAATATATGCCACTGTAGCACTCACACACAGACCAAGTTTGCACAAGTGAGAAATTCATTACATACGTTTCGTTTCGTTTTGAGTTGTCCGTTGATGGCAAGAAGTATTTGAGTCATCGAACTGATTAATATCCACCTGTCGGTCAAAAAACACGTGTAACTTAATATGCAAGCTGAAATGCAGCAAACAAGTATTACGTAAACAAACTAACAGTTAGGCTAATACGCTAAATATAAACTAATACGTGATGCACATGGCTAAAATGTGGTTAATATTTAGCGAGCCAACCTTATATTTTTTAATATAACGTCAATAAATTGGTTTTATTATTAGAGTATCTTTATCTGTTCTTACCTGTATTTACTCAGTCTCGCGTGGTAACCTCTGGATGCATGCACATGCGCACAAGCTGCTCTTCCTCCTTCTTCTTCTTTCAATTTTATGGCGGGTTACACCTACTGGTGCATACCGCCACCGCGGCTCTCAGACACATGCGTCCTACGTTGTATTGACCCAGTGGCGCAAAAAAAAAAAAAATACCGCGTAGATTCTTGCACTTAATACCACTGTATTTCACAGAAGAATCAAACATTAAAATAAATTAAATAAACTTTAATAAGTTGTGCTATGTTTTTCTGGGTGGGGTTTGGGGGTTCATGTAAAACCCTTGCACTGGGTGGAAGACAAACTAGTAATTTCAACTAACTTATATTAGTGAGAACACTAAAGAGATGCTGACTTTCTTTTGGTTTTACTACTTCAGGTTAACCCTTCAATGTCACCTCGGGTCTTTGACTTGGGGCTTCATTCACTAGGCAACAATGTGATCTCTCAGTGAACCCTTAAGAAAATTAGCCATGGTTTTATTGTGGTAAAAGTGTAGTAACCATAGTTTTTTGGTGTATTGATTACTATCAGCAAAACCATGGTTTTACTACACTAAACGGCTACACTAACCATGGTTTAACTGTGGTTTTAGAAAAACATGGTTGTTAAAACCATGGTTATTTTGTGGTTACCATGGTTTTACTACAGTAACCATGCTTTTTTGGTTTTAACTGTAGTAAAACCATGGTTAATTTTCGTAAGGAAAGTCACCATGAGCTCACAAGAGTGGGTGGGTCATAGTGATCTTAATGTGTAAGCACGCTGCACACTCAATGTGTGCTCATATGAAGGTCACAATATGAGATCACTTCACACTCACTGTACTACCCCATAAAGCCCACCATATGCAAGTACCAGATGTTGTCATGCTAAAAAACAGCATACCAGCAAGACCAGCATATGTTGTGTTTTGGTGCTGGTTTGCTGGTGAACACCAGCTAAACCAGCATTAGCACCAGCTAAACCAGCACCAAACCAGCTAGCATTAGCACCAGCATCCCATGCTGGCCATACCAGCATGACCAGCATATGTTGTGTTTTGGTGCTGGTATGCTGGTGACCACCAGCTAAACCGGCACCAAAACCGGTCCATGTTGGTTTGATGCTGTTTTCTAATATGCTAGCTTTTGCTATTGGAAACATGTCACTATTTAATTGCAACTGATATCGGGCAAAATTAAATAAAAAGTAAAAAAGACATGAATTTCTCTGCATTTAACCCATCCACTGCAAGTCATGAACACACAAAACCCACACACACACACACATATGCACACCCCACACACAGGGCAACTATCACTGCAGCACCCCAACACTTCAATAACTTGCTAGCTGTGGGATTGAATTGAACAAATAATCTCTGGGTTACAAACAAGTCTGACTCGCTAACCAGTAGGCCACAAAGTTAGTTTACATTGTAACAATAGTATGAGTAACCTCACATTTGTCACAATGTGAGTTCATGGTACAACTGTGCTCTCATTCCATGGTCATAATAATGTAAGGTCACAGCACATACTTTGTCATAGCAGGACAACACATATGTCTGGAAAACGTAGGCCCAAGAGTAGAACGTCACCCTTCTTACCTATAATTTTAAGAAATATAGGAATGATCATAGGCTCAAAATTTAGGACACTTTCTACACAGCATTTTATACAGCCCTGTGCATGGTGTGTATATACCTTATAAAATGTCAACAACAAGGTTATGGCATCAAGAAGCCTACAAATAAAGATTCTAGAAAGCACAGATTTTAAGTAAAAGTGACCGGGATTGACAGATATGTGTTTAAGCATTGTGGCCTAGTGGTTAGAGAATCAGACTTGTTTGTAACCCAGAGGATGTTGGTTTGATTTCCACAGCTGGAAGGAAGTGATTGCAGTGTTTGGGTGATGCAGTGATACTTGCTCTGTGCATGTGTGTGTTCATGACTTGTTATGGGTTCACTGTATGATTTGCAAATAAATGTTGACATCTCAGTGACCTGTTTTTCAAATAGCAAATGCTAGCATATTAGCTCTCCGAGCAACATCTTGATTGTACTTTGTAAATTGTGCCTGCTCACAGTGAGTGTGTCATGATCTCACATTGTGAACATAACATAGTAGTTGTGGCCAGTGACTTCTTTTATTTGAGGGCGCACGATGCAAAGTTTGTCACATGTATGCAGCCGTCATGTGTGGCTCGTCATTTCAAAATATGTGTTTGGCGCGTCATGTAAACTTGTGTGCATCACGCGGGATGTCAAAATACAAGCCTGCTGCAGATGCTTCGAATTAAGGGGTTTATAATAAAAGACACTCGCGTTTGCCAGATACTCACTTAATCTCATGTGTAATCAGAGTTTACTGTTAAGTTAGTGTCTTGTGAGTATTTTGTGAACATGAGCGTCTCTTTTATCATAAAAACTTTCGATGCATGTGCAGCAGGCATGTATTTTGGCAAGACATGTGATGCTCATGGTTCACATGATGCAATGTACACATATTTTGAAATGACAAGCAACACACATGACACTCCGAATACATATTTTGAATTTATGCACCTCGGAAGAGAGGTCAGTGTACTGTGAGTGCACCAATGTGAGGTCACTCAGGCTATTGTCACAATTTGAGGTTACCGCACACTCACTGTGCGCTCATACTATGGCCCTGATGTGAGGTCACAGCACACTCAGTGTGCGCTCATAATATGGTCACAATGTGAGGTCACGGCACATCCGATGTGTGCTCAAATTATGGTCAGGATGTGAGTTCACCGTACTCTCACAGTGATCTCATACTATGGTCACTATGTGAGGTCATGGCACGCTCAGTGTGCACTGATACCATGAACTCAACAAATTGACATACTCAACATTCACACAGAGCTTGCACATAACTCACAAGATGAGAATGTCACAGTATGAAAATGGTGTGATTTTACTGTGATCATCGCGTGATCTCACATGTTGACTGGGTACAGTGTTTAAGTCACTATGTCTATAGTGCGAGGTATCTCGCATGTGTGTGCCTTTACAAAAATCAACCATGGTTACTGTAGTTAAACCATGGTTAGTGTAGTTTTGCTAATAGTATATACCAAAAAAACATGAATACTACACTTTTACAACAAAAAACATTGTTAATTTTCATAAGGTGGTGTGTGCATCTGTACAGTAGGGAAAGAAGTGAGAGTTTTACTATAGTGTTTGTGCATGGTGCATGTTCCTCTCACATAACATGTTAGTTTACAGTTCAGCCTCTGTCCAAAGCCACATTCATTTTTATTCAACTTTCATTTATGGACAGTAGACAGCAGTGATTTGTCCGTTAGCAATTCTTTCAGTTACTGATGTAAGCAGAGTGTGTATGTATTGGCCATATGTGTACTTAGACATGTCATTTGTAACTTCAACATCTCCCACCTCTTGCATACAAAAAAGAAATTTAGGACTTTTAAAATATACCATGGGTGCATTGCCTTCTTAACAATATAGACCAGTTCAAATGATGTAAACAACACTGGTCCAGAAACACTTCCTGTTACAGTTTGTGACAGTTATTTTTTATTTCACATATATTATTATCTTTAAGATGTTTGTTTAACTGAAGTTAATTCAGGTTTATATGTTCTGTTGGTTTATTTTATCCCAACGTTTATCTAGTGTTAAAAACGGAAACAGGAAGTGCTTTTGGACCAGTGTTGTTTACATCTTTTGAAATGGTCTATATATATATATACACACACACGCACGCACGTTTTTTTGTAGTCAATACTTTAATAATAACTATAAAAAAAAAATAAAAAAAAAAAAAAACTATTGTGATGGTTGCACTATGATTACGCTATTGGGTGTCTCGCCTTGTTGTTATTAGCGCTGATTGGTTGTTTTGACCGTCATCCAAATCTCTGCCCTATGACAATTCAGCGCGCACTTTTCAACATTTCAAACTCCTGCAGCCGGTAGTATTTGCTGATGCTGCTGGAGGAGGAGTTCACTCTGCAGAACTGCTGCAGTACATCGGTTGGTCCACTACGGACTTTTACTATAATTGTTTACCTCTATCCGGTATTTTTTTAATTCGGTTGAATTTAAGTTAGAAAACATAACATGGACAAAGACTTTAACCATCGGGTACCGGACATATGGAAAACTGCAGCAGGTAAATACCTTTTACTTTACCAGTTTTATATTGACGCATAAAGAAAGTGTTCAAGTAAGATGCTAAACGCGATTAGCCCGTGAACGACATTTGCAAATATCAATGTAAGAACCGCTAATGTTAATGTGTGTTGTTAGTTAGTTATTAGGTCAAGCGTTATTAGGTCAAGCTCATATAACGTGATGTCTGAATTGATGAGATGTTTATAGTAACGTTAAGGCGTCGTGTCGTGTTTTGTTTTCTTGTAACTACGCTAATAAAGCCTTTGGTTAACAAGCTAAATGTTTCGCAGTTACACATGTTCTTCCAAGGTAGTTATGATGCCGTTATACGAAGCATTTGACACGCTCTGTAGCTGCTGATAATATAAAAGGAGAAGTTTCGTCGAAGTTTTTTAGTAAACTGTAAAATCAATCTGCGACAGTAAAATCCTGACGTACTTTCCGTATTATGATTATCAGTGATACTGATGCGTTTATATTGTAGCATAAATAGTAATGTATATTTGTAATGTGTAAATTGATCACTGTCATGTACACTTGTTAGACCGAGAGGAACTTGAACCTGCTCTGTAGAAGATTATACAATCCTGTTTTGTCTTGGATCTACTGTGGATCGCTGGGACTTAAGTCCAAAATGATACAGAGGTGTGTTGTATATGGAGCTGGTGAATAACGTTTCAATTTTGAAAGTCCACATCCCATTAAATAAAATTACTAATATTGTTTTTGTGTGCGTTTCCCCCTCAAGCTCCAGAGAAGTCTCCTACCACGTCATTTTCAAAAGGTATTAATTTTATCCTAATATATAAAGACTGTGTTTGCATATTAGTTGCCATATTTTTGGAAATGATTGACAAATACTACAACAACCAACCAACTAAGACCCTGTACGACTGATAAACAGAACAAAATAGCAACAAAAGCGCTTAGCTGAAGAAACGTTGGCAAGCGCTCACAATTGGTGTCTGCCTAGCGTTTTTAACAGCATTTACATGCTTCTTCACAATTGTGACTTCATGAGCAATGTCACTCTAGAATTGTTATGACACAATCCTAAACTTCATCTTCTCATCAAATGTCCTGTTCAGTCAAATGCTCTTTATATGCTGAAGCGTCCTGCCCCCTAAATTGCACAGAACATGATATCACATGCACCCGAGATAAGACATACATTTACTAGTTCTTAGCACAAAGTAGGGGATAGGAATGATTCAGACAGTGTAAATATGCTTTCCATTGGGGTGAATGAAGTCTGCCACTACAATGCACAAACATACAGGGTGCTCCGGTCCAGCGTGACAGCACAGAGTCGATCATATGTAGGAATCTCTGCCAAAAACAGTTTGGAGGAGATCAAACATCACGATCAGTTAGACGGCCTCAACATTATAAACAGCAGTAATGACTAAAAGAGAAAAGAAACACTGCTGCATACACACCAACAAAAATTACATATCACTGTTATCATTGTTTTTATTCTGTAATAACACTTTATATCTTAATTGTGATTTTATTTTAACACAACTGTGGCGCTCACAAGCTGTGAAATGCGACTTTGCTGGACTGTGCCATAAACACTATTGATCATTTAAAAAATAGAGAAGGTCTTCTCGACAGTTCGGTTGTGATTTCCTGTTTCAGTTAAAATGACGTCCACATAAAATAATGCTACATGTTCCAAGGGGGCAGGGTGTTAAAAAAAGAGCATTTGATCAGAAAAAAAAATTTGATGAAGAAGCTAAAGTGTAAGCTGACCCTTTTATTCATGTGTTCCTTATACTACATACATGTGGGGAACATGGGACATTTGATGATGGTAGATAAAAATATATTTTGTACGTTCTACCATTTTTAATAATAATATTAATAATAATAATAGTAACTTCTCAGAAATGTATTATACAGCATGTGCTCGTCTTGAAAACGTGATAAATTTTGGCTTAAACATGTTTTTAAATTCCATTTTTCAACAGTGATAACTGCTAAAGATGAAACGCATTAATTCTTTCTTTTTTCTTTTAGATCAGCATTGAAGCATTGTTTACAGTAAGAATAGGCACCAACAGAAAGACAAATCCAACACTAGTAAGTATTAACTGGCAAATATAAAACCAGCTTTATCAATTTTAAGGCATGGTGCATACAGAAATAAAAATTATCTAGTTTTTTTCTCTCCCTCGTGCCATCCAAATGTATCTGACTTTCTTTTGTTAGGGAAGCACATTTTATTTTACAAAAAAATACTCATTTGTGGGTCTATATAATGTTATAAAAATGTTTATCATTATCCTATCTCTATATTAAAGGAAAACACCACAGTTTGTCAATATTTTACTATGTTCTTACCTCAACTTAGACTAATTAATACATCCCTATATTTTTCAATGCGGGCATCACTAGTTCACACTGCCAGAATGTTTCAGTGTCAAATTTGGTTAAAAATGTTAATAAAAAATAATTTTGTTTAAAGGAAAGTTACAATACTTTTCAGTGAATCATATTGTGTTCTTTTTTATCCCCTAGATGCACCAAGGATCAAGGTGATTTTTGGCAGCTTGGAGAATTTTTCTTCATCTGGTACAGAATCTCTGACATTTTGGTATTTGTAATGTTTATTTTATTATATTTGTATACTTATGCTAGATATTAATATACTTGTATAGTTACTGTATGTTTCTGAATTAAAAGATAGCCCCAGGTAAAAATGTAAAACTGATATAATACTGATATTGAAAATACAAGCTAAAATGGCACAATTTGTTGCTTTCTCCACCTGTTTCACAAATGAAAACATTTTATATGCACAGATTCACTTGCCGGAACTGTACAGATTTTTTTTGTTTAATTTCAGGCCAATCTTTATTGTAGACACAACGTTTGTTATAGGAATGCCCCATCTGAAGGGAGCTGCCTTGAAAAAAATATAAATGGCATTTTCTTTTCGTCTTATCTCCGTATAGACCATGGTTCCTCCCATCTTACCCTGGAGAGCCGGTGCCCTGCAGAGTTAGCTCCAACCTTAAAAGGAAAACACCACACTTTTTCAATATTTTTTATGTTATCACCTAAACTTAGACAAATTAATACAAACCCTTTTTTTCAATGTGTGCACTTTTAATCTTTGTACAGCGCATCGTGAATGTGTTAGCATTTACCCAAGCCCAATTTATTCCTTAGGAACAAAACAAAAGTTTAATTTTGTGCCACCATACTTACTCGTGTAACTACTCATGTAACAGTCTTTAAATAGGAAAAAAACATGGAAGTGTTTGGTGGCTTTTAAATTAATCCCTGTTTGGATCCTAAGCAATGAATGGGGCTAGGCTAAATGCTAACACATTCACGACACGCTGTACAAAGATTAGAAGTGCATGCATTGAAAAAAGATAAGTATGTATTAATTAATCTAAGTTGAGATAAGAACATAGTAAAATATAGAAAAACTGTGTTTCCTCTTTAATCAAACATACCTGAGGTAGGTGGGTTTGATCAGGGTTGATGCTAAACTCTGCAGGGCAGCGGTTCTCCAGGGTAGGATGTGAGGAACCCTGTTATAGACGGTTTCAGCGACAGTAACATACATAAACGCTTTTATGGCCCAAACTTAACTTCCGGGAGATTTCCGTGTAGAACCAATATAGGAAAAAACTGAAATTCTGTCATAATTTACTCACTCTCATTTTGTTACAAACCTGTATACATTTCTTTGTTCTGATGAACACAAAGGAAGATATTTTGAGGAATGTTTTTAACCAAACAGTTCATAAGCCCCATTCACTTCCATAATATTCTTTTTTCCTACTATGGAAGTGAATGGGGCTCATGATTAGGGCTGTGACGGTTGTCATAACCACACACAACCGTGGTGGTGAAGTGCGACCCACGGTGGTAAAGTGCGACCCGCGATGGTGTGCACGTCACAAAAAAATTTATTACAATCTTGCACAGCAAAACTTCCTTTTTTCCAAAGCATGTAGGTGCTCCAGAGTATCTGTCATTGCTAAGTAACCTAAGCATTGCTTGACGTTGTGACGAGCACCCATCGGCGGAAAAAGAAACTGGCGCCTGTGAACAAGCACGTTTGTTAAGAAATGTATATCTGATCCTCGTTTAAATTTTTATTTTTTAAAATACAGCGGGGAAAATAAGCATTTGACACATCAGTATTTTTATCAGTAAGGGGATTTCTAAGTGATGTAGCCAGATGTTGCCATCAAGCCAAATATTGAATTCATACAAAGAAATCAGAACATTTAAGTATAAACGTTGAGTCATAATAAATAAAGTGAAATGACACAAGGAATAAGTATTGAACACACATTATTTAATACTTTGTAGAAAAGCCTTTGTTGGTGATTACAGCTTCTAGTTCTTGTATGGAGAGACTAGTCATCTGCATTGCTCAGGAGTGATTCTGGCTCATTCTTCCATACAAATGGTCTTTAAATCTTGAAGGTTCATTGGGCCTCTTTTATGAACTTTGATCTTCAGTTCTCTCCATAGATTTTCTATGGGATTTGGGTCAGGTGATTGACTGACCACTTTATTGTTTCCTTGGCCTTGTGTATAGTTTAGACCTTGATGCAAGGTCTTCCTGAAGTTCTGCCCGAGTGTCTGTTGGAGAACTCTCCTGATTATTCTTTGCACTCCTCGGACAGGGATCTTACGTGGAGGATCTTACGTGGAGGACCTGATCGTAGCCGGTTTATGGTGAAGTGATGCTCTTACCATTTCCGGATAATGGCCCCCACAGTGCTGACTGCTCACAGGAACATTCAGCATTCTGGAAATACGCCTATAACCATTCCCATCAAAATGCTTTTCAACTATAAGATTACGAAGATCTTGAGAGAGTTCTTTGCTTTTACCCATCATGAAGTCTTTCCTGTGTGCCTCCTGGGTAATGAGAAGCATTTATAGGCCATCAGTTGTGTTCAATACTTATTCCCCGTGTCATTTCACTTTATTTATTATGAATCAACTTGTATACTTAAATGTTCCTTTGTATGAATTCAATATTTGGTTTGATGGCTACATCTGGTAGAAATTTTGTGTCAATAGCCCACTTAGAAATCCCCTTACTGATAAAAATGCTGATGTGTCAAATACTTAATTTCCCCGCTGTATATGTATGCATTATATATATAAGACAATATGCATCAATGTATATCATGCATCAATATAACGCACCCCCCCCCACACACACACACATTCTATTACCACCACGGTGATCATGAGAGAGAGAGTAAATGATGACAGAACTTTCATTTTTGGGTGAACTATTTCTTTAACTTACTGTAATTTCACAAACCTGAAGTCAGACCACTCGTTTTTTTCTTTAAATTTTGAAATTATAGAACAATTGTAATTATGATATTTACATTATAGAACAAACAAACAAACAAACCCAATTTAAAACAAAAACTTCACCTGATGCTACACGTATGTTGCATCTTTGATCATTGTGTTTAAAATACACTTGTTGCCTCTAATTTCAAATAGCTTCAAATTGTTTTAAGGCCATTTAAGTCGGTTAACAAGTAAATAAACACCTTATTTATGTACTTTTTCTGTTGCCTAAAGAAAAAGAATCTGCCAATTTGCTTTACTAATTTATCACAAATTATATACATCATCATTACACAATAGTAACCCTGCAGTCACAAAATATCCTGGCTAATGTTCAACCCAGCATTGGGTCAAAATTGGACAAAACAACCTAGCATTTTGGTTTGAACCCGCCAGGCATAGGTTAAATTCCAAGTTTCCAACCCAACGGTCCCTTTTTGATCCAACACTTGGTTGACAGAAACCCAACATTTTTTTTATATTATATAGAATAGATAAATTATTTCGTCCTTTACTTATGGGGGCTGTTTATAAAGAATTGGTTAATAATGCAAATTTACATCTGTGATAGAATCTGTAGTTGTGTGAAACAGTGAAAGTGTTATCTTGTTAATGTGTCTGTTTTGTACTACTTCAGTATGTTTAGAATATTTAACATTAGCCATAAAGCTTTCATTTTAGGAGAATTTGATGTATGATTTTAGAAATATGATTTTAACAGTAAAATGTTTCATCTATTTCATGTAAGATTTGTAATTCTTTTACTGAATCATTCATTACATTTTATACATTTGCCGATGTTTGAGATGATACACTGTATATTCACTGTTTTTTTACACACTAAAAATCCTGAATAAATCTTTTTAATTTACTATCTTGAGCATGTCTTGACAATTTATTCAATGTGTTTGTGCAAAAGAATCTAGGGAAAAATCAGTAAATTAACATTATTTCTCTGCAGAACTTTTAGTGCTGTCACTTTTTTAAAGGTATTTGATCGTAATAATCTGGGGAAAATCCGTAAAACTACAGTATTTCTCTGCATAACTCTCAGTGCTGTCAGTTTATTAAAGGTGTTTGACCATAATAATCTGGGAAATATCCGTAAAATAACAGTATTTCTCTGCAAAACTCTCAGCGCTGTCAGTTTATTAAAGGTGTTTGACCATAATAATCTGGGAAATATCCGTAAAATAACAGTATTTCTCTGCAAAACTCTCGGCGCTGTCAGTTTATTAAAGGTGTTTGACCATAATAATCTGGGAAATATCCGTAAAATAACAGTATTTCTCTGCAAAACTCTCAGTGCTGTCAGTTTATTAAAGGTGTTTGACCATAATAATCTGGGAAATATCCGTAAAATAACAGTATTTCTCTGCAAAACTCTCGGCGCTGTCAGTTTATTAAAGGTGTTTGACCATAATAATCTGGGAAATATCCGTAAAATAACAGTATTTCTCTGCAAAACTCTCAGTGCTGTCAGTTTATTAAAGGTGTTTGACCATAATAATCTGGGAAATATCCGTAAAATAACAGTATTTCTCTGCAAAACTCTCGGCGCTGTCAGTTTATTAAAGGTGTTTGACCATAATAATCTGGGAAATATCCGTAAAACTACAGTATTTCTCTGCATAACTCTCAGTGCTGTCAGTTTATTAAAGGTGTTTGACCATAATAATCTGGGAAATATCCGTAAAATAACAGTATTTCTCTGCAAAACTCTCAGTGCTGTCAGTTTATTAAAGGTGTTTGACCATAATAATCTGGGAAATATCCGTAAAATAACAGTATTTCTCTGCAAAACTCTCGGCGCTGTCAGTTTATTAAAGGTGTTTGACCATAATAATCTGGGAAATATCCGTAAAATAACAGTATTTCTCTGCAAAACTCTCAGTGCTGTCAGTTTATTAAAGGTGTTTGACCATAATAATCTGGGAAAAATCCGTAAAATAACAGTATTTCTCTGCAAAATTCTTGGCGCTGTCAGTTTATTAAAAATGTTTGACCATAATAATCTGGGAAATATCCGTAAAATAACAGTATTTCTCTGCAAAACTCTCAGCGCTGTCAGTTTATTAAAGGTGTTTGACCATAATAATCTGGGAAATATCCGTAAAATAACAGTATTTCTCTGCAAAACTCTCAGTGCTGTCAGTTTATTAAAGGTGTTTGACCATAATAATCTGGGGAAAATCCGTAAAATAACAGTATTTCTCTGCAGAACTTTTAAAGAAAAAATCTGTAAATTAAATGTTTTTGAGCTTTATTGGAATTAAGAAATTTTACTTTAATTTTACGGTTTTTGTTTGGCAGCCGTAGCTGCCAGTCATTTGACCGTTTTTTTACGAAATTTTTTTTTACAGTGCAGTACATACACCAACAGCTTCCAGATATACGCTTGGGATCAGCTCCTGATGAATCCGATAAAGCTGCGTCTTAATTTATTGCAGGGTGGTCTTGCTTTACCTGTTGTAAAGTTACATTAAACCTTCATATGTGATCAGATGTCATGCAGTGATATTAAACATTTACAGTGTGATCAGATGTTGTGCATTTATATTAAACCTTTACAATGTGATCAGATGTTGTGCATTTATATTAAACCTTTACAATGTGATCAGATGTTGTGCATTTATATTAAACCTTTACAATGTGATCAGCTGTTACCTGTCATGCAGTTATATTAAACATTTACTATGTGATCAGATGTAACCTGCCATGCAGTTATATAAACCTTTACAGTGTGATCAGTTATTATCTGTAAGGAATTTCTTAAACCATATGTGAGCTTTGTAGATTCCACTTAAAAGGATTTAAGTCTCATGATTTGAAGGAATAAGTGTTGGCAAGTTTGCAAATGAATTCTATCATGGTACCACATAAAAACGAAATAGTTATTGGACTGGCTAAGGTGCACATTTGCTATAAAAAAGACAAAATCACTGTGTAAATATTGGTAGACATACTTTTAATACTTTTCAATGCTGCTCCATCAACTCCTGACAGGACGAGGTAATTAAATATGTCCAATAGGTTACTTGCCGCGGCTGCTTCATATCGTCTAACCACGAGACGATTGATGGGACAATATAAGACTATCCAATCGTCGTATGAAGTTTTAACCGTGCTCTTAATTTAAAACATTTATAGCAGTAGCGATATTTGTCATTTCACTAAAGTTGTAGTGAACTACAAACAATCTTCTAACCACCAAACTAACCACCGAATGCACTGTGCCATATTAGCAGCGGAAGTCGGTTGACAAAATGCGGAAGAGCGAAGAATTAAAAAGGGGCGTGGCGGAATAAGGTGAATATGGGGAGGCTGCAGACCTGGAGCCGGTAGATCTACGCCCCTGGCAGTTTTGCGCCCCTGTTGCTCCTCATGCGTCCAGTAGGGGGAGATGGAACAACTAGGATACTATTTAAACAACCGTTTATGAGCACTATTTATTAATATTACACATTTAAGTGAAAATTGTATAAACTTACAGTGTACACTGCAGTCTGCACACTACGGAACCACAGACAGTAAAAAAAATCCATATCTGGTCATCTTGTTTTTTATTATTGGAGCTAAAAATAAGGATCATGGGTTTAAATAGTTTTGGATGATACGAGTGTATATTAGCATGTTTTCCTGTGGCATTTGAAATCGATTGGACCCGGAAGCGGCGCATGATGACGTCACACTTAACTATTTATATTTATTTATAAACTGTTTTATATACAAGAGACTGACTGATATATGATGTTGTGATTTTATATTAAGTTACATTTAGATATTAACAATATTTAGGCCATTAGACATAAACTGTGTATGGATCCTAAATGAAATATCTGCTGTACAATTCACAATAGGTCGTCACCCAGCAAGCAATAGCCGTCATTTCAACGTCTCGTTTCAGTATAGACCCGATATAGCCGGGCTGTGCCTAGCCCACGTCTAGCCCAAATAAACTTTAATTTGGTTACATATGGTTTTTGACAAAATAATTTGTGAGATGTATGCTATTTCATCACGTAAGCAAAGTTAACAGCGATTACAAGGTATTCGTTTCATTTCTTTAAAGTGTTTTACGTATCGTCTGTATGTAGACACAATTTAGCTCATAAATAGACCGACTACGAATAAACCACGTTTAACCCAGAAATAACCATGAATTTAATAACATGTTGTTTTGCCAAAATGTTTTGTGAGATGTATGATATTTAATAATGTAAACAAGTTCAAAGCGATTAAGGTATTTTGTTTCATTTCTTCAAAGTGTTTTATGCACCGTCTGTACTTAGCCACTATTTAGCTTACAAATAGACCGACTACGAATAACCCACGTTTAGCCCAGAAATAACCATTAATTTAATTACATGTGGTTTTTGCCAAATAACTTGTGAGATGTATGGTATTTCATTGTGTAAGCAAAGTTAACAGCGATTACAAGGTTTGTTTAATTTCTTTAAAGTGTTTTATGCCTCGTCGTACATATAGCCACTATTTAGCTCATAAATAGACCGACTACGAACAAACCATGTTTAGCCCAGAATAACCTTGAATTTAATAAAATTTTGTTTTTGCCAAAATAACTTGCAAGATGTATGATATTTCATCAGGCATGCAAAGACACCAATGAATTTTAGATGTTTGGTTTTATTTATCTTATCTGAATATCTGCTGTCACGCATAACATTCATTATTTGACCGTATTTCAAAGATAAACAAAATCCAGTTACAACTCCGAACCGCTAGATGGCAGCAGTACACAAACACGGGGCCAAATCTCACGAGAAAGGTTTCCGCTGTTTGAAAATCAACAACATCAGCGAGCAGCCAGGAGGAAAGCAATCTACCACACTCGTTTGGTCTTTTTATTTTCGATTTTATTTTACATGTGTTTAAAATTGATTTACTTTATTTGTTGTTGGAATCGCGACATTCTTAAGTTAAATTCTTAATTTAACAGTATAACGTTATAGTAAGTAACCCATGTTTTATAAAACCTAAACAGTACAACCTGCAATGTAATAAAATAGTGGAGGTAAATGAGTCTATGTAACGTTACACTGAAGATTAACATGAGTGATTTGTAGGCTGCTTTTTAGTAACAGCAGTAACTTAGCTAAGTTATTACTGTGTTGCTTACAGTAATGTAGGCAGTTTACAATTATGCATGCAGAGATAGATTGTGGGGGAAAGCTATTTTTCCATATGGATTTAACTTACAGGCCTTCAGTCTGTTGGAAAAAAGAGTTTTATTGTGTTAGTGAGGGAAAACTTGCAGGTCAGTGGGCATTAACCTTTAAGGTTGGTAAACACTTGTACACTGAAGCATACAATACTGTACAATTACTGACATAGGCATGTGCTATTCAGGTGTCAAAGCTGTGCGAAACTGGAGGGAGAAACTTGAGAGACCGTGCCGGAAGAATGCTGGACAGGTAAATTCTATAAATATGCAATATTAATCCGACATTGTGGTGTCAACACAGTCTTTCATGTGGTCACAAAAAATCAGAAAATATTTCAGTCTGCAACTGTTAACGACATTGTCTTTTGTATTTTAGAGTTCACTAAAATTCATTAATTTCAAAGTTCAACATGAATGGTGGTGGTCCACTGCAGAAGCAAGCATTTGAAAAAACATCACTTCTCAGTTATTAAAGGTAAGTGTGTTTGTATGTAGTTTAAGGCTGAATGGTGTTTCACAAAATAGTACTTTTAATATGACATTAGGTTGTGTGAGGAGTAATTGACGACAGTCCGGTACTGCCTTAATATTTTCTAAATATTAAAAGCCCCAGATTAAATTATTCTTTGCCGATACAACAGTTAACTCACCCATACAATATTGTTTAGATGTTTTATTTGTAGACATTTGACAGGTTTTATGTCCATAAGATTGTAATGTGAATATTATGCTTGGCATCTTAAAGGACAGGGTATTTGATTTTGAAAAATACTAACTTTAGCCTACACGCACCAACCAGAAGCACACTCCTATCTCATTAACCAGTAAGACTGACAAAGTGAATAACATTACCAAAATAACCAACATAAACAACTGTTTTTAATCCGAATTAAATACAGCACGTTTAGAAATTTGAAAAGATAAATATCATTACACTAATTCGTAAAGGAACACAAACTACATAAGCAACACGTTTCATTAAAAAAAATTTAATGCGTCCAATTAGGCATGGGCCGGAATGAGATTCTGACAGTATGATAACCGTAAGCAAAAATACCACGGTGTTGCGGTATTGCCATTGTGACACTAAAATGTGTTATTTTCAAATGTCACTCTGCGTATTAAAACATCAACTTTTCAACTGGACACAATACATTTTATTTTTAAGCAACAAACAACATTTATGCCAGGTAAAAATAAAGCCTTTAAATGATAATATTCTTTCAATTTTAAATGTAAACATGAATTCAATTACATGATTTAATTCACTTTGTGTAAACACAGTTCATACATTGAAAACGGTATCACAGAAAATTTTTGTGGTTTTTAAAACCTTGACTCTGAAAATCTCGGTATACCTTGAAACCGGTAACTGGCCCATGCCCATGTCCAAATATTGCATTCGGTCGGGGTTCAATGATTTGTTGAACGTTTTTTGGTCCTACGCCTTTTACAGGTGACACAAATATATAAAAATACACATTTAGACCACTTAACATAGTGATTGCTATCAAGACTTGAGGAGACTTTCAACCAGCATAACTAAAATGTTTCTCTGGATCAAAATCAGATACCCTGCCTTTAAGCCTCTTTTGCTAGTTCCAAAATGTCATTAAACACACGCAGAGAAACATGCACTTCTGTTAGTAATGAGAACGGTATGATTACTGTTGTTGACCTGTCAATGTTTATACATGACTTTTTCAAAAGAGAATGTCTATCACATTTAACATAAAGCAAAAATACTTGTCTCATGCATTCTTTTCATATTTGGCAGATGCTGTGTTGAACAACTTCCCAGCAACAACAGAACTGGAAGTGAAGGATGCAATGGGGGCATTTCAAACAGTCACCAGGGAGCACAGGGGGGGGGGTATAGAAATTAGTACAATTATTAAGTTGAAGTGAACTGAAGATAGTTTGTTAATGTTTAGATATTATTTCATTTTTAAAATTGTATTTTGTTATTTATGCTTTTATTTTGTTACTGTTTTTATTCTTTTTGTTAAAAGTAGTTTTTCTTCATTTTGTCTTATCTGAATTTCTATTGTATTAACAATATTTTTTGGAATAAATTGCATGATTGCATGTTTATGAGAACCTTTTTTAATGGATTAAAAAGAATTCCTTAGCCATTCTTTTGTTGTTTATTGGACACACACATGTAGTCGTTTAATAGCCGTCTATTTAACGGCTAGTCTATTCTTGGGCTATGATAGACGTCTACTAGATTTTCACTGACAGCCCAAAATTAGCCTTGTTTTAGCCTAGACCCACATTCACCGTCTATTAGACGTATATATGTAGACGTTTAATAGCCGTCTATTTGATGACTAGTTTATTCTTGGGCTATGATAGACGTCTACTAGATTTTCACTGACAGCCCAAAATTAGCCTTGTTTTAGCCTAGACGTCAGGGGGGTGTTTAGACGGCTACTAGACGTCTATTAGCCGCAAAATTGCTTGCTGGGACAGCTACAAAACATGTCCTACATAGCATTTTATGAAGACAAACACAATGTAACTTTTCTAAAATTCCAAGGGTCATTTAAAAGAAAGAGACAATATTGTGGTTCACAAAAAATTTATTAACACCATGACTTATTTCTTAACAGCTCCTGTAGATGACTCTCCTGGTTTGCCACTCTTTGAATGTTTTTTATCAAAGTGCTCTCGCTCACTGATAAAAAATAAATAAAGCAAAGGTTGAATAGTGTTAGAAACAATGGTTACTTCTAATTAATGACAGTTTATCGCATCAATCGTTTATAAATAATAAATGTATCATTATAATACAATCAACAACATAGCAGATTATTCGTATCGTATCGATAATTCGTATCGCTTCAAGAAGGTCTGCTGCTATACGGTCTGCTGTTCTGATATATGACTAGGCTCATACTAATATACAGCCTCCCCCTACTGGACGCACAAGGAACAACAGGGGCGTAAAACTGCCATGGCGTAGATCTACCGGCTCCAGGTCTGCAGCCTCCCCCTACTCATCAGGGCAGCACTGATTTGGCGACATTTACAGTACATTAAAAACATTAGGATAGGTAAAGAAAAGGAGCCGATCCACCATTGCAAACACAGTTTAGAACAAACAACAAGACAACAAAGAACAGGAATCAAACATTATGGTGACGAACATGTTAAAGTAAAAAAAAAGTAAAGTAAGTAAAAATTAAAGAAGAAAAACGATAGTGTGTGTGCAAATACTGTCTATTTCCTTTGTATAATTGTTTGAAGTGAAGTGTCCTGTCAAAAGATTTTCACGCGCATGCGCTGTTGTACGCAGTCTCAAATTTTGGGCTGCACGTGGATGGTCCACCCGGACCCTCCTCATGACGAAAATGACGTCATGCGGATGGCGCGCATACGCGGACGTCCCTAGTATACATTCGGCTTTACTGGAGCTGCACTTCATTCAGTTCTATACCCACCAAATATTTCTCATAGTATGATCTCAAGTAGGGATGCTCCGATCAGGATTTTTGCAGCCGATACAGAGTACAGATTTGTTGACTTTGTGATCGGACGATACCAATGCCGATACAGATTCTTCGAGCTGATATGCAAGCTCTTTGATGACTGTAACTGTTAACATGTTTTCCAGATAAATTAATACCACAGATGTTGCCTTTGTTCTATTACTTGCAGTAATTTGGTATATTATTGTTTTAATAGAGAATCAAATAAATAAGCACAACAAATATTTCTTCTGCAAAGAGATTAACATCTCTTTGAAAAGGTTTATGTCTGTTAAAAGTTATGAAAATAAAACACTTTACAGTCTGTATGAATTAAATATACATTTGTATAAAACACAACAGTACTTCAGTGAAGAGCAGAGAGTGATTTTATTAAGCGATGAATTAGGTTACTGTAGCTTTAAGACATGAGAGAGAGGTCAATCTGTACACGTGCACAGAGCAGCTGTGAGAAAAATGAAAGTTTAAACGGTTATTACTTTAAAACGCATGCAAATAATAACAGTCGGCATGAGGATACAATTGTCCGCAATAAATATGTGTTGTATACACTGTTTGATGGGGATGTGAAGATGTGTCGCGCTGTTAGGACCGGAGAACATCCTCATAAAAAATACACACATCTCTGTTTAGGCAAAAAGAAAAATCCAAATTTGCCGGTTCGCACATGAGCAACAGGTTATAAAAATGCTCGCACTGCGAAATGGTATGCAGCCGCATTCGGGAGCCCTATGATGACAAAAGTAAACAGAAAGATCAGTTCATGAGATCAGCAAATTTAGCGAGTACCGATCGAGTCATTTAATGCCGTTATTGGCCGATATCGATCTAAACCCCGATTGATCAGAGCATACCTAATCTCAAGCATTTATTAATTTATTAGCCAACATAGGTAAATTCACCACATAAAAAGTTACTTACAAAGTGAAAGAAGTCCACGAAGCAAAGTGAAATGAGACGTCTAGCCTACGAAAGGAGTGCATCACTTGCTGTTCCCAGATTTTTTACATTTTATTTCAGAAAATATGGCACATTGATGCAGATTAAACTACCCACCAGTATGTAACATGTACCAACCTTATATATATATATTATTAGCCATATATATATATATATATATATATATATATTTATATATATAAAGTAAAACACAACATGCACAATATTGCAGAAATTATATTAATCCACATCATCAAAACATCATTATAATAGTAAAACAGTGACCTTTAATTTGCTAAATATACACTTTTATTTAACTACAGTTCTTAATGTTTATGCCTTCAAAATGGGACAGCCTTCGCCGCGGCCCGGTGATGTGACTGACCTTCAAATATGGCCTTTGAAGGCCGCAGCCCCTAAACTGGGATGCACCCAGCATAGCTTATATACAAGTGACAAACAAGAAGTGAGAAATAAGTGAGTGATTAATACATTTTCTATGGGAGAATGCCACATTTAGTGGTTGGATGAATGGGAATTACACAATCCTTATACACCAGAGTACCCCGGACTACAGAAGAAACAAACTTCCATGCGTTTTTAACTAATGCGTTTTGACCACCTTGTCTGGCGGTTTTAAGTTTATGTCGAGTAATATTAAAAATGTAATTAGAATGACTCTCTGCAGATGTAATAGATGTAATATTAAATACAAAGAGGTCTAGGCATAGTCCTAAATAATCCACTGACCCTCAAAGCCCCTGTTTGGCATTTTTTTCACTGCTGTGAAATTAAACCACGACTAAAATATCATAATACAGCTGTTTAATTCTACCAAATGCCACCAAAATTAATAAAATGCCTGCAAACTTCAATATGTTAACTCATACATAGCCCCAATATCATTTATCGTTTTTTATAACATAAAATATTGAATAAATATCACAAAAATACTTTTTAGACAAAATATTTAAGATGGATGGCTGGTCTTAGTTGATTAAGATGGAAGTAGTCCTAACCTGGACCGGCTTGACTAGCTAAAAGTGGTCAAAACCACTCTAGACCAGCTTGCAGAACCAGCTTATGTTGGGTTTAGCTGTTTTTTGAGAAGGGCTGTGTACATTAAATCTAAATGTGACCTGCAGTTTCTGGGATTTGAGGATTTGACATGAAAGATTAAATGAATACTGGTGTGAGGAAATCAAATATGTGCTCCTCTAACTTATCGTTTTGTACATTTGTGGAAGGGTAGTCTTATATTTGCACTTGTTCCTCAAAATGTCTCTATGAGACTCTTATTTGCCAATAATTTATAAAAATTGAATTTTAACAAGCAGCTTCTTCATGTGTCACCCAAAAATGCTTTTTAAACAATATCGAAGGACTTCTGTTTATATATTCTAGGGTCTTACTGTCAGTAATGAAGTTTTTCTTCATTATTCAGTCAATGTCATCTAATTCAAAAACATTTGTATCTCAACAAAAACTCAACATTTTTCTTGGGAACCTGAAAGAAACCGAATGTTAAAATGTTAAAATACCCATGGTGGTTGATTCATCAATACATGTTACTGTATTTAAAGAAAAAAATAATGTTGTTGTCAACATAATCTTACACCAAAATTATTTATAGTAATCCACCTTAGAAATGACTCCTGCATTGAGACACAGCCCCTGCTTCCACTATTCATTTGGTACTGTATGTAATAGCTACAATTCACAATTAGTAAAACCTATACTTTATTCTGCTGAATGTGTTTCACTGTTAAAAATATCCTATTTGTACAACCAATTACTCTAAATTTGTTATTTGTTAAAAATATTTACACAGCTTTTTCACTGAAACCCAGATTTACGTGAACATTTTCATACATCCCCTCTGAGGACCACCTGACCATGGGTAAACATTCCTGGAAATTGCATTTTTAGGTCACAGAATGACCCCTGTAATCACATCATGTCACGCAGATGTCTGATGATGTTGCTGGCGAGTAAGTGACTCAGACCTTGGCAGAGCTGTACACATGTACAATGACAACAACATATTCTGCTGTTTCCCCAAATATATTAAATGCATGACTGGGGCAGGAGAGAGCACCGAGCACCGACTACAGCATCCGAATTACACCACTTCAGACCCAGACAGCGGTTTATTTAGGGGATGTGTAAATTGCCAAGAGCGGGTAATCTTTATAGTCATATCAAAACCTAGTGACGCGTTCGGCATAAGTAACCACGATGGTATTCTGCGTGAACGTCTGCAGAATAATCTTCCTAAAAATAATATCCAGCTAAAGGCCTGTTTTCCTCCACCCTCTCACCAGCCTTAACAAAAGCAGTTAAGACTGCTGGAGATCCGAACGAAATAGCTAATCCAACCATCTGTGAAGCTGCAGTCTCATAGACCTGGTGATTTTCAAAACGAATTACAGAGATCAACAACCTGAAAGCCGCCTAAAGCAAAGAGAAAAAAACAAACTACTTTACGCAGCAAGAGACAATATCTCACGATGCCATTACTGTGCTGAAGAAACGCGCTGCTTTCTTTCTTTTATTTATTTATTTTTTTGGCTACTTCATCAAGTGCTCCGAGCCATCGTATTTCATAGCGTTATAACATGATTCACATCAGAAATGGGTTGGGCTAGAAAAGGGTTCGCATCTCTGTGCTATCAAGAATCTTCTTATACCCCAAAATAGTACAAAAAATTTTTTCATCTATTTCAATCTCATTCAATGTCTATCATAAGTGACACATTTACATGTGAGCATTTTCCAAGTCCAGCCTGCATGTAAATGGATCTGTGCAGAATCATTTTTCTTGAGGCGTATGAATACAAATTTGCATATGGAAATATTAAGAAGAGAGGTCAAACAAAGTCAAACTGCCCGAAGTCTTTGTAAACAGCATGACGCAGTATTCCCATATTGTGTTAATGAAATATTGTGGGTTAAATATTGAATACAAATAGATACATCAGGAGAATTTGTTCAATGCGTCTACAATGGAGGTCAATAAACTTTCATTATACAGTATGTGAATAGCTGCCTATGCGTGTAGTTGTTCGTTTTTTAAAGGAAATTTTGAAATTCTCTGTGATAATTAACATCATTCCAATGTAGATGTTAATAAAGCTTATGGTTTTAAGGTGTTGTAGGCATTTTACTGTAGGTTGACAATTTTGTAACTAACTCTGTCAAAATAAGTCCAAAAAGGTGGATGGAGCATGAAAAAGTACTAAAAATTCACTCACTATCAAAAAAGGATGAACAAAAATACTTAAGCCTAAATTAAACAAATGACTTCTACATTATTAAATGGTGGCAGTCCAGTGTAGAGGTCTAGACGGGTCCAAAAATTCCCACCCGAACCCGATCAGACCCGCAAATGTGCTACACTGAACCGACCCGGACCCGTCTGTTGTTTTGAAAGCTGGACCCGGACCCGACCCGGACCCGTCTATTATTTAAAAGCTGGACCCAGATCCGACGAAGACCCGTCTATTATTTAAAAGCTGGACCCGAACCCGTCAGGGAAGACACATACCCGACCGGCAAATATTCTTAGCTAAATGTTATTAATAAGTCAGTAAAAAAGTAGCGAAAATTAAACTTTTTGTCTTACCCATAGAAGTTAGTCTTCTCCCTCCTTGTACCTGTCTGTGTGATGCACAATTCTTATTTCCAAGAAAGTTCCATCCATGTTATTCCTCTCTTGACAATTGAAATGTTTAATGCTTATTCCAGCTTTTAAAGTCCACTTTACAGTCATGGTGATTAATAACGCAGTTTTACATCGGGTCAACTTGCTTAATAATGTTTGCCCATTTGGATTATAATAACGATTGCTCGTTCAGTGCCATGGCTGCTTTCGTTGCTTGTTTGCTATCATCTCTGTGCTCTTTGAGTCGGGAAAACTTTAGATATAACAGCAAACGGTCAATTTATAATATTATTATAAAAATAAGAGAAGTCATTGCAAAATGCGCGGTACGGCGGAATAGGTCCCGCCTTCTAAATAAAAGAGCCAATTGTCAAAGGTAAAGTCATTGCGTCTCACTGCAGAAGCTCCTGACTGGTAGCCACCCAGCGGGCATATGACCGACCTTCAACGTTGAAATTTGGTTGAAATTAGGTCAGTTGTTTGTTCAACGTTGAAACAACGTTGAAACAACGGTGAATGGTAAACGGTTGAAAAAGGTTAATAAAATGCTTAAAAATCAACGTTGAAATTTGGTTGAAATAACGTCAGTTGTTTGTTCAACGTTGATTCAACGTTGAAACAACGTTGAAACAACAGTGAAGTAAATGGTTGCAGAGAGACATTAAAATAATGTTTTATAATATGTGAATCATTCAGAAAAATTTTTTAAAAACTAATTTTATAAAATTGATGACATTATAAAAAAAATATACAGGTAATAATTGACAAATAACAAATAATTGAATATACAGGTAGCGACGTAATCTCGCGAGATTACACGAGATTGGACTGTTTTAACGGCTGTCTTCGAGATCTTGCGTATCACACGAGAAAATGCTTCAGAGAAAGAAGAGGTAAGGAAATATAAGTCAATGTAAACGCATAAAGTTATTTTATTACATAAGTGGTATGACAAAAAAGCACGATGCCAAATCGGGTTTTTTTCTGTTAGTTGCGAATGTATTCGTTATAGTAGTTAATTTGCTAGTCCACGGGATGTTCCCGCCGAAATTGGACTTCGTTATTATGAATATTAATAAATTAATATGAGCTGTGTTTTTATCAACTTAACCACTTGGTTGTTTTTGCTTCAGAAAAGCAACTAGTTATAAATGTAAGGGCTTTTTTGGACAACTTCGGTGAAAAAGTGTTGATTTCGTAGTTCAGTCAGCCTAACTTATATCCGAGAGGTCTTACAGGCGCCACAGACACCTATCAGCCTTTTGTAAGGAGGAGCAGCTCGAGTGCGGTGCGGTCAGTGTAAGCTGCTTAGTTTCTCAAATTCATATTACTGAGAAAGTGTTAAAACTTAGATGAGATGTTGGTGTTTTATGGCTCACGAATTCGCAATAACGGATACGTATAGCAGTTCGTGTTAATGACATTAATCCAAACTTATTGATGACGTGATAACATGGGCGTCGAATCCAATATTAATCATGCTGAGGTTTTCTCGACGGGGTAATGTGTATAAATGCAGTTATAAAATTAAAAGGGACAAGATGGTCGACGTGACCCTCATGTTTCCATGGCAATCAGTAAATTACATGTTACGCTTATGATCGCACCTGCGGTCATTCGCGCAGTATCCATGATTTTAAGCGGCATGAAACACTTAAAGTCGCCATGAAACGGAAGTAGCGATTGCCTTATTTTCCCCGTGGTGACGTATATCCGAATGAAACGGCTTTTGAGATGAAATAAGGCAGGGCTGGATTTGAATTTGTCCATCGAGATCTGATTGGATCGTTTGAAGTTGGGTCGTGTTGCTAATTGCTAATCACTGCGATCTTCTCCCGGACCCCGCCCACCTGCCATACTTTTGACCGGAAGTGAAGAGAGATCGTTTTGAGGAGGGGAGGAGATTTGCATTTTTGATTAAAGATTATGAGCACACACGAATTTTTAAAAAATAATGAAGCTCACAGATAAGTCATTTGTTAATAATACCACACTATTAAAAATACATATATAGTTTTTCATTTCAATTTCATTGCGACTTTAAGTTAACTCCTTTGTACGAAAATATCATGTCGTGTAAGTTGGCATGTTCTATTCGAATTGAAATACATTGTAACGGTGTAATTTTGCTTACTTGTTGAATAGTTAGCAAGTTTTAATGGAAATAGAAAATATTGGTTATCTAGACAAATATGCTCTTGTTTTTAGTATATTTTTATAACTCTTTTGTAATGTCTTCGTTATCAGAGCCCTTCAAATTAGAAAAGTGAGTATGATCTTGTCAATGCTGAGATTTTCATGCATCAGCAGCCACTACATCTGGATCAGGTAATGTTGTGTTAACCCTGCTATTCTACAATATTTACTTAAATGCAGTATGCAAGTGTATGTATTCATGTTCTGATAAAAGTCATTATAGAATTCTCTTCCAATATTGCACTAATTTTACTTTTTATATTTTGTCAAGATTGAACAAGAAACAGACAGCAAGGGTTGTCAGATCAGAAACAGAATGACACACAAACAAGAAACTTCACAGGTGAGAATTGAGAGTGGCTTTTTAAAAACACCTGCTACTTGTTTCTCAAGACTGGTTTATCATTGTCATTAGGAAAATATAAGAAACTAATTTAGGATACAATGGTTACTTTTCAGCACAGCAATTAATTTATTTTGTATGCCACTATTCCTTCTACAGTATGTAGGCCTACATATTTCAAACACTTTGTTTTCAGTAGACAGAGACAAAAGTTAATCCAGTTTTCAGAGTGGATGGTGATGCAAGTTTTATAGAGGCTTCATATTGACAGAAAAAATGGGTCTTTGTGGTGGTGAATTTGACAGCATTTATTTGTTCTTATCTTTATGTATTTTGGGTTTAATCATAATTTTTTTAATTGTCAATGAGCTGCCACCTACCCTGGTAATGCACCACCAAGATACCATGTTGTAATAGAAATCTGTAATTTACCATTTCTTTTTTGTGAAGCGTCTCCCCTAAAACCTTACAATGCATTTAATATTTGTTTTGTAATCAGATCAAGTTCTACTAATCCTAATAATTAAGATGCAGTGTTTTGTATTTCACAATTTATGTTTTCTTTTTAAAAGGGGCTATGACTTGTTTTTATTTTATTATGTGTTTTAAATTGTAGGCAGATCAACATGCAATTTGAAGACGTGTGATAAAATACAGAGAGGTGAAGTAGTGTGTCTTTCCAGATCCCCAAAGCATTCCCCCTTAAAAGGTAATGAATAGTGTTATGACAAAAAATTTAAACATTCTTAATTTCTTTAAAAGTTGTACTTGGGCCACAGTTTTCTGTATTTCTTACCACAAGATTACATTTATATTTCTATACTAATGAAATATGTTTTTCTTTTTCCAAACTTTATCAAATGCAATGATCGCTAAGATGAGCCTGAAGAGGAGATTTGGGAAGATGTTGTTTCATAAGTCGCTTTGCCAGATCACCTGTGGTAAGTTTGTAAAACATATATTAAAAATAGGATTAGAACATCTCCTAATCAAAAGTTTTTGATCAGGTCGGGATGTCTGCTAACAAGATGCCTTGCTGGTCTGAGCGAGTTTAAAGTCTTACACAGACAGTCCAGAAGTTCTGAAGTCCATCTTCGATTTCATTGGTAAGGGACTACACACAAGGCTGTTTGACCCACACGTAAAGCAACCTGTCAGTGTTTGCTTTGTTAAGCATCTCATTTGGGCGTGTTGAAAATATAAAGTTAATATCACTTAAGCATTCAGTATTGGATTCATTTGTAACCAAATCGATCAGAAGCACCATTCACTACCATAGTATTCTTTTATCCTACTATGTAAGTCAATGGTGCTTCTGGTCAGTTTGGTTGCAGACATTCCTTAAAAAATCTTTGTGTTCATCAGGACGATTTAAGGTGTAGAAACATCTCCGCAACCTCAGTTGTTGCAAAGGGTCTGAATATGTATAATGTAAATATGATGTTTTCTTTTTTCATACATTTGCAAAAGTTTCTAAAATTCTGTTTTTACTTTGTAAAAATATCTAAACAATTACAGTATCATGCAACAACATAAAATTGAAAGTGAAAGGTGTATGATTTCTGAATGCACTGTAGATGATCTTAATTGAACCTCATTGTCATCTTCGTAAACACAACAGCTTTGTTCTTTCATCAGATGGCTATGCAATATTTCAAGTCAGACTATCAAAGAAAACGCATCTTGCCCTGATGTGCAATAACAAGATTTTTTTGTACATGGGCTAAAATGCAGCATTTTTTGAAAATTAAATATCTTGTGTTTTTTTCCCCCTCTTTAGATGCTGTCATCGTATTAAGTACAGCATGAGCCAGAATAGATGGGTGGTGGTGGCCATAAGAAGACTGTCAACTAAACCAACAACAAAATTCATATTTGCAGTTTTTCTTGAATAAAGTTTTTCTATTCAGATTAATAAAATTACTTTTAAACATGATTTTGTTTCATATTTTATGATTTTATTCTATATTTAGAAAATTCCACTTCTGCACTACTAACTGGAAACCTAACTGTTTAAAAGAATGTGTTTTTATCCATAAAAAAAAAACATTTTTAACAGCTGCTTTCATGTTTATTTGGAAAGGGTAGGCACCTGCCATCTTATTTGTCCACATTTAAACTTTACCTTCCTTAAGTGTTTAGTTTTATGAATGGGGTTGTACTGTAAGTTATGCGTAGCAAGTTGCATTCATATGATAATTGCATTAAAAATGACACGTTTATAGTAAATCATTTCGTGAGTATTGCAGTGTAAAGTGAAAATATATTTAGTGTTAAAAACAACAAGGCAATAGAAGGTTGAAATTGCGTCATGATATCAACCATAATTCACCTATGTTGAAAGTGTGACGTTGAAACAACGTCGTGATTTCAACGTTGAAATTTTTTGCAAAACCGAAAGGTAATCCAACGTTGATTCAACGTTGGTACCTGACGTTGATTCAACGTTGAATCAACGTTGAAATGCCGACTGGGCAGAGACACATTAAAAGAGCACATGCGCATTAGCTGCCTGGTTGGAGAAAGAAAATATTAACTTTTTAACGCAATTTTAGCGTCATAGAAAAAATGTATGCGACAGTTCATCTAAGTTTTTGTTGCTGATTTTGAAATATTTTATTTAAATGTGAGTGTGTGTTCTCCGAGTCCGATTGACCTCGGGTATTACCCACAATGTTAAACAGACCCGGGACCCGAAGTAATAGATTGAGACCCGACCCGGACCCGGCTGATCATTTAAAATATATAATGTAAAATATATAAAAAATATAAACGGGTCGGGTCCCGGGTCTTCCGTGTAGACCTCTAGTCCAGTGTGTGCTTATTAGAGTATTTTGTGGTGTTGTTGTTGTGCATAGCAACATGCCAATGACATGCCAACTCTCAAATTCATGTTTTAAGCAGGCCAAGGACATTCACAAACCAAAAAGTCACAAAAAACTACATGTGTGCACACACCCAGCAAGCAAAAACCAAGACGTTGAAATGATGGCTAACTATAGACCCAATATAGACCGGCTATGAGTAACCCACTTCTACCCTAAATAGCCTTAAATTTGGTTACATGCCATTTTTGCCAAAATAACTTGAAGATGTATGATATTCCAACATGTAGGCAAAGTCAACAGGTCAACCCTACGCACACACAAATTCAATTCTCAAAGCTTACACCAATAATAATCCTGAATACCACGAACAGAAAAAAACTTCTTTTGAGATTTTTTTCTTTGATAAAAGGTACATTTCTGTTCCCAAGTGCAATCTTGTTGTAAAGTTATTCAAAAGAACATACCTTGATTCCCTGAGGGAAAAGTGGACATTTGTGTCCATGGACTCTTAAGAAAAGTGTGCATTTGAGTGAAGGATATTACATTTTATGGATTGTAGAAAGGACACAAGCTCTTAGAGAGTTTGTCCTCAGACGTATTGACCTGGGACAATCAATATATCTAAATATTACCTGCACTGTCATAGATTCAGTTGGACTGGAATTGTTGTTAAATGTAATTTAACTGACCATCAGAGGTGTTTCTGGCCAAAGCAAAAGGAATCAATATTTCACAAGTGAAAGTTATGAATAAATGGTGACAGCTGTGTGGCCCATCAATGTTTTATTTACCAAAAATGGTACAGTGCCTTTATAATGCCGAGCGTTGATGTTAATAATCATTATAAGAAGATGGGATAATTATATGATAGTTAGAAGAGAGATGCTCGCTTACATTGTAAAAAATGCAGCATTTTGTCAAATCAACATAATTTGTTAAGTTTGTTTGAATTCTCTTGCAGAACCAAGTTTTTTATAACTTAATGCTGCATTTTTACAGTGTATTTTCAGCAAATTAGCATTTTATTGGACAGAACACATCGCTGGGTTTAGGGCCGTGCACAGACCTTTTGAGGGGCATGTGCTGAAACTGAAAAAGGGCACCCCCTCCAAATAAATATCACTTAATAATCATCTTAATAGCTTTTTATTTATTCACTATTAATGATGGAAAAAAATCACTATTAATGAATGAAAAATGACATTTTATGATAGCTTGGCATTATACAGTGCAAAGGATATCTGCCCTTGTAAGTTGGCTTTAACAATTTACATCCTGGGTGTTTGTCTGTATTAGGCCTATTTGTAGTCATGTGTTTGTGAAGTGCTCGCTCTTATTTATTTGTAGAATATATTAATTTAATTTTTTTCCTCTGCTTACATACATAAAGTTACATAAAAATATGTTTGAAGAAAAAAAGGTATTCTGTGTGGTTATATAAGCTAATTTGTATTATTTGGTTAACATGTTTATGTATGTGATTGAGAAGAGGGGGAAATAGGATATTAAAGATCAAAATAGGAGATTATACTATAGCCATACCATAAGCATATTCAACATGTATCTGCCTACCTGGTGCTGAGGACCAGGAACCTTGGTCTTTTGAAGGTGCAAATAACTGCATTACTAAAAAAATATACTAAATACTAAGTAGACTTAACTCTATGCAGTTAATTTCAGAATAAAAAGTTATGAACCAAATAATCATACAGCTCCCTTGACTAATTCAAGGCATAAGATACATGCATATACAATAAATTATATCCAGATTGCATACTGTAATGAGTGACAGGGCAATATAATGTACATTTACCCGCGCGGGCGCGTCTTCTCGCGTGAGATGTGTTGACTTTAGTTAAACGATTAATACGCGTCATGCAAAAAAAAACGGTAAAAACCCGACCGTGCAATTCCGTATTGTTGTCACGGGTGCCCTTCACATGGGTGAACACTTGTTTAAAAACTGCTTGCGCTTTGTCAAAAACTCAATTTGGTCGCATTTTGCGCCAGCCCTTGCTGCAGTTTGGAGCCCTTAGTGCCCCCTGATTGCCCACTCGACCAATCCCGTCTATGGATAATTCGGCTCTGCTCAAATTTATAAAACACGCGCCGTTATATACATACTAGTGTTTCTTTCGTAATGACACAGCATTGTACTCAAACAACAAGATACTTATTTACCGTTGCAAGACGTTCAGCTGCCTCTGACTGCTGTGGAACTTCAGCTCGCTGCACTCGGGGGCGGAGTTAAGATGTTTGACAGACAGTTTGAGCGGATCCAAAAATATTTAGTTTTTTAATAATTTTATTTGATAAATATATTTGTAAAACACACAGACAGACGTAAATGTTTAACAATAGCATTAATTTATATATTTAAAAAAATAATAAAACACCTCCAAAAAAGGGCACTTCGGAGTGTAAGGACAAAAAGGGCATGTGTTCTGCACAGGTTGAGCTCTATCTGTGCACGTGCCTGGCTGGGTTAAAAATGACCCAATGCTGGGTTGTTTAAAGCGCTGGTTGCGTAACAATCCAACAATTGGATTAAAGAGCACCTATTATCCCAGTGGTTTTCAATCTTGTCCTAGGGGACCCACTGCCCTGCACATTTTGCATGTCTCCCTTATCTAACACACCTGATTCAGATCATCTGCTCATTAAGGGAGAGATCCATGAACAGAACTGGGTGTGTCAGTTAAGGGAGACATACAAAATGTGCAGAGCTGTGGGTCCCCTAGGACAAGATTGAAAACCACTAATTATCCAATTCACAATTTTACATTTCCTTTGGTGTGTAAGTGTGTATTAGTACATGTTAACGATATGCAAAAGGTTCAAATCCCAAATGAAAGATTGTCTCCAACATAAATCTCTTTTCTTGGACTACAACAAACACATGGATTGTAGGCATCAGTTTATTTCCTGGGCTTGTTGACGTGGTCATGACGGTCATTATCTTAATTCTGCCCGCTTCTGACTCACAGTCTGTTAGTAGTCTATCTTTTCATATTTAAAGACTTTACTACTGACTAAACCATGATTCAAACACAAGTTTTGTGCAGTGCAGAGTAGCGCTTGTTGTTTGTCGTTTCTACATTTACAAATGCAGACATGGTTTTAAAGTTTTAGTATCTTCACTTTAACAGTCTGTTATGTTCTGCTCAAGCCGCGCTGGCAAAGTTGATCGATCAGCTTGATTATTTGCATTTTTTGGATTAGATTCATCTCGTTTTGATAAGGTAGTAAAGACAATATTAACTCTTATCAATATTGCATTGGGAGCTAATCTTCCAAATACGCTAAGGAGCGTCACATTTCCATCTGATGTCAGAGGTATTCAGGCCAATCACAACGTACTGGTTAGCTGGCCAATCAGAGGACAGTGTGCTTTCAGAACGATGAGCTTTGAACAAAATTAACATGTTTCAGGGAGGCAGGGCATAAAGAAGCAACAAAAATGTATGGTATGTGTAAAATAATGTGTTTTTTTGAACCATAAACTAAGCAAACGCATTACACCAAATGCACAAAATAAGGTTGTTTTTTAAACGTAATAGGTGCTCTTTAAAACAACACAGCAATTTTTAGAGTATAAAAATGATTCTTGTTATTTTAAAAAAAAGAAAAACTCTGTTTATTTAACTTGCACTAAAGATCATTATTTTGATGAACACTCTATTGCAGTGATGACAGTCCATGGATTCTCAGCCACCACACATTGCAATAATAAATCAATTAAATATCTCCTGTCATAAGTGAAAAAGAAAACACTTAGGAAAATGGAGCACATATTTCGAAAAATGTCCCTCCAACATGCAGTTCAAACTGAGTGCAATTACAAAAGAAGCAAATCAAGCAGAATTCTGTACGAATGAAAAGTGCCTCTGGACGTGCCATACGCAAGCCTTCTTGTGCTGCAATGTGCTGAACACATTTCACTCGGAATACCATGAGAATTCCTTCATAATGAAAGCTGCTGTGCACCTTAATCCCCAGTGAAAATTTCAGGGGTGAAACAAAGGCAAAAGGTCCGGCAAAAACTAACACTGCTGAGCATTTGACTCCTGCACTGATGGATTTACTGCAGATCAAATCATTTCTCACATGCAGAAAGCAATGCTTTTGGTATTGAAAAATAAAACCTTTTATGAGGGTAAACCAGTCGTTTTTATTTACCATAATGAAAAAGTCTTTATTCAGGTCTTACTAATAAAAGCTACAGCCACACTGACATTTTTTCTAAAATAATTACTTTAAAAGCTTACCTAAAAAAATCTAGTCAAAGCTGCTGATAATTGCCAATTTTTTTGTGTAGTACAAATTGTTTAGGAAAAAAACAAAACTTATCTTAAGTTGGTGGCTGCTTGAGCTACACAGCTCAGTATTTCTGGAGGATGTGTTATAAAGCAATGAGCCCCAAGAAACAGTGGGTTACCAGTGCATTTTATAACAACTAAGGGGCGTTGTTAGGCACGACGCGAAGCTGTTATAAAATGCACTGTAACCCCACTGTTTCGCGGGACTTATTGCTTTTATAAAACGGTTACTTCATATACATAGCAGGATTTTATCAAATAAAACACAAATAAGTTGTAATTATATTAGTACAAATATTAATCTTCTCCCAAACAAAGTAGTTCCTCAGAATCAAGTGTGACTAAAACAGAGCGCAGTTCCCAACCAACACAGACGCAGCAAAGACACAATGAAAATATGATTTAAGACTGTGGTGTTTATTTTATAAATCAACATTCATCTAATTTAATTTATACATTAACATTTATATTGTGCAACTGTTGAAGTGATGATCAAATATGTTTGGAAGCATGCTGAACTCTTTCCCCTTCAGCGGTTTTTTTTTAAGTTGCCACCCAGTTTTAGTTTAATGCCTTACAGAAAAAAATTATTTTCTTTAAATAAACATAAAATATCAAATGAAAGAACAGACCATCCGCTTTCAAACAACAACAACAAAAAGTTTCATCCTACCTTCATTTGTTCTCTCATCTCCTCTCAAATTTTCAGCTAAAAGCGGAGATAATTCAATTTTTGTGAAGAACAAGTTATAAAAAAGGTGCAAATGTTGTCATACAAATTAGCCACCCCGTAAAACATGTATAAATTGCCATGAGATAGCGCTGTTCATTATGTCCCATCATTACAATTGCACATCAAACAGCTCTGGAGTTGTGAATTAGCCATACATTTGTCTGCTTTGAAAAGTGCTTGTATCGACAAGACGAAATAAGCAGCTTTTAACCACTTTTAATCTCAGCACTCAACATCCAGAGGCTTTTTGACTTTGGTGGATGTTCGAAATAAGAGCTAAGAGAACAATTGAATGAGCACAGACAGAACAGACCAGTGCTTTGATAAGCAAGGGTTGGCCCTCGGTGTAATCCAATCTATCCACTTGTCCTTAGTCTTTAAATTACACTCTGCTTCTGTAGGGTTGATTAAATGTTGGTCAGATGGCTCATCGCGTTTGACAGACCAGTTACTATCTCAGGATTTGGCCGTGAGTAGGGAAATTAATTGATTCATATCTTCCAGAGCAGGTCCCTTCCAGAGCCTTCCCTTGTCGGCCCTTATCAGAGGTAGAAGCTGTCATTTCTTTGACTCTTTTCAATGAAGCTCTGATGAGATACTTCATTTTAGAGAACTAAATATGAGACGCAATTACTCATCTGCCATTGCATCCAAAGCAAACAATGCTGGCTTTATATTCCAGTGATTAAAATGTTATAAGAGCCGTATATGAGCAGATAATGCAATGCAAGGAAATGCTAACACAGATTAATGAAGAGTCTGCAAAGGCAGCTCTAGTGCAGCTTTGTGATTTCGAAATTACCACTTTGCAATGAATTTTAGACCATTTGCTTCAAGTCAAATCAAAGAATTTGCTTTGCAATGCTCAACGCAGGATATATCTAGCATTAATGCTGTCCATACGACCTTCTAGGCATTATCCAACGGTTGTTATATTATTTTACATTTTCATACACACTGAAACATACAATATCAACGTATTGGCATGACAAATACAGTGGGCCCTATTTTAACGATCTGAAACGCAAGTGCGAAGCGCAAAGCGCAAGTGAGTTTGTGGGCGGATCTTGGGCGCTGTTGCTATTTTCCCGGCGTGAGAAATAACTCTTGCGCCAGGCACAAATCAATAAGGGGTTTGTCTAAAGTAGGTTCATTCTTCATAGGTGTGGTTTGGGCGTAACGTCAAATAAACCAGAACGTCATCCAACATTCCCTTTAAACACAAGTGCGCAAGTTCCATGATGGGTTGCTATTATTATGACGGATTTACCAGGCGTACGCCAGGAGCGGTTCACAGCCGAGGAGACGGACGTTCTTTTAAAAGCAGTCAAAGACAGAGAAGTTGTTTTGTATGGGGATAGGAGAAACCCGCCCAAATCAGCGTCGGTTAAACAGGCGTGGGAGGAAATAGCCACAATTGTCTCATCAGCTGGCATCCCCAGGATGTTGCGCCACAAGCGCTACAATGATGTCAGGAGACGGGGGAATCCCAAGCTTGCCAGCATAAATCGGGCACGCCGTGTAACGGGAGGTGGATCTGCCTCTACACAGGACCTGACACCAGCAGAGGACATCGCTGCGTCCACCCTCACCGCTGAAAGGGTTGAAGGGTTTGGGGGCTTTGAAATTGGACCCAAGAAACGCAAGCAGTCCAACCCCAAAGTACACTTACAAATCAAGTTCATATACATTAAGGTTTCTTTTGAAAACATTTTAATTACTATTTACATAAAATAAACGTAATACAGCCACACAACAAATTTATGAAAATATTTTAATCGTTATTTGCATGAGAATTTTTTAACGCAGCCACACAATAAATGAAAACTATCACCACAATGCTCACCACAATGATTCCCCTTATCTCATGTGTTTATATTTTTTATTGTAAAAATTTATGATTTGCAAAAATAACTTGCATCTGAGTAGATTAGATAAGCAAATTGTGTGCGCGTTGTGCACGCTATACATTATGGTCAAGCATGCGCCCTTAAAATAGCATAATGAACAACGCGCAACGCGCCACTGACTTTAGACTAGTTTTTTCTGGTCAGTGGCGCAATAGTTTTTTGAAACTGCAAAATAGCATCAGGGATGGTTTGCGCCGGAACACGCCTCCTTTTTTGCGCTGAACAGCCCAGGGAGCGCAAGTTCATTCCCTAGTTTGCCGACGTGCGTCTGTGGAGGGAAAAACCCGCTGTGCGCTGGTGCAAAATATGAATGATACATGCGTCACTGTCACGGCTGAAACCAGGTAAGTAACACGATGAAGCAGGATGCGGATCCAAATGCAGTTTATTCCATAAAAAGTGTAAACAAGGCCAAAAACATACACCAGGGAACACTAGGGACAAGCGACATCTTACGACGAACGACAAAACAAGAATGAACAGGCAGGGTATAAATGCAAGACAATGACCAATGGCAGAGCAGAAACAATGAGTAACTAGGACAACACACAAGGGGAGAAGCATGATCACAATGAATATCCATGGTTACAAACAAGGGGGTGGAGACACTAATTAACACCGGGAGATACAACTAGGAACAAGGGTATACATGAACACAGGTAAAACACAGGTACACAGAAACAAAGCATAAACCAAAACCCAACTATAACAAAACACAAGAATGACAGAACACAGGGACACAGGAGGCACTACGTTACATAGCCCCCCCTCAAAAGGGCGGCTTCCAGACGCCCACCAGAAACAAGAACCCCAAAGTACATAAGTCCAGGTGGGCGGTGGTATGGAGGTGGACCCGGGGGAGGGATGGTGGGTCAAGGCCATGAAAGTCTAAGGGCCAGGGCGGAGCCGCAGGCGGAGGCAGGGACCTAGGCGGAGCCGCGGGCGGAAACAGGGACCAAGGTGGAGCCGCGGGCGGAGACAGGGACCAAGGCGGAGCCGCGGGCGGAGACAGGGACCAAGGCGGAGCCGCGGGCGGAGACAGGGACCAAGGCGGAGCCGCGGGCGGAGACAGGGACCAAGGAGGAGCCGCGGGCGGAGACAGGGACCAAGGAGGAGCCGCGGGCGGAGACAGGGACCAAGGAGGAGCCGCGGGCAAAGACAGGGACCAGGAAGGAGCCGCCGGCAGAGCAGGAACCCAGGGCGGAGCCGGCAGAGCAGGAACCCAGGCCGGAGCCGGCAGAGCAGGAACCCAGGGCGGAGCCGGCAGAGCAGGAACCCAGGGCGGAGCCGGCAGAGCAGGAACCCAGGGCGGAGCCGGCAGAGCAGGAACCCAGGGCGGAGTCGGCAGAGCAGGAACCCAGGGCGGAGCCGGCAGAGCAGGAACCCAGGGCGGAGCCGGCAGAGCCCAGAGAGGGACTGGATACCAGGGTGGTGCTGGTGGTATCAGGAACCTGGGTACAGGAGAACACAGAGACGCCCTCTGGGCCTGATTAGACAAGGCAGTAAGTTCAAATGTAGACATCTCAGACCAGACAGTGAGGGCAAAGAGCTTGGGGACAGTCATCTTGGGACATGCAGAGAGTTCAGCACTGGCCATAGTCTTGGTGACGACAAAGAGTCTCTGGGGCATCGCGGTGGCCACACTAGCTGACCAATGTGGCACAGGGGACTCACTCGGCACAGATGACTCACTCGGCACAGATGACTCACTCGGCACAGATGACTCACTCGGCACAGATGACTCACTCGGCACAGATGACTCACTCGGCACAGATGACTCAGAAGACTCACTCGGCACAGATGACTCAGAAGACTCACTTGTCTCGGGGGAATCAGAAGACTCACTTGTCTTGGGGGAATCAGAAGACTCACTCGTCTCAGGGGAATCAGAAGACTCACTCGTCTCAGGGGAATCAGAAGACTCACTCGTCTCAGGGGAATCAGAAGACTCACTCGTCTCAGGGGAATCAAAAGACTCACTCGGCTCAGGGGAATCAAAAGACTCACTCGTCTCAGGGGAATCAAAAGACTCACTCGTCTCAGGGGAATCAGAAGACTCAGGGGAATCAGAAGACTCACTCGTCTCAGGGGAATCAGAAGACTCACTCGTCTCAGCGGAATCAGAAGACTCACTCGTCTCAGGGGAATCAAAAGACTCAGGGGAATTAGAAAACTCAGGGGAATCAGAAGACTCAGGGGAATCAGAAGACTCAGGGGAATCAGAAGACTCAGGGGAATCAGAAGACTCAGGGGAATCAGAAGACTCAGGGGCATCAGAAGACTCAGGGGAATCAGAAGACTCAGGGGAATCAGAAGACTCAGGGGAATCGGGGAACTCAGAAGATTCACTCGGCTCAGAGAATTCAGAAGATTCACTCGGCTCGGAGGACTCGGGAGATTCACTCAGCTCGGAGGACTCGGGAGATTCACTCAGCTCGGAGGACTCGGGAGATTCACTCGGCTCGGGGGACTCGGGAGATTCACTCGGCTCGGAGGACTCGGGAGATTCACTCAGCTCGGAGGACTCGGGAGATTCACTCGGCTCAGAGGACTCGGGAGATTCACTCGGCTCAGAGGACTCGGGAGATTCACTCGGCTCAGAGGACTCGGGAGATTCACTCGGCTCAGAGGACTCGGGAGATTCACTCGGCTCAGAGGACTCGTGTTCATGAGTCTGGTTGATCTGCTGTTGAACTGGTGAGCCACACACTGAAAAAACATAGCACAATGCCAGTGCTAACATTGATGATTCACACAGATTAAAAAGTTCGGGGAGCTCCGAGGCCTTCAGTGAATCAATGGGCACAAACAGTTTCAAGAGCTCTGTAGCTGTCTCATGTGATGTAACACACCTGCTGGCCGATGATTCACTCGGGGATCTGCTCGGGGACGATCCACTCTGAGATTTACACAGGGAAGATTCACTCAGAGATTTACACAGGGAAGATTCACTCGGGAAAGATTCACTCGGAGATTCACTCGGAGATTCACTCGGGAAAGACTCACTCGGGGATTCATTCGGGGATTCACTCGGGGATTCACTCGGGGATTCACTCGAGGACGCACTCGAAGACAAACTCGAGGACTCACTCGGGGATTCACTCAGGGATTCACTCGGGGATTCACTCGGCGAAGATTCACTCGGGAGAACGAGCGGTCCAGGGATTCTGGTCGCTCTGACAGTGATCAGCGGGTAATCCAAAATATTGGAGATCAAACGGCCGACCCGGGCTTTCATGGGATGAACCGGATAACCCGGCGACTTGTGCACAGGCTCAGACACGGCGGAAGTCATCTTGTGAGCGGGGTCGGACCAAACACAGGGAAACCTTGGGAAGCACAAGGGAGAACACACAGGGGAGCGAGGAATTGCTGCTGGATCCTTAAGCGGTCGTTCGTTCTGTCACGGCTGAAACCAGGTAAGTAACACGATGAAGCAGGATGCGGATCCAAATGCAGTTTATTCCATAAAAAGTGTAAACAAGGCCAAAAACATACACCAGGGAACACTAGGGACAAGCGACATCTTACGACGAACGACAAAACAAGAATGAACAGGCAGGGTATAAATGCAAGACAATGACCAATGGCAGAGCAGAAACAATGAGTAACTAGGACAACACACAAGGGGAGAAGCATGATCACAATGAATATCCATGGTTACAAACAAGGGGGTGGAGACACTAATTAACACCGGGAGATACAACTAGGAACAAGGGTATACATGAACACAGGTAAAACACAGGTACACAGAAACAAAGCATAAACCAAAACCCAACTATAACAAAACACAAGAATGACAGAACACAGGGACACAGGAGGCACTACGTTACAGTCACTGACAAAGTAAATTGCGCTGGGTGCAAGATAGGGCCCAGTATGTTCATTACTTACATATAAACAGCTTTACAGAAGTACAGATTTGTACGTATTCCTATTCATAAATATTAATATTGCGGGCATTGGCGTTTCTTATTCATATTAATGACATGTTTTCAATCGTATTTTCTGACTTATTTAAGACTCATTTATGTAATGAAATGTTCATGACTTTCAAATTATTCCACAATATTAATCAAGACTACACTTTAAAACCTTCTGTAATCATTTTACCATTTTGTGCCATGACACATAAAAGGCGTTTTCTCCTAAGCCATAACTACACCAAAAAACAAAATAAAGTCACAAAAGATGTTATTTTTATTCATTTGCTGTAATTCACATCATTAAAATTCAAATGACTGCAAGAAACAGATCCAAAATCAGCTCTTTATCCTGCAATTTTGATCCCAGTTCTCAGCAGCGACCGTGAACATCAAATCTTGAATTCGTTATAAATTTGAATTTAAATATTGCGCCTCAAGATGCTTTACGACCCATTGCTTTACAGCAGTGATATCAAAAGCTCATCGGCTCTTGCGTGCTACGTCACAGATTCGCGACATTGCCGTCTTTTAGTCGATTTTCTTTTAAAATTAGGAGAGAAAAAGGAGAGAAGCCGGATTAACGTTCTCATGGATAAATAACTTTAATATTTCCTTGTACTTCATATACTCCAGAGAGGACCGCAGCTGCAGCACATCGTCATTTTAAATACTTTCGGTACTGCTTTTGAAATTTCACAATAAATATTTTTACACTTGTCTTTCTGTTATGCTTTTTATTTTTAACAGTACATGATTTTTGTTTTTGGTAGGTTTAAGCGTAGGACTGTAGCGATGTAAAATATCATTTAAATGCTATGTTGTTACTAAAATTTCCCTACATATTTCTGTCCAATAGGAACTACCGGAACATCCAGGAACTTGACTGTCAATTTCGTCACCACCCTTTTTTAGGGGAAAACAAACTAGACTTCTCATAGACTTCCATAAAAAATAGCTGAACAAAGCAACGCTCGTACACAGCCTGCAGGAGTAAATAACTTATGGCTGTGTACGACGTTGCTTTGTTCCGCTTTTTTGTATGGAAGTCTCTGGGAAGTCTAGTTTGTTTTCCCGTAAAAGTTGGCGTGAACCTGTTCAGAGACATTCTATGACGTCTATAACGTATTTATTACATTTTGAAATAAAAAGATTTGTAAATATTTTACTTATTGAAGCTGTAAAAATGTAATAATACTAAGAATAGATGTTGCAAATATGTCTAGATTGTACACTTCAAAGTATGTTTTGTTTGTGCCAATTTATTGTTAATTACAACATATTAACAATGAGACCAGGCTGCATTATCACATTTTTGTTCTTTGCTGAGAATTCCTCTACAATTAGGTTTGGGACAACATGACGGTGCAGGACAAAGTTATCAGACAGCTGTTGATCAAATAAGCATATATCGCCATCCAAGATTCCTGGCGGTAATACGAGTGAAAATTGCTGAGAGGTTGTACATTCATTCAGTATACTGCTGTGGCGCTCAACACTGCAGGCAAATAGATTACAATTAGTTGGGTGTAATGGCCCATAAGCCGTACTCTAAAAGGCTGCTGGGAAACCTGCGGGATATATATGGATGCCATGATCTGAACGACAATGCATGTAGACACAAATGAAATACTGCGGCATACTTGAACATTTAAATGCACACGCAATAAGTTGAGGGCCTCCAAGCCACCATTGATTTCTGAATATTTGTAATACATTAGCTCGTGTTGTGTCTTTATGAATTTTCATTCAACTGTTGCAGAACTGGGAAGTAAAAAAAATGCCAATGCTCAACATACATCAATGTCAGGGAATAAAAAATGCTTTATGTTAAATGTCTAACTACTTACATTAAAATAAAGCTTTTAATATACTGTATTGTGCTTATTGTGTACTTATACAGTATGTTGTTCTGGTAAGGTTTAGGCCCAGGGGTCAGTTAAAGGTTAACATAAAGATTTTATGCAGACACTTTAAAGGTCCCATTCTTCGTGTGTTTTTGAAGCTTTGTTTGTGTTTACAGTGTGCAATATACAACCCAGTATCACGCTAAAGCGTGTAATACACACGCTGGTCCATTGGCGGATGCGTGTCAGTGTCACGCTTTGCCTCCTCAAGGCGTGAAAATGACACGCATGAATGAAGGTTAAGTACCAATAGGGGGCGATAATTTTCTTAATGCCAATAACTCTTCACAGACCAATGAGAAGCGATACAGTGCATTATACTAAATTCCCCCATCTGGATCGGTCCGGGCGTCATCCTTTTCTTCAGGTGCGGTCATTTAAGAAGTCCTAACGTTAGGCTACAGCAACGTTGTATTTACGTGTGTGTGTTCGCGCGCACGCGTGTGGGGGTAATCTATACTGCCGTTCAAAGCCAAAGCGCAGTAACTACACACTTGGTCGAAATTGAGTTAATGCTTGAAATGAGCTTTATGACATCTGTTCTGTCTTGTGACAAAGTCTCCTGGTTCAATTTTGTCCCGTTTCAGAGAAATGAGGGTGTCAAAATTGCAGTAACTACAAAATCCATGCTAATACCAAGGCAAACCGCAGTAAGTGATGTTACTGCGTTTTGGCTTTGTTTCCCCGGCTTTGATACCGCAGATACTGCGGTTTCCCCCGATCGTAACACACAGAAACAACAAACCATGGCACAATCCCGCGGCCAAATGATGGTTGAACTCGCGTTAAAACGCAAAAAAACAAATACTGGTAAGGAAGATAGCTAAATAATAACTCATGCTAAGGCAAATTGCAGCTTTATAAGTAGTTAACATTGACTAGCCAGCTGCTAGCAAGTTTTGACCTACCTGTGCTCGTCCATTGAAGGCAATATCCTCTGACAATAATGATATAATCCGATTCAAGCGCATTAGTGTTTGTTGATTCGAACATCTCTCCACTTTTTAGGCAGCTAATCAAATTGTATTGACAGGGGTTACAAAAGTTTGATAAGAGTCTGGTAAAGTTTTATTGTTAGGCAAAGATAGCGGAGCCCAGTCAACCTGACGAGCGCAGCCGGGCCAGCAGAAAGCACACTATGTGAAAAAGTACACTTCCATAATAAGTGCTCTTTCTCCACGAACTAATTTTGTAGGCTACTTAATATTAAAACATTTAGTTTAGTACTTCTTAAGCTAATCTTAAAAATATCTAAGTTTACATAACTGTGCTACTTTGAGATGAAAATTAACTAAAATGTACATACTGTTAGTTACCACTTATAGTACATTTGAAACAATAATGTCTTTGGGACAAACATGTTCTTCTATTTTTAAATTATGTTAATTTTTAACTACTGTTTTAAAGCAAACCTCGTCTAATGTAATTTTTTTAATAAATAAAAATTAATAAAGTGAGTTAAATACTCTCTTTGTGGTAAAAGGAGCATTTTTAGCATTCACAAACATAAATAAAACTATTACAGTTATTAAAAACAATCAAAATGTATTAAGAAGCATGAGAAAAAGTTGAATGAACACATTTAGTTCGTAGATACTGCACTTTGCTTTTGCAATAGAGTTTTAGTTGTGTAAGGTCTTTCAAAGGCAGAGTGCAGTATCTGCATTTTGGCAGTCAAAGGTCACATCGGTGGTCATGGTTTTTATCTATAAAAAATTTCTTCCTAAAAAGGCATTACATGAATGCATTACCACTAATCTACCTACAACATGTTTGGCTGGCTAGTGTAAAAACTTTAAAGCCATTTTTCTCAGTTTCAGTGTTTGCGTAGATACTGCACTTAGGCTTTGGAGGGCAGTATACCCAATCGATATCCTATATGCTGATGTTTTATCGACAGGATCGATCCTCATATAAACATATCGATCCTAATGTGTTTTTAAACCAATAATTGTATTTATTTAGCACGAAATTAAGTGCTTAAAATAAGTTTATAAACAGAAGGGGAAGGGTTTTTTTGCGTTTAATGCGCGTGCACGCACGCGTGTGGGAGTAATCTATACCTAATCGATATCCTATATGCGGATGTTTTATCGACAGGATCGATCCTCATATAAACATATCGATCCTATTGTGTTTTTAAACCAGTAATTGTATGTTTAGCATGAAATTAAGTGCTTACAAGTTTATAAACAGGAGGGGGGCGGGTTATTTTTGCGATTAATTTTTAAGGAAATAACTCTTTCTACTGCTAATCTAAACATACTAGACGGAACGAATCAATCAGAGAAAGCATTCGCTGTTGACATCATTAAATAATCGTTAAATAATTCTGATGCTGAAAATTCTGCTCTTATAACATGAATAAATTACATTTTACAGTATTCAAATCGAAAAAACAGATTCCTATTTTAAATTGCAATCATATTTCACAGTATTACTGTTTTTACTGTACTTTGGATTAAATAAATGCAGCCTTGATGAGCAGAAGAGACTTCTTTTAAAAACATAAACAATCTTACCGACCCCAAACTCTTGAACAGTACTGTACATGTAACATTTATTATTATTAGGCTAGTAGTTTATTTAAATTGATCTTTAAAAGTTAAAATGGATTTTGTTATGATCTGTAATTGCGGTTAATAAATTTGTCAGAAGAAAATGTGCAAACGTTTTTTACCTTTTGGCAGCACTTAAATAAATTATGGTTTTACCATTGTTACTAATTACAGGTGCAAATTATTTTAGAGGTCATAAAAATGTATTCAGATTTAGCATATTATTGATGCATTCACCTCATCATGATCACACTGCTTTCCCCTAAAGGAAAGTACATTTAAATCCAAGTGCATGCTTTTAAAAGTAACAGTATCAGCGTTATTGACCCTGTGTCATGATTTCGATCTTAGTGGCCGCTCTGTCTTTGTTTCACCATGTGTTGTGTTGTGTTTATGTTTTGACAGCTCCACACGTGTGCGCCTTCCACCTGGTGACCTCATTATCTCCGACTCTTCTCACCGGCGTCCCACACCTGATCCTTATTATTTGCCCATCCGGTTTGATTTAAATTCCCCTCGTTTCCTCTGTTCTTTGCAAGTTCGTCTTAGTGTGTTCGTGCCCGCTAGCTCTGTCTAGTTCCTGTCTAGTCTAGCTCTTGTCTTGTCAAGCTTCTTTTGGATTACTCTCCGTGCTCTCTGCTGCCTTGCCCTTTAGATCCCCGCCCCGCTGTCAGTCTCTCCCGAGTGGTGTGTCTACCGTCAAGCCTCTGTGTACACTCTGTCTGTGGATTCCCGAGTGCCTGTCAACATCAAGCGCTGTCCAGCCGCAGTGCGTTTCGGCGCGTAATTCTGCGTAAGACTCGGACTGCCGCTGTGCGCTGTCCAGCACAGACACTGCTGAAGACTCTGACCGCCTCTCTCTCTCTCTGTCCGCCAGGAACCTCTCTGTCTGCCCGCCAGGAACCTCTCTGTCGGCCCGCCAGGATTACATCTCTGTGCTTACAGTTCTGTGGATGTCCTACAGCCCAGCTGTGTTTCCCACATTGAGACTTTCCAGAGGAGATCGCTGTGGTCCGCCTCGCGAGTGTTTTCTCCCTCCATCCATTCATCACACACACGGACACTGAGAGTTATCTGTTATACATTCACCAAGTGTTTTCTCCTATATATTTTATTAAAAACCCTCTGCTCTGGGATCCCGTGTTGTGTAGTCCCTAACAGGACGAACTTGCCAATATGGATCCCGCGGAGGTTGACGCCCTCCGATCTGCTCTCGCCCAGCAAGGTTCTTGGTTGGGCCAACACTTGGCCCGTCTCACCACCATGTCTCAAGAGGTCGAGGATCTATCTTCTCGCATGGCTGACCTCTCCTCCCGTCTGGACCAGTTTCGGCAGAACACCTCTCATACCAGTCAGCAGTTAGAGACGGAGCCTCATGCCACAGCCCCACCACCGTATGATGGAGATCCCGCCTCCTGCCGAGCGTTTCTGTCACAATGCTCCCTGGTCTTTGCCCTCCAGCCATGTCGCTACGCTTCTGAGCGCACCCGGATTGCGTACGTGATCACCCAGCTGGTTGGGAGGGCTCGTGAGTGGGCTACAGTCGTTTGGGATGCCGCCGATCCTTGCTGCCGATCCTTCTATGAGTTTCGCAAGGAGATGGAAAAGCTATTCGACCGCTCCGTTCGCGGGGACGCTGCTGCGGCTCGGTTGGCACGCCTGGTTCAGGGAAGGCACTCAGTCACCGAGTACGCCATAGAGTTTAAGACCCTAGCGGCTGCCTGCCACTGGAATGAAGCGGCTCTTCGAGCGCAGTTTGTTGAGGGGTTGTCAGATGATCTGCAGGATGAGATCGCCGTGCACGATCTTCCCCCCACGCTCGAAGCCATTATTGATCTGGCTCTCCGGATCGAAGCCCGGAGGATCCTTCGTGGTCAAAGTCGCTCTCTGCGCCAGCGAGTGCTTATGGGTGAGACTTCCACTTCTCCCTCTGCCCCGACGTCTCCACCTGTCGAGTCGGAACCCATGCAACTTGGGCGCATGCGCCTGTCACAGAGAGAGAGAGAGAGGCGGCTGCAGAATGCTCTCTGCCTCTACTGCGGGAGACCCGGACATTTTGCAAAGACCTGCCCGTTAAAAGCCGCTGCCCACCAGTGAGTCCGGGAGTCCTGGTGGGCGCTACATCTTCTAAACTCTCCCCTGTTTCCAGCACCCAGCTCCCCGTCATGCTGTCCTTCGCTGGGCGTGATCATCCGTCCACCGCCCTTCTCGACTCTGGTGCGGAGGGCAACTTCATTGATGAAGCTCTGGTTCGTTCCTGGAATCTCCCGGCTGTCCCTCTCCAATCCCCTTTGGATGTCTGGTCCCTTAAGGGGCAGCAGATGGCGCGGATCACTCATTGCACTCCCCCTGTGAGTCTCTCTGTGTCTGGTAATCATCGTGAAGAGATTGTGTTGCATATTCTTCATGCTTCTCTATCTCCCATTATTTTAGGGCATGGTTGGCTAGCGCAACACAATCCTCACGTTGATTGGCAGCATATTGTTATTTTGTCTTGGTCTCAGTCTTGTCATGTGTCTTGTCTTGGTTCTGCTGTTTCTGGTTCTGTTCTCTCTCTTCCTCAGGTTCCGGCGGTCGATTTGACCGGAGTCCCGGCGGAGTATGCGGATATCGCTCAGGTGTTTAGTAAAGCCCGGGCCACCTCCCTTCCTGCTCACCGGCCATATGATTGTGCTATTGATCTCCTCCCCGGCACTTCTCCGCCTAAGGGTAGACTTTATTCTTTATTGGGTCCTGAGAGAGAGGCTATGGACCAGTATATTAATGATGCCCTGCGTGCCGGTCTCATCCGTCCCTCCACCTCGCCCGCAGGGGCAGGGTTTTTCTTTGTTGGCAAGAAAGACGGCTCCCTGCGCCCTTGTATTGATTATAGGGGTTTAAATGACATTACTGTTAAGAATAGGTACCCCCTTCCTTTAATGTCTACTGCGTTTGAGCTCCTGCAGGGGGCGCAGTTCTTTACTAAGCTAGATTTACGCAACGCTTATCATCTGGTGCGAATAAGAGAGGGAGGTGAATGGAAAACAGCCTTTAACACCCCTACCGGACACTTTGAGTACTGCGTTCTGCCGTTCGGCCTTTGTAACGCCCCCTCTGTCTTCCAAACTCTGGTCAATGATGTGCTGAGAGACATGATTAACAAGTTTGTCTTTGTGTACATAGATGATATTCTCATCTTTTCTCCCTCTATGCAGGAACACACTCAGCATGTCCGCCGAGTCTTACACCGGCTGTTAGAAAATAAGCTGTATGTCAAGGCGGAGAAGTGCGAATTCCATCGTAAGTCAGTTTCGTTCCTGGGTTTTGTTGTTGCCCCCGGTGAGATCCGTCCCGACCCAGCCAAGATCAAAGCGGTGGCCGAATGGCCAGTCCCCGACTCCCGTAAGGATTTATTAAGGTTTCTGGGTTTCGCCAATTTTTACCGGCGATTTATCAGAAATTATGGTCAGATTGCTCAACCTCTTACTGCTCTCACTTCCACTAAGGAGAGGTTTGTCTGGAATTCCAGTGCTCAGGAGGCCTTTGATAATTTAAAGTCCCGGTTTATCTCTGCTCCTGTTCTCTCTATTCCAGATCCGGCTGCTCAATTTATTGTGGAGGTGGATGCTTCGGATGTCGGGGTAGGCGCCGTTTTGTCTCAGCGGTCTGCAAAGGATGGCAAGGTGCATCCCTGTGCCTTTTTCTCCCATCGGTTAAACCCAGCAGAGCGAAATTATGACATAGGCAATCGGGAGCTGCTGGCGGTCAGACTGGCTTTGGGTGAGTGGCGTCACTGGTTAGAGGGGACCTCGGAGCCCTTCCTGGTCTGGACGGATCATAAGAATCTCGAATACATCCGTTCAGCCAGGAGGTTATCTTCTCGTCAGGCTCGTTGGGCGCTCTTCTTTGACAGATTTAACTTCACCCTCTCGTACCGGCCCGGTTCCAAGAATACTAAGCCCGATGCTCTCTCTCGTTTGTTCGAAAGCCCCGGTTCAGCTGGGGACGAAACCATCCTCCCGGAGGGGCGGGTGGTGGGTGCCCTGCGCTGGGGAATAGAACAACGGGTGAGACGGGCCGGCCGGGAGGGGGAAGTGCCAGAAGCAACCTGATCTCACGAATTTCCGTGGCATAGTCACAGAATTTTTTGCTCATTTTTCCGTGGCATTCTCACGGATCTCCTCATATTTCCGTGGCCCTGCCACGGACTTTCTTTTCCGTGGCATTCTCACGGATTGGTTACTCAACTGTTTTGTCCTATTTTCTTACCATTGTCGCTTCGGTTTAGGGTTAGATTTACATAAAATGACATCCCTACCCAAACCCAACTCTAACCCCAACGCCAGGCGACAATTGATTAAAGTTTAGAAAATATAAAAGAATACATCAAAAAAAATACTATAAACCAATACTTAAAGTGAAATAATAACGCAAACACCAAATCTAACCCTAAACCGAAGCGACAATGGTTTGAAAATAGGAAAAAACAGTTGAGTAACCAATCCGTGAGAATGCCACGGAAAAGAAAGTCCGTGTCAGGGCCACGGAAATATGAGGAGATCCGTGAGAATGCCACGGAAAAATGAGCAAAAAATTCCGTGACTATCCCACGGAACTTCGTGAGATCATGTTGGCCAGAAGGGTGCCCAGCGGGTCGATTGTGGGTTCCGAATGCGCTTCGCTCCGAGGTCATCCGGTGGGGTCACGAGTCCAAGTTTGTTTGCCATCCGGGGGTTCGGAGAACGTTGGCTACCGTACGTCAGCGTTTTTGGTGGCCCTCTATGGGTCCCGATGTCAGACAGTTTGTGTTAGCCTGTCAGGTTTGTGCCCGTAATAAGGCCTCTCATCAAGCCCCTATTGGTCTGCTTAAACCATTACCCATTCCCTCTCGTCCTTGGTCACATATCGCCATCGATTTTGTAACCAATTTGCCTAGTTCTAAGGGAAACACTGTAGTTTTGACCATTGTCGACCGCTTCTCCAAGGCGGCTCACTTTGTCCCTTTGCCCAAATTGCCCACTGCTAAGGAAACTGCCCAGGTTATGATCGAGCACGTCTTTCGCTTACATGGTCTGCCCACAGACGTTGTTTCAGATAGGTGTCCTCAATTTATTTCTCGTTTCTGGCAGGAATTTTGTAGACAAATAGGTTCCACAGCTAGCTTGTCTTCAGGGTATCATCCTCAGACCAACGGGCAATGTGAACGGGCTAACAACCTGATCTCACGAATTTCCGTGGCATAGTCACGGAATTTTGTGCTCATTTTTCCGTGGCATTCTCACGGATCTCCGCATTTTTCTGTGGCCCTGCTACGGACTGTCTTTTTCCGTGGCATTCTCACGGATTGGTTACTCAACTGTTTTGTCCTATTTTCTTACCATTTTCGCTTCGGTTTAGGGTTAGATTTACATGAAATGACATCTCTACCCAAACCCAACTCTAACCCCAACGCCAGGCGACAATTGTTTAAAGTTTAGAAAATATAAAAAAATAAATCAGAAAAAATAGTATAAACCAATAGTTAAAGTGACATACTAACGCAAACACCAAATCTAACCCTAAACCGAAGCGAAAATGGTTTGAAAATAGGAAAAAACAGTTGAGTAACCAATCCGTGAGAATGCCACGGAAAAAGACAGTCCGTAGCAGGGCCAAGGAAAAATGCGGAGATCCGTGAGAATGCCACGGAAAAATGAGCACAAAATTCCGTGACTATCCCACGGAACTTTGTGAGATCATGTTGGGGCTAACCAAGATTTAGGTAGAGCTCTCTGCTGTCTGACATCGCAATATCCGAGCTCCTGGTGCCAACAGTTACCCTGGGTTGAATACGCCCATAATTCTCTCCCTGTTTCTTCCCTTAACATGTCCCCTTTTGAGGCGTCCATGGGGTTTCAGCCCCCTTTATTCCCATCACAGGAACCTGATACGGTGGTTCCGTCTGCGCTAGCTTTTGTCCGTCGTTGCAAACGCACCTGGAGAAAGGCTAGATTTACATTACGCCAGGTTTCCAGACGAACCAAAGCAGCGGCCGACCTTCACCGTAGAACCGCGCCCCGTTTTATCTGTGGGCAGAAAGTATGGCTTTCGTCCAAGGATTTACCTCTCCGTGAGCCTTCTCGCAAGCTGGCTCCACGATTCCTTGGGCCATACAGCATTGTTAAGGTTATCAATCCCGTGACGGTCAGGCTCAGATTGCCCCCAGCACTCAGTCGGGTTCATCCAGTTTTTCATGTGTCTAAACTGAAGCCTGTGTATTTTTCCCATCTTAATCCTGTTCCCTCTGCCCCCACCCCTCCCACCCCTCAGCTTATAGATGGTGCCCCTGTGTATTCAGTTAAGTCCTTACTGGATGTGCGTCGTCGGGGTAGGGGATTTCAATATCTCGTTGACTGGGAAGGATATGGTCCGGAGGAGAGGTGTTGGGTACCGGCCCGGGACATCCTGGACCCTGGGCTGATAGAGGATCTCCGCCGGCGACGGGGTGAGCCTCCTCATGGACCGCCCGGTGGCGGTCGTGGGGGGGATTCCTGTCATGATTTCGGTCTTAGTGGCCGCTCTGTCTTTGTTTCACCATGTGTTGTGTTGTGTTTATGTTTTGACAGCTCCACACGTGCGCGCCTTCCACCTGGTGACCTCATTATCTCCGACTCTTCTCACCGGCGTCCCACACCTGATCCTTATTATTTGCCCATCCGGTTTGATTTAAATTCCCCTCGTTTCCTCTGTTCTTTGCAAGTTCGTCTTAGTGTGTTCGTGCCCGCTAGCTCTGTCTAGTTCCTGTCTAGTCTAGCTCTTGTCTTGTCAAGCTTCTTTTGGATTACTCTCCGTGCTCTCTGCTGCCTTGCCCTTTAGATCCCCGCCCCGCTGTCAGTCTCTCCCGAGTGGTGTGTCTACCGTCAAGCCTCTGTGTACACTCTGTCTGTGGATTCCCGAGTGCCTGTCAACATCAAGCGCTGTCCAGCCGCAGTGCGTTTCGGCGCGTAATTCTGCGTAAGACTCGGACTGCCGCTGTGCGCTGTCCAGCACAGACACTGCTGAAGACTCTGACCGCCTCTCTCTCTCTCTGTCCGCCAGGAACCTCTCTGTCTGCCCGCCAGGAACCTCTCTGTCGGCCCGCCAGGATTACATCTCTGTGCTTACAGTTCTGTGGATGTCCTACAGCCCAGCTGTGTTTCCCACATTGAGACTTTCCAGAGGAGATCGCTGTGGTCCGCCTCGCGAGTGTTTTCTCCCTCCATCCATTCATCACACACACGGACACTGAGAGTTATCTGTTATACATTCACCAAGTGTTTTCTCCTATACATTTTATTAAAAACCCTCTGCTCTGGGATCCCGTGTTGTGTAGTCCCTAACACCCTGTATTTACTTGGTATCGGATCAATACCAAATTTTGCAGTATCCAGTGTACTTTCTGTTCTGTGGTGCACAATCTCCACTATCACTAATATTTTATGCAGTTCTGCAACAAGTTGTCGTTCATAACATTGTCACAAGCTTGCAGTAATTAAAATTATTCTGTTGGCTAAACAATACATTTTGAACTATGAATTCAGTTCAGTTCATTTGTTTAGTTTACATGCAATAACAGCAGCATCACGGTTATCATCTTTATTTTGTTACAGTTATATGTATAATGTGAGAAATCCAGGTAGCCTTGCTGCAAAATAATTTAATATGTTTTTGTTTTCCTTTGTCCAACAGCTCCTGTCCTTACCCACCATACTTCTTAGGATATCTTTCTACGAAAACCAACGGCTCTTTTAAGAGCCACCGCTATACTCATCTCTCGCTCTCTCTCACGCACACACACACACAATCTTTGTCACTCACTCACTCACTCACACTCTCTCTCTCTCTCATACTCTCTTCCAGAATCCTGGTGTATTCAAGTAAGTCTTGTTTTTATCAAATTTAAATCTGGTCCTGTTTTGTTTGTGTGAAAGAAGTACTTATCAAAATCGTTTTGTGATTCTGTCATTCTCTCCTGCTTACTCTATCAATGATAGAAATGCCAGGTCATGGGTCAACAAGGCGAAATTGTATGGTCTGCCATGCAATACTTAATGTGGCCTGCAAAACTTGCAACACATGCAAGAAAGAACAGCCACACAGACTAAGGCTAAAAAAAAAACTAAAAAAATTTGATCAGAAGAGGGAGAACTGGGTGCATATGCAGAAAAAAAATCGGACCACCTCTCATATTCAGGACGAAGCTGTGTTGTTGGTATTCATGTGCTTTTATTGTTTATGCAGGTTTATGTTTATGCAGCCAAATATTGCTATATATGTTTTAAAATAATATGTTATTTTGTATGTGTGTGTCCTTGTATTTTTTGCTTGAAAAATTTGCAGGCCTCGGGATTGAGGGGAGTTTTACTTTTGTCCAAGCCTGGAAAAAAGCAGAATGATTGGGTGTCTGAGGTTTTGGCCCCCCGCTGTCAGCTGAATGAGAAGTCACATACATGCCTTGAAAGAATAAAGGGCCTGTATGATATTGTTATTCAAGGTAAGAATATTCATTTTTTATGTCCTTTATTTGATGCTGTCACAAGTAAGCCTGTGGTTGTCTTTTCTTGACTAATAGGTTGATCAATGTTTTCTAAATAATTCTGTACTTTTACAATGTAGGCTGGACCCCACAAGGTGCCTCAGATCAACTTGATGAACCTTCATCAGCCCCAGTTGAACCCCCAACAGGACCACACCAAATGGTCACATCAGATCATCAGCAGAAAGCAGTGCTTAATCCCCCAACAGTTACAACGGGACCCCCAGGAGCCCTTATTGGACGACCAAAGTCCCCAATTGGACAGACAGTGTCCCTTTTAACACCCTCATTACCTGGGGAATCCCAGAACCTTGGGAAAACACCCCACTCCCCAGAAGGACCTTCAGCAGGTTCCCCAGTTTCTCTTGAAAACGGTAAGCACAAAAGGAACTATATGAAGAGTATTGAAACTAAGTTGTAAGCCCCACAAAACCACATTTTTACTTTATGTGACGTGAAACTAAAAACAAATTCAGAGTTCAGAAACATTTATAATTATTGTTATTGTAATCCAATCAAATTTTGTTTTTACATATGTTTAAGAATATCAAATAAATATCGTTATCACAATATTCATGTTTAATATTCCAGTATCACAATTGTGTTTTTTTTTTTTACAATATCGTGCAACCCTACTTCACATAGACACTTTGAAGGAAATTGATTTTGCAAGATCAACTGTCTATTTAAGGTTATAAAGTTGTGGATTGATAGGCTATTTTCAGCTTTGATTACTTCACTGTGATGACATTATTCCAAACTGAATGTACAAGTTCTTCAGTGGTTTTAGCCTGCTACTGGCAGAACCTGGTTATCCTTAAAGGAATAATTCACCCATAATGCATAATTTATGTATCAAGTGCTCAGCGTGTGCTGCCTTCAATCCCTAAAACAAACTTTGAATTGTTCATGTAAAGAAATTTTTACAAATAAAGCCCAGTCTTCATTATAAACTGTGCTTAAATATTTTTACATCTTTTAAATGTTTCCCTGTATTTAACAGATGAAGTTGTGCAAGGAGGGTGTCCTGCTCCTACTACAGTGCAGCCAAATGAAAGGAAAGGTGTGTTGATGTACTGCTTGTCCAACTTTCTATATAGGAGTGTGGACTGACTGCCACAAAATAGAGTAGTATGAGCTGCATTACCTAGCTTCAGTCTTCTGGCAATTATTTGGCAACATAGCATACATAGTCAGAAAGTAACATATATGTTAATAATTGGATAGTTCACTTTAAAATAAAAATTCTGTCATAATTTACTCATCCTCATGTTGTTTTAAACCTGTATGAATTTCTTTTTTTTCTAATGAACACAAAAGAAGACATTTTGATTAATGATGGTAAACACATAGCAGTAGGTGACCATAGACTTCCATAGCAGGAATAAAAAAATATGATAGAATAAAATGGGTACCGTCAACTGTGTGCTTACCATTACCAAATATTTTCTTCTACATTTATCACAATACTTCCAAAATATTTTTTCCTACTGTTCACAATGTGCTGTGTGTTTACCATCATTTCTCAAAATATCTTCTTTTGTGTTCATCAGAAAAAAGAAATGCATACAGGTTTAGAACAACATGACGATGAGTATAATGATTACAGAATTTTTATTTTAAGGGGAAATATCCCTTCGAAGGTCTCTGTCTCACCTTGGAAAAACATTTTGATATAAAGCCCAGTCTTCATTATAAACTGTGCCTAATTTTATTCCTCATGTGGATGACATGGATACAACATATTACTAATGTTTTTAAATATTTTTTTTTTACATCTTTTAAATGTTTCTCTGTATTTAACAGATGAAGTTGTGCAAGGAGTGTGTCCTGCTCCCACTACAGTGCGGCAAAATAAAAGGAAAGGTGTGTAGTGTGTGTTAATCCATACATTGGGATTGATATTGTGAATCTTCATGAAGGCTGTATTTGCATTTGTAAGTGGTCGTGACCTATTAGGTTTGGGCGATGTCCAAATGCATATGTTAATTTGTTTATTCAACAGTAGGGCTAAAAAACTAATAGAAATTATATAGAAATCACAAAATGTTCCACTGCAATTTTCAAATCAAATGATATACAATATTTGTTAAAGGCAAGATTTGTTTAAATACCATTTTAAATATTGTGTTGTTACAGAGATGACCTGGCATACACATCATATTCTCTTTGTAAGATACAAATCTTTGCAAAATCTCTCCATAATCATTTTAATATGTTGTTATTACCTTGTTTGACAGATGAAGTTGTGCAAGGAGGGTGTCCTGCTCCCACTACAGTGCGGCAAAATAAAAGGAAAGGTGTGTTGATGTACTGCTTGTCCAGCTTTCTGTATAGGAGTGTGGACTGAATGCCACAAAATTGATTAGTATGATAATCTGAAAAACTAACTTTTTTGCTATGAGAAAGCGATTAACAACTCCCAGGCAGCACAATAGAGAATAATTTGAATTTATGAATTTAACTTGTCTTTGTTCTTCTTAACATATATGTGAGAATTCTCCCTAACTTTCTGTTCTCTATACCTCCTCATATTCTCTGACATATTTTCATAACTGTGCACCTTAACAAAAGTTTCCACTAACATCTCTGCTTTATCACTATCCTTTATTGCTATTTTTCCATTATTTACTAAAACTGGTACATTGCTGTTTTTCTGAATCCCTCCCATCTTCCTTATCATATTCCAAATTTCATTGATTTCAATATCCTCCCCTATTCTATTGCAAAACTCTTTCCAGTAATTTCTTTTAGCTTTTCTTACTTCTCTCCTTACTACTGCTTGTGCTTTCTTAAAGTTAATGTACTCACTAAACAAAATAGATTTTCTGGCTTTCTTCATCGCTTTATTTCTTTCCCTTACTGCTTTACTACATTCTTCGTTCCACCATGGTACTGCTTTCTTACTATTTAAGGTTTTCTTTTTTTTTCCCTATTGCTTCCTCTGCCGTAGTTCTTAAGACTTCACTTATTTCCTTATTTAACTCTTCAACGCCATTATTACCTAAAATCATTTCACACATCCTATTATGACACAATTCTGTGAATAGTTCCCAGTTAGCTGCCTTAAATTTCCATCTTGGTACTCTGTCCAGCAAAGTTTGGGTAATTTCCATACCAAATTTACACCATATAGGATAATGGTCACTTCCCATTGTGCTTTGTTTATTTACATTCCATTCACATATTCTTGCTAGATTTTCTGACATTAGGGTAATATCTAAAACTGACCTACGTCCACGTGATACATCTATTCTTGTACAACATCCATTATTAACACACACTAACCGTCCCCAATCTAACATGTCTTCAACAATCTGCCCATTGAAATCTGTCTTAATACTCCCCCACAAAGTATTGTGAGCATTGAAATCACCACACCATATTACTTTCTGATTTATATTACCTCTTATACTCTCCAATACTTCCTTACTTAACTTTTCACATGGATTATAAAAATGTATAACTTTAGTACTGTGGTTCCCTTCCCAAACTTCCATCATTACCACCTCTTTATCTAAATTCTCTTCAACATTCCTGTATCCCACACCATGCTTTACATACGTAGCTACCCCACCTCCATTACCTTGTTTCCTATCTTTCCGAATTACCCCATACCCTTGTAATATAAAATTTAATTGAGGTTTGAGCCAGGTTTCTTGTACACCTATTATATCAGGTTTGTTTTCTAAATCAGAGATGAACTTTTTAAACTCTTGGCCATTAGCTATTAAGCTTCTAGCATTCCACTGAAGTATTAACAACACCATTATATAGCACCACATCCTGGTTGAGTGTATGTTGTTTGCATCTTTAATTTCTCGTTAATCATATCCACTGAAATACCTTCGATCTCTAGGTACTTTTCTGCTGCTTTGATTATAATTTTAAATCTTTCTGTCCGACTTTCAGTTTGTGCCGAACAATTAACTACTTCAGCCATAAAAGTAACAAATGCAACATTATCCTTAATCCCAACTTTCTCTTTTGTACTTTCCATATTGCCATTTCTGTCTTTCGTTGCATGCTTTCTTTACTTTTGTCTCCTGGTTCCAAATTCTGTCCTACTTTTTTAATAGCCTCAGAGTATGACAATCCCTCCTGTATCCTCCACACATGGGCGGAAATCCCGGGGGGGTCGGGGGGGACAGGACCCCCCCTATCTGAGGGTTGTCCCCCCTAAATTATCATTAGAATATGTGTATTGAAAATAATTTAATGATTTATAATACTTAAACTAGTTGTGTAAGAAGTGAAACAATACAAATGCAAACGGAGCAACAACAAAAAAACGTTTTAAATATTTGGATTCCCCCTCCCTTGCCTCACAGTGGTTTGGTCCACTGCCCACGCCCCTTTTACCTCACCACCACACATTCCGGTGGTAGAGAAGTGTACGGAGCCGACGCGTTAATAAGCTATATACAATACAACGTTTCCCATCACTTATCAGTTTATCCTCATATGTTTTAAAACTGGACTATTTTGACATATAAACATGAACATATTTCGTTTTCTGAGAACAGAAGCAGATAAACGATCAAGAAAACATTTTTATGCATTCATGCAGAGGTGAGGCAGAGCTGAAAGTAACAAATTACATTTACTCACCTTGCTGTAACTGAGTTTTTTGTGTACTTTTACTTTGAGTAGTTTTTAAAATCTGTACTTTACTTTTACTTAAGTATGTTTAAAGTATTGTTGGTTACTTCGCTACATGTTAAATCATATCCGTTACTGAGTAAAAATAAATAAAAAAGTAAGGTGATAAAGACGCGCCACGGTCGGATGATTGATTGATGGGCGGGGGAACGCGCAAAAAGAACCATGGAGAGGGACGAGACAGGCGCAGGCTAATGCAGACCCTCAATTCAATTCTTACGAAAGAAACCCCTGGCCATTGACGCAAAGCGATTGTTTCATTCAGGTAGGGTTCATGCTCTTGAGTACGGAGTTTGAGAATTGCCGACCGTGTTTAACCGCTAATTTGCACGATGCATTTTTAATACATGCATGCGCATTATCTTCCGAGGTCTAGCAGCTTCGCGTCAAGTCAAACAACTTGAGAACGTCCTCGAGAATGCGCAGATCATTAGACATTGCAGAGAGAGAGAGAGCGCGAGAGAGATAGATTGAAAGACATCAGGTACACAGGTCTGGGAGCTAATAAACGTGTAAAGGATGTATAGTGTATAGCCATGGCACTCATCTCATTATATGTTCATTTATGTATATAGTTTAATAACAATGTATGTTACCAGCAATACATCAATTACAACCTTCATATAATGATTGTATTTACTAGCTGCTGACCTCATATTATTTTTGCTTCAAAAGTGCATAACTCACCTGTAAAAATCATTAAATAATTCCATAAATGTTTCTTAGTTATAAAAAGCTTTTTATTTTATTAACATTTGTTATTGCACTTTAATTGTAGAGATGTTTACAATTAAAAACATAGTTTGAGATGTATATATCCTTCCTTTGTGAACTATACTAGAAACCTCTCCCCGCTGTAAAAAAGTAACTCTTAAAATTAAAATGACTTTTTACTTGAGTAGATTTTTAGACCAGTAACTTTACTTTTACTTAAGTAAAATATTATTAAAGTAACTTTACTTTTACTTAAGTAACATATTATTAAAGTAACTTTACTATTACTTAAGTAGAAAATTGTATTACTCTTTTCACCTCTGCATTCATATGTATTAAAATTAAATTTGCGTCCGTTCATAGAGAAAGAGAAACGTTTTCTATCTGTACCCATTTCCTTGCAAGTACAATTTTGCCTGTATTATTGGTGTCCCCTTCAAAAATTGTTCTTGAAAAATTTTATGTTTATTGTCCCCCCCAACATTTAGATGAGATTTTCGCCCCTGCCTCCACAGTTACAACATTTGGGGTTAATTTCTTGCCCACATTTTCCATATTCATGCTCTCCACCGCATCTCGCACACCTCTGTTTGCCTCTGCATACCACCGCTACATGCCCAAACTTTTGGCATTTAAAACATCTCAAAGGTGGGGGTACAAAAAGCCTTACTGAGAAACTCATATATCCCAACATGACTTTATTTGGCAGTCTTTCCTCATCAAAATGAATCATTACGGAGAGGCTATCTCCCCTTTCATTGTTCCGATTACATTTTAGCCTTTTTACATCAATCACTTTAGCTCCAGTAAGACCTTTTTTAATCTTTTCCACTGTTACCTCTGTAGGGATCCCTGTTATTACTCCTTTAACCCATTTCTTTTCCTCCTGTATAGAACAAATTACATTTTGATCCATGATTGACTTAACTCCTATAGCCCTTTTTTGTTGCACACTATCTTTGCAATATATAAGCAATCTACCATCTCTTAACTTCTTCACACTTTCAACCAGTCCTATCACTTCCTTTATTGTTTTGGATAACTTCAGCGGGTTAACAACACTGAAAGATCCGTTTACAAATTTCATTACTACCTTATACTCCTCTTTCCTTCTTCTTGTCAGACGAGGTCCATTATCACTATCATTTTCAGATGCGCTATTTTTCTTTCTTTTCCGTTTTTCTACAACACTCCATTCATTATTTCCATTCCCGCCATCATCCCCTTCAAACATTTCATCCTCCATCTCCGGATCACTTCCAGAATCTACTCCACCTCCTACCATGCACTCTCCAGTCACAGATCAGCTGTTGCCAAACCGCCTCTCCCCAGCTCACCGCCCAATAAATACGTCAAGTCCGACCACCGGAAGCGTTTGATATTTTTAGTTTTCAACTCGGAGGTGTTTTTAGTTCACAGCAACGGTTTATAAATGAGTGTCACTTTCAACCGGTCGGTGTGCTTCCACTAAACTCTGGACACTAATGAAACGTTGATGGACCACAATATATCTTTTATCTTGGTGCTGAAACATGGTAATATGGAGGAGATTGTATTTAAATAAATCGCGAAAATTTGCATATTACGTTTCTTGTAATAGACTACAGTGAACGTCATGTCAGAATGTCCACTGCAGGCATCGTTCTGAAAATAATGGTTACCACGGGTCCGATGCCCATTCCAACTAAAGTCTGATGCCAATTCTGACTAAAACAGTAAATGTTTATAATTTAATTTGAAAGTACTAACAAAGTTCTACCTTCTGTTAAAATTTCATGAAAATGTCTGATAAAATGAGAAAGTTATAAGCAAAAACATGTGAATAAGCAGCATTTTGGTCACACACATTCCATAGACATCATATAACTTTCCTCTGATTTCTAATATTAAAAATACCATAACGTTCTCAATCTTCAACGGACTTTTAAAATCCTGGTATCTTTGTAAATTGGAATGTCTGCTCTGTCTAGTCATGTGATAGATTTTGAGCTTTGGGGTTTTTGAAAATTTTCATCATATCTATTTTAATATATTTAAATACAAGTCACCAGACCGACCAGCTTAAGCAGCTGGCAACACCTTCGTTTGCAAACCTCTTAAACTTTGTTGCACATCACTGATGCCTTAGCGGTTTGAAAATTACCTTGTAACAGGGAATGGAACTCTCTCTCATTGATTTTAAACCCAATGTGCATTTTAACCACCCTAGTGCGAGGAGAAGTCCACGCTACATGCATTACAAGTTCAGGTGCAGCGAAGTCAAAGCATTACTTGTGTATTGAAAAGGTAGTTTCTCATAAGGCAAATCATGCTATGCACATTGGTGTTGCAACTGCAGGTTATGTAAGGATGGTATGTGAAAGTGTTCAGCATAATTAAGTTAAACTTTAATGGATAAACAAGTCAATCGCATGTTGTCAAAGACTTTTGGTGAAGTCTGACTCACAGCATCGTCTAAAATATGTTCTTTTAAATGTTCGAAGGTCCCGTGTCAACAGAACCATGCCCCGGAAATGATCTGGGATCGCTTACATGGAGAAAACCTAGTAAAATTGCCGTAAGTTACACGTAAAGTATTCAGAGTGAACAAGGGCAAAACGATGCGTAAGCGTCACCACAACAAGTTATGGTTTAGCTCTTCGACGCTGGAATTTAAACGCAGCTCAACATTCACAATGAGATGTCTGCAATCTGGACTAAAGCAGAGACCAGGGAGCTCCTCGCTATACGTGCTGCTAAAGCTGAGATCATTCACATGCATGACAGAGCAGCGCATCACGCGCTCCTCATGATCTCCCAAAAACTACGAGTTCCGAATAACTGCCAAACTTCAGAAGCGTCGAAAAGACAAGCACGTGCAGGACTTTACATGCATCACACGTCTTTACGGCTTTTCACAGTAAGCATGACTCCGAAAAATCATTGGCAGAATAAATGGCCCAAAATTTAATGATATCAGACAAATCCTGGAAGTTTTTTCTGTGTAGTATCATAATCTCTGTGTGAGAAGGGCAATTGATGGCGTCGGCTATCATTGATAATATGGTCTATTGACATAACCTGATCCCGCACCTTCTAGTTTCAAGATGTTAATAACACTTCAGTCAAGACACTAAGCATTCAATTGCGTATTGTCCGTTCAGATTTAGTTTATACAGCTTAGATTAATTTACTTCCATTTTTACTAACCTTTCTAGTCTATAATTATTAATCTTAAAATTCAAAAACCATAAATTCTTTCTCAATCAGTTTCATGTTAATTGTTATGATTCTGTTTTCCTAGGTAATTTTTCTGCCATTATTATGCTTGCAATTCAAAGCCATAGCCAAAATCCCATCTTTTACTACATAAATACTTCGAAAAGTTAATACACTTGAAATGCAAAGTTTCATCAGTTTTCTATAGCTTTAAGCTGCATAATGATCACGGTATGATCAAGCATATACTGGTGGTGGTGTAGGTTACTCAACCATGTCTCATTTCTCGCTAAATTAATCTGTGGCATAGCGTGCTTTATCGGAATATTGTTGCTTTTCATCACAGCCTCCGACATGGCATTCGCAGCCTTTCTCACTATAGGGTATATTGTTGCCCCATTGCATGGCTCTCGTGACCTCCTTGCTGCGTGGCATATCATTGCCCTGTATCCAGCATTCACAGTCGTCTGCTATACTGCAAACTGTTGACTTGTATCATGGCCTTCTCGCTAATCAGCATATCATTGCCTTATCATGGGCTCCTGCTCGTTTTTCGCCATGTAACTTATGGTTTATCTGTATCACCGCCTCCTTGTTACTTTGCATATGGTTACATTGTGTCATGGATACCACAACCGACTTATTACATTGCATATGTTGCCCCGCATCTATCCTCCACAGCCTTTATAATGAGTCGGCATATCGTTGCCCCGCATCATTGCCTTCGCGGTCTTCACGCTACATGGGAAGTCGTTGCCCTGTAACAGGCTTTGTCGCATACAGCATATCATTGTCCCGCATTTACCCTCCGCTGCCTTTATCGCTATTTGGCATATCATTGCCCCGTATCTGTGCCTTCACGGTCTTCACACTAAATTGCAAAACGTTGCCCTGTAAGTGTTCTCCACGGCCTTCTCGCCTATCGGGGCTATCGATCGACGTGGCCTATCGTGGCTTTACACATCGCCTATCGGGGCTATCGATCAACGTGGCCTATCGTGGCTTTACACATCGCCTATCGGGGCTATCGATCGACGTGGCTTTACACATCGCCTATCGGGGCTATCGATCGACGTGGCTTTACATATCGCCTATCGGGGCTATCGATCGACGTGGCCAATCGTGGCTTTACACATCGCCTATCGGGGCTATCGATCGACGTGGCCAATCGTGGCTTTACACATCGCCTATCGGGGCTATCGATCAACGTGGCCTATCGTGGCTTTACACATCGCCTATCGGGGCTATCGATCGACGTGGCCTATCGTGGCTTTACACATCGCCTATCGGGGCTATCGATCGACGTGGCCTATCGTGGCTTTACACATCGCCTATCGGGGCTATCGATCGACGTGGCCTATCGTGGCTTTACACATCGCCTATCGGGGCTATCGATCGACGTGGCCAATCGTGGCTTTACACATCGCCTATCGGGGCTATCGATCAACGTGGCCTATTGTGGCTTTACACATCGCCTATCGGGGCTATCGATCGACGTGGCTTTACACATCGCCTATCGGGGCTATCGATCGACGTGGCTTTACATATCGCCTATCGAGGCTATCGATCGACGTGGCCAATCGTGGCTTTACACATCGCCTATCGGGGCTATCGATCGACGTGGCCAATCGTGGCTTTACACATCGCCTATCGGGGCTATCGATCGACGTGGCCAATCGTGGCTTTACACATCGCCTATCGGGGCTATCGATCGACGTGGCCAATCGTGGCTTTACACATCGCCTATCGGGGCTATCGATCGACGTGGCCTATCGTGGCTTTACACATCGCCTATCGGGACTATCGATCGACGTGGCCTATCGTGGCTTTACACATCGCCTATCGGGACTATCGATTGACGTGGCCAATCGTGGCTTTACACATCGCCTATCTGGGCTATCGATTGACGTGGCCTATCGTGGCGTTACATATATTGCCTATCGGGGCTACCTATCCACGTATAGCCTACCGTGGCACTTTACAACGAAGCATTTTGTAATTCTTATCCTATTCCTTTTGTGTGAATCAGACATTAAAGTGAATGCCTATGCCTATCGTGGCTTTATTTTTGGGGGGGGGTTTCCAATAAATAGCTTTTATAGCTTAAGAAGTCTGATTCCTTCTTAACATTTTCTCTTGTTTCAGGATTGACATCTGTTCGATTTCCTAGCAATCAAGCCAGTTGATCTATTTCACTTTTGGGGGTAGGCTCCGCCCCTGCCTTCAACATCAGGCAGGATCTGCCGGACTACAGCTAGACCCGGACGAAAGGCGGGGCATACGCCAAAAGAATCTATACGAGACTCAAGCATCCATTTAATTGAGTCTGATTTGAATTTCTGTCTTTTAATTCAACATGGAATAAATGTCATTCAAACGTTCACTTGCCTTCTGAGTCTTTATGGTAGAAGTGTACTACGTTTTCACCTGGGATACCATTACCTACAAGCTTATAATGATATGGCTCTCATAGGGGGAAACATACGTACTTGCGCATTTGTTTTCAATATTTACTTTTATACATTCTGATTTCAACACAAATGCATTGGTATTTTATAAGATTAAAAAATAAAAGGTCCTTCTCTGTGCTGGAAGCCGCAGCATAAACGCCATCAGACTTTTCACACTGTTGAGTAAACAGCGCTATCTTTATTGCTTTGATAGCTCTCCAAATCTCATGTTTACATTTGATAACCCAATTTCGGCTTCCCACTGCACTCTTGTACTGTAGGTAGCAGAGTCGAGGCATTGGTGAAAATAGGTCACAAACTGATGTCATTGTTTAGAAATGAAACTAGAAAAAAATGTTCGAGCTTAGCTAGTTAAACCACAACACCTCATTATCTTTCTATAAGAAACGCTGTAACGATGGACTGTTACATCTAGTTATTTATGAGCAAAAGTAAAGAGTCATAATGTTTTATCCAATGAAAAGGCAGATCAATAAGAAACTTCTGCTTGGATCTTAAGATAAGTTAACCAGTTAACCTGAGGATATCTTTAACTGTCCTGTGACAGGAGATACTGGTTATACTTAGGATTTCCACTGAGCACCTCTACAGAAACCACTGGGTTAACAGTAAAACCCAAACACACATATTCCTCACTCTTGCGATCAACAGAACCGGCTCTGTGTCGCACCGGCAGATGTTTTTACATGTGCTATTTTAAAAACATGGATTATTTTTTCAATTAATTGGATGAATCAGTGGGTCTTATTTGCAGTTTACTTGGAAACATGGAAATTTTATGGCGGTTAAACAAGAAGGCAGGCATTTTTCCTTTTATATGAATTCACCAAAGTATTGATTTTAAAGAGACAGAAAAACAAACACTGGGTATACTTCTGTTTAATATTTTGTAAATAAACTAATTTTGCATGCCATGTAGCTCCAATGAGTGAGCATTGCATTAACAGCGCACCACCTATGGGTTCAATCCCAAGGAACACAAATACTGATAAAAAGCAGCAACACAATCTCATGGCAATTCGTATGTTATTTTTTCGAGGTGGCTAATTCGTTTTCATTTGTCCGACCACATTTGTTTGTTTTGGTACGATTTGCTTTCATCCCTGAGATGTTGGGGTTAAGGGCGGGTTTCATGATTGTTTTTTCTAATAACTGTAGGTTTTTGTACGATTCACTTTGAATTCGTACGAATTAGCCAACTCGTAAAATACGTACAAATTCCAATGAGATCAGGCTGAAAGTACTTAGTACGTCGATGCAACCTTCACATAAAAATTCAGAGGTATGGAAGCAATTTAGATTTCGCAAGCAATACGACGACAATAGTGTTGTGGCTTTTAATTTCTTTTTATTAATTATCCACTTGTAAACTGCTGTTCACTGTTCTTTTTTATTAATATAGTATTTGTATTAAATCTATATTCATTGAGTTGAATCGAGAATCGAATATAAAAACCGACCAGAGAATCGAAATCGAATCGATTTGATAGCTTGTGAATCGAATCGATCTGGAACATTTGAATTGATACCCAGCCCTGCTTTAGATATATGCACAAATGTCAAAGTTTTCTTCCCAATGGTTTGTGTGTAAAAGTTAATATTCAACAGTAAATAATAAACTAAGCAAAAAGATTAACAATTTCCTTAACATAGCAAAAACACAAGAAACTTTTACTGATTGATGTAATATCACGACTTATAAAAATCACTTTCCTACGCAATTCCTGCGGGTTTTTTTTTCGAGGTGGTTAATTCATATTAATTTGTACGACCACATTCGTTAATTTTTGTACGATTTGCTTTCATCCCCGATATGTTGGGGTTAGGGGCGGGGTTTCGTGATTGTTTTTTCTAATAACCATACATTTTTGTACGATACACTTTGAATTCGTACAAAAAGCCAACTTGTAAAATGCGTATGAATACTTCCCATGAGATCAGGCTAAAAGTACACCTTAAATGCACTGTAGTTTTTTAACATAAATGCACAAATGTCAAAGTTTACTTCCCAATGGTTTGTGTGTAAAAGTTAATATTCAACAGTAAATAATAAACTAAGCAAAAAGCTAAACAATTTCCTTAACATAGCAAAAACACAAGAAACTTTTACTGATTGATGTAATATCACGACTTATAAAAATCACTTTCCTACGCAATTCCTGCGGGTTTTTTTCGAGGTGGTTAATTCATATTAATTTGTACGACCACATTCGTTAATTTTTGTACGCTTTGCTTTCATCCCCGATATGTTGGGGTTAGGGGCGGGGTTTCGTGATTGTTTTTTCTAATAACCATACATTTTTGTACGATACACTTTGAATTCGTACGAATAAGCCAACTTGTAAAATGCGTATGAATACTTCCCATGAGATCAGGCTAAAAGTACACCTTTAATGCACTGTAGTTTTTTAACATAAATGCACAAATGTCAAAGTTTACTTCCCAATGGTTTGTGTGTAAAAGTTAATATATCAATTACATATATATAATATATTCGTATATAATATATCATGAAATATATTACTATGTAAATTTCACAATATATGGAGACACATTAAATATATTGTCATGTAATATATTGAGAAATATATTTTTGTTGCATAAGGGTAACCACATCAGTTTGACTAACTTTAATGTGGAGGATTGTTGACGTTTGTCGTAAATGATCTCCTATCATCATGTAGTGTAGATAAGAGCGAAACAGTTATTGAGATTGCTGGGCAGGGCTGTAAGGTTTGTAAAACATGTTTGCGTTACCAGTAGAGGAAAGTGAATTTTATAAGTCATGATAGTACAGGAGGAGGCGCGCTTGTTATTCAGTAAAAGTGTCTTGTGTTTTTGCTATGTTAAGGAAATTGTTTATCTTTTTGCTTAGTTTATTATTTACTGTTGAATATTGCAATATATTAAACAATACTGCAATTATTGCCGTTTTCATATATTGAGTACATACATCCCATTATACTATTTAATATATCCCATAATATATTGGAAATATATGTAGTTGATACATATATTCTTCTTCTTCCTTTATTTTTTAACGCCATTCCAGCATCTACGGCTATATTCATGGCGAGAACCAGGTAATACATACACAAGTTTATTCAGACAAGTTGATTTATACACAAGTTGGGAGAGGGACAATTTGGTATGATACATATATTCTAAATATATGTAATATATTGGTACACATATTCTAAATGTATGTAATATATTGCAGTGTATTAAATCATATAAAGACAAACTATTACATGGAAAAACATAGTGCCCTTTTTGGTCTTGGTTACAATATATTTTGTATCAATATCTACATGTATGGTCTATTCATATACTGCAATATATTGGGAAATATAAATATTAAATCCCATATATGGGAATATATTGCCTAATATATTACATGATATTTTCCAATATACTGCAGTATATATTTGTTCCATAAGGGTAATCTGCTTTCGCAGCAATCCTTGATTATCATCTTTACAAAACTTGGTCCAAAACAACCAATATGTATGAACACAGGAACAGAGATGATAAAAATGTGTAGAAAATGACTCACAACGAACAAAGCACATCCCTGAACATTACAACCTCCTACTGTACATCAGACTTTAACCTGTAAGTACCAGACACACAGGTGGCAGATTTGCATACGGGACTGAATATTTAGGTAAACAACTTACCTCATGATGACTAGCACAAGTTACTCTGGTCTCAACTTGCTTAACTTTCCAAATAAACTGCTGGCTTATTAAACTCTGGGACTTTATCCAAAATGTGATATGATAATAACATGATGGGACTCAAATCATTTATGCTTAATGCAGTAGAACTAATAAAGACACCCTATTACATATATTTATATTTTTATGATTTTATTTTATTGTTTACTACAATTATAACAATGAAAAACTATAAAACGTTTCTTAAATGGTATGATCTGATATTAAGATTGACTTTATGACCTCAGCTGACTTTGTGTTCTTTGATTTTGCATAACCAAAACATTCAAGCACGAATAGAGGGTTTTCACGGGGCGTCATCAGAGCGGAAGATGCCATATTGGAGGCACTCTGCATTACAACAGAGCAGACACTGATGTATATGCCGAACGTCGGCAAGGAAAATAGTTAATTATTGCCGTGTTTGAGATGGTACCAACAGTACATATTGAGAAAAACATTTGGATTATTATCGACTTCCAAAAGTTATTAAAAACCAGGGAAAGGAATGCAAGAAATTATCAGAGGAGCGGCGCTTGTGGTTGGTAAAGCTCGGGAAAAAGAGTAGTATTGTATTAGAAATATGATTGAAGTACATAAAGTATAAAACAATTATGCTTCTACTTGTTGTGCTTTATTTAAAGAGTATTTAATATGTACTTTAGTGTATGCACAAAATGTACTTCAACACAAATAAAATTTGCGCTGCAATGCCTTAATGCCAGTGTGCTTAATTGCTCATAACAAACTTTCTATTGTAATGATAATAATATTTTTAATAGTAAATGGTAAATGGTAAAATCAATTATTGCTTTTATTTTTTACTGTGCTTATTTTACAGTAAAGCACTTTGGTAGGACACTGGCTATTTTAAATTTGCTATATAAATAAAGCTGACATTGACATATGGGCTCTGCATGAAAACTAGGTAGTTCACTAACTTATATCGGGATATGCAACTAAAGGAAGAATCGTTGGGTCGTCACGGATCCTAGAAGAGGGAGCTCGTAGGGATCTGCACCGCCTATAAATTGTAATTTCTCGAAATATCGTGCCTTTTCTTGTGGTCCAAGTCCTTCCCTATATGCCTTTGCATCTTGGATGCGTTTTCTGTTGTTTAGACATGTCTACATTCACTTAAAGTATCCAAAGCGCATCATATTCCATTGTACTCCGTTCAGTTCTTTACACCGAGTGCCTCCACAATAACCGCGCATCCGGGTTACCGCCCAGAACGTGATGTCGGTGAAAACCCTCTATATGTGTGTGTGTCTATCTGTGTGGTATTGTATATCTATGTTTAATGTTATAATGTGATGATGTGATCGTCATTAAACTTACTTTCTCCATGGCACAGAGCAGACAGGACCAGCACCAGACCACAACACAAGGTCCAGTGTCTCTTCAGTCTGCTACACCTCATTCCTATACAAAAACAAGACCAAAGAGTAATCTAAAAAGTCAAAAAGATGTAGTCGAGGTTGAATTATCCAGCTTGGTCCCTCTTTGGGAAGGTGAAATATAATAATATACGAGTTGGGAATTTTCAAATAGAATAAATTTATTTTCTCTTCAGCGTGTATGCAGGGATTGATAAACCAGACGCGCCGACGACTACGAGCGATCCAATCATCCAATAGACGTGTATAGGTCATGCAGAGGTCACTCAGCCCCCCCACATGTTCCAAATTCACCCAAAATAGTCTTAAACGTTTGTGCTTCGTTTGTGCAGGTAAAAATTTCGTTTGTGCATTTTTCGTTTTTTAGAGATATTATTCTGATAGAACATTTATAGGTCACAAAGAGGTCACTCAGCCCCCCACATGTTCAATCGCCCAAGTATATCTGGCATAACTTTTTTTGTTTTTCCGTGATAATGACACTATTTACTAAGGACATTTGCGTGCGAGCACGTGTCTCTTCCAACGAGTTTGGTATGTGTTCGCGTGCTCTCTGTTTCTCGATGAAGTGCAAGCCGAGGCAAGCTCAGTGTCACATTGTATCCATGTTTCTGAACTTGAGCAGAGTAGCTGGGTCTGATCGGTAATGCGTTAAAGCGCATGTGCAGTCTCTGGTTTCTATGGTTAAACAACTGGCTCTTGTTTTAAAAGTCACGATGCACTTTATTTCTCCTATTTTTATAAATATTATTAATGAACCATCATTGCTTTCTGAGCAAACATTTTAGATATAAGAGATGGAGATGGTAGCAAATAAGCAAAGTTAATATCAAGCCCATTGCACTGAACGAGCAATTATAGCTCAAATGGGCAAACAGTCATTATAAGCTGACTCAAGAAAGCTGTAAAGTAAAGTCACCCGTCACAGTGACAGCAAGTAGAATTTTGAATCTGACATAATGTGTATTAAGCTCTTTTAATCTGCAAGCAGTGCCGCTGCTAGCCATTTTGGTGCCCTAAGCATAATTCCTTTATAATGCCCCCGACCCTGAGAAATTTTTTGTTTGTTTTTGCCAGTTTAACTTTTTATTACCAAACATATAACTTAATAGCAGAAAGTAAAATCTTCACAGCTTTAGTCAACACACACATTTGAAAGTGCAAACTTTTATAGAATAGCAAAATAGAACAAATACCAAACTTAAATTATCAAAATAATCCAGACATGTTTTTCCCAAGTGCAATGCCACTTTAAATAAATTACATTAAATAAACATCAATAACAAGAATACTTAAAATTCTTAAATATTACAAAGATTTAGAGAACTAAGTGTCACAGTAATGTTTGCTTCATATCATGACATTTTATATTTATATATATTTAACAGTCAGGAATTGTTAGCCTACCATGTGCACTGACTGCTAACATTAACTAAGTTTTAACCACCGTCACGTAAAAATAAACCACAAAATAAACTAACTGCTCAATATCTAAAAAAACGTAGTAAAGAAAGTAACAGCTGCCGTCAGTTATTTGTAAAATGCATAGGAAATGTTTTACAGTAAAATCTCAATTTAGCTTGCACTGAAGTTATAACTTAAAACAACATAGTTTGCTAACATTAATATCAGCACCGCAAGATCGAGGCGCATTACGATTAGCAGCAGCTGCAGCCATGCACATTTCCCTTATTTAGGAATTAAACATGTTGGACTTACCTGCAAGTGATGCACGGGCATCATCCCGCAGTTTCATCTTTTTTCTTTTTTCCGATCCTGACCCCTGCTGTCTTTTCGGGCCATTTCCAAAAGTTGCCTACTGACTGGCCGTTTCTCAATCCGAAAGCTGCAGCCTGCGCGAGGTCGCATATGCAGGCTGCATACGTCATCAAGCCTGGTTTATTTTAGTTAACTGAACATTACATTAGCAAGTCATAAGCATATCAAAACAATTTACGATTAACTAAGAATAATAGTCAACTTCATAATCGTTAATATTACGAAATAAGAAAGTTTTGATGATGTATGCAGCCTAGAAATGCGACCTCTGGAGGCTGCAGCCTTCAGATTGAGAAACGGCCTCTGTCAAACTTCGTCAGGCGCCCGCGCGATAAACCGACACGGACCATCAAATGCTGGGGGGCATACTTTCTATACTAGCGCAATTAAATTATCTCGTCCCCCCTTTTTTGTAACATTTACATGGATAAAAAGTGCCTAATAATATTTCTAAGAAATTCTATCAGCATTATAATTTTTTTTCATTAGGCTATTGTTTTGGTGCCCTCTCAGCACCTGGTGCCCTACGCACAGCGCGTGATGCGCGTTATGGGAGCGGCGGGGCTGTCTGCAAGAGAGGGATAGACAGAGAGACACTTTTACTGCTTCTGCTCTATCTAATAGAAAGTGAAGAATTAAGCTACATAAACCATTAAAACACCGGTCACATTTATAATCTATAGACCTGCACTGTCTATCATTAATATACTTTACATATTATTGTATTCAATAGACCTTTTGCGAGTCGACGTCACAGTTACGTCACGCGCGCATGCGGTGGCAGAAAAACAGTGGAAATGAATCCATTGGATTGCTTTAATTAATAATATTGATTGGAGAAGAGCGTGGTTGTTGCCTCATAAATATTTTCTTCCTAATAAAACCAAAGAAGTCCACTTTAAAATACTGCATAAAATATATCCTGTTAACTCAATTGTTTCCAAATATGTTGATATTCCTAGTACCTGCATTCACGTTCACACACCTGCATTTACTGAATACGTTTATGGCAAGCAAGCGTTTTTAGCATTTAACAGCTAAACTGGATATGTGTTGCAGATATCTTTATTTCAGTTTTGCCTCGTCAAAAAGAACATTTCAGATATCCGCAACTACATTCTTCCTATCCATAATTGTCATTTTAGATATCCACAAAGACATTCTTCCCAGAACAAATGACATCACTTTTGCCATTCATTTGTATGGGGTTTATCATTACAGATATCTACAATTCAGTTGCAGATATCCACTATGTAAATTACAGATATCTGTAATTGAATTGTAGATATCTGTAATTCCAGTTTAAGATATCTAAAATTTGATTCTGACTAGTCATAACTCCAGTTCAAGATATCTTTAATTCAACTCAATTCAAGATATCTACATGTTCCTTTTCAGATATCTTAAATTAAGTTTTGACTAGGCGAAATGACGTTGTAGATATCTGTAACTGGAATTAGGACTAGTCAAAATGACGTTGTAGATATCTCAAACTGGAAATACGGATAGTCATAATTTAATTGTAGATATCTTTTATCAAGTTATAGATATCTTGAAAGGAATTTTGATTAGAGATATCTGAAATTTGAGATATCTGTAACTTTCATTCCGCCTAGTCAAAATATAATGACAGATATCTTGAATTAAAGTTTCGACTAGGCGAAATGACGTTGCAGATATCTGTATGCAAATTAGGCATCGCTCTTTAGGCGGGAGCAGAGCGTGATGACGTTGTTCTAATCATTCAAATCGCACCTGTTAACTGTTAACTTGTAATTAGCACTGATTAGCACCATGTTGGACCAGCCAGAGGGCGAAGGAATTTTTAATCGTCTTTTTAATGCTGCAGCCCGTGCAAGACAGGAGCTGGCAGCGAGAAATGATGATTCAACCTTACTTTCCACAACAAGACGACTATTTCGCCGGCGAGTTCATCGAGTTCGGGGTAAGTTAATTTTTCTTTTTTAACATGTGCTATGAGAAGTTCGGGTTAAAGTTGTTTAATAACTTAAAAGCAAAACGGTTGCCAAAATGCATCTATGGTATTTTTGTGAATGTACTCGAGTCAAACCAATTCGTTTAAAATGATTGACGACAAAAAATGCATTTAAGATTAACTGTTGTTAGGGTCTAAAAAGTTTGGCTTTTTGAATGGGTTCGCTAGGGGCAATACAGAACTATTAATACACTGCACTAATACACATCAAAATAAGTTAGCTATTTTTTATGTTAAGGCTCGACACTACACTTTGCTTGTTGTATTTATAAGGGTCCCTACACATCAACTCGAGCATTGAGAACATTGTTCGTGTACAAAGATTTTGCCTAAATTACGTTTTTGTTAGGACAGGACCTCACTTTTTTTGCGTAATTCTAAATCTGTTCAAAGTAAATAATACAGAACCATGAACATTTGGGGATACAGAGAAAAGGAATAACTAAAGATTACATTTATAAAACGTAAAGCTTTTTTATTGCAAGGGATTTTTTTGAAGTGATGGCAATAATGACTGTAAATCATAAGAGAGTACTTTGCAATTCTTGAATTTAAGGTATCTTGCTTTGTGAATATGGTGTTTACCCATCATACAAAAAAGTTTCATATATCATCTAGCTTTGTTATAGAACCTTACTGAGAGAAATATTACACAACTGATGAAATGCGAGATACATGGAAGCTGAAATGTGAAGCCACAATTGTTAAGAACAGAATAAGAACAGAAGTAGAATAAGTGTAAAATAGGTTCTTCCTCCTCTTGGCAAAAAAGAGCATAGTGGGGAAATATTATAGTAAAATTTGCTTAAATATTTATTACAAGGGTAATGATGATGAATCATTTTTAAATAGACTTAATTTATTGTGAAATTTGTTTGGCACTGTCCATACGTAATGAAATGTGATATTTGGGGAAAAGTGCAAACCATTTCCCATAAACCTTTACTATCAGTTATAAAGTTTCTTAAAAGAATAAGAATAACTCTCCCCTATTGTTAACAAAGTCTTAAACAAAAAACAATGTCCTTAATTAAAACAATAAGGAAGAAAAATGATTTCTGGGCGGCTCATATCACGTGGAACAGTCAATATTATGAGAAAAATTGTTTGATTAAGGTTAGTGTTATTGCACTTCCATTGCAAGATATCATGTATGTCAGCATCTTTATTAAGGTGTATAAGTGTGAATCTCTCCCTCTCTCATAAATCTTATGTCACCAATAACCTACAGTACAGTAATTAAGCATGAAACCTCTCCCCACATGGGAACATTTTAGCCAAGAATTACTGCTGACATTTATGGATTTGTGTTTACAGGAGGATCTGGTGGCCGCAGGGAAAACCCTATTTGGCAAACAAGACTTTTCCTCCTTCCGGAGCCAGATAATGGTTATCTGCCCCCAACAATAGAACTTGAGGAACTGGCTAAACATGGATTAGGTAAATGGGACAATGAAACCAGATAAGAATTGAGTGTTATTTACTTTTACACCTTATTATCTGACCTTCTTGCAAGGAAAGCTATAAAATGAGCTGCTTTGAATTTTACGTTAGCTTGAGCCTGTGTGGTCCGATTTGTTATACTGTCTCTATATTGGGAAACATTTGACTGTTAATACATTAGCACTTGTTTTAAAAAAATATTGCAGAGCAGTTAACTCTTTGATGCATTTCCATAACAGTTTCCAACTAGCTATTTTAATAGTTACACCTATGCAACCCTTTCTCATGCCAAGGCATCACTTGAAAGTGTCCAGGAATACCTCCCAATTAATCCTTTGCATCAGTTATCTGAAGTTAGTCAATGGTGGTTATGGTTCCTGTGAGGATCTGGGTGGTGCATTCAGATGCTAAGCTACACCCATATATTGCTAATGTTCTTTCACATATGGTCAAATGTGTGATGGCCTTGTGACGAAGACCAGGCTCTATCTTCTGTCACACGCAGTTTTCTTAGGAGTGTAGGGTTTGTTTAGTTTCAAATCTGTAAACTTGGTAGAAACATAAATTATCTTAGGTTAACAGTGGTAGTCATACAGGGGTGTATTCCAGAAAGCAGGTTATGTGACTTACCTGGGTAAGTTTAGGAGTAAGTAAGCGGATAACCTCTGCTTTCGGTTCCAAAAACGGAGGTAACTTTCAGGTTATGTAAGTAACCATAGTAACTGACTCTCTGAAGATGACCTGCTCCGGAGCAGGTTATGTTGCAGGGTAAGTTCATTTTAGTTAATAAAACGAGGCTCCGGAGGATATCTGTGCATGCGTGTACATATGATGAGTGTGCAGCGGGCGTGGAAGCATATATTTTGCATAATATTACAATGTTAAAGCATTTATTGTTACATCTACAGTCGCAAATATTTATTGCTGTCTTAAAAAAATGATATTTTCTTTAAAGAAACAGTTTTTTTTAATAACATGGATTGATATTTGTGATTGGACTAATTACTATACATTAAATTATGTCCATCATTAATAAAAATTGATTCATATTTGTGTTCTGACTAAATACTGTACATTTGTTCATTATTAATATATCTTCAAATATCAGTGGATGTATGAAACACATGTCCATCAGTTAATTAATGTTAACAATAAAGTACATTGCCGTATCAATTTTGTCAATTCATAAATAACCTCATCTTTCACTTACTAGATAATTTGAGACGAATCTAAAGTTCCAGGGTGATACCGTGTCATACAATGGAAAGTCCAAAAACTAAACGGGGTTGTAAGATGCCACCCACTGGTCGAACGAAGGTATCCAATGGCGTGGTGAAGGTTTCACGTGTTCCTTCCGTCCGTAGCACTTCTAGAAGAATAATTCCATCTATTTACTTCTTTTACCACTGTGGTTAAATTATAACCTGACTCCAATTTATTAGTTACAAATGTTATTCTGATGCTGATCACAATTTATATAATTATTATAATATTTTTATTCTCATAATTATTTAGAATGAATTACATTCACATAGAGAATATCATGTATCTCTGGAGGTGCTTAAGGCAGTTCCATACAGCTGGGTGTAGAGGCATTTCTACTTCTGACTTAAATTAAAGTCAGAGGTTTATCCAAACACTATAAAAAATATGAGGATCCATCTATTGAGATTGAGTCATTATTAATTACCTCCAACCTTCAAAAGTGGGAATTAACTCCAGTTATATTTTCAGTTGAGGTAATTCCTAATCTACCCCCCTCCGGTATATTTATAAAACATAATAACAGACTTGACAAGTTTTAAAATGAATAAAGGTTAACAATTTATTTTGCCAGGTAGGCTACATTTAAATCAATCATTTGGTTATTCAAAATCATCAAGCAAAACTATATCAAACATTCAATAAAAGGTCAGCATAGAAACATAAACGGTAAACATAAAATAAAATCATACCTGGCAGTTCAAAACACACAGTAGTGCGGAAAGATCTGACTACAGAATGCTTCCCTGAATCCTTTGCCAATGCCCCTTAAATACTGACCAGAACAAAGACATCATAAACTACAAAAATCCAGTTTGCCTGTAACAAGTGATACTAAAGGACATCTGGAGAAAACCCATTGACCTGTATCAAGCGATACTAAAAGCCACCTGGAGGAAAACCCAGTTTGACCTGTGCCAAGTGATACTAAAAACACCTGGTGAAAACTAGCCAGGAGTATCAAGGCAACTGGTCAAACTAGCCAGAAGTATCCTGGCAAAAAAAACCAACTTTAAAGAGAAATGCATTTTCTATCCTAAGTTTTAAAACCTTGATCCATCTTATCTTAAGCTTTATAGAAATGAGACCTTCTTACTCATCGCACCATGACCTTTAAAATAATACTAAACATGAATGTTAAATACAGTCTTAAAATCACATAATATGTTTACATTACATCACATAATCCATCAGATATCCAGTGGTGTAAGCCCAAAGGCTAACAGTCCAAAAACCTTGTGATGAAGAGATTAGGAAAACAGAGAGTTGCATATCTGTAAACAGTTTCACCTAAGAGTCAAATTTGTGTTATTAACTCCACCTGAGGTTTAATAGTTTTACAATATCTCTTCATATCTAAACTTAAAGTTGATTTTCATCCAGTATTACAGGGTCACCCCAAAGGAGCAGAAGTGAAATAAGTACAATATAGTGAATATAATCATGGTGCATTTTATGCATACACAATACAATCATATATATAAAAAAACTGTAAATAAGCCTTATGACAGACTATGCACTTTATGTGCCACAACCTTTATGAAAATTAACCATGGTTTTATTGGTGTGAAGTTGTGGTAACCATGTTTTTTTGGTGCATTGATCGGCAAAACCAGCCCATCCTCACCCCATGGCGTCAATATTTGACGCCACTTGACCATGCGTCAATATGTTACGCGGAGGGTATACCCTTCGCGTCATTTTTTGACGAACTGGGGACTTCAATACTATTGAGTCCGTTGCATTCTCTTTCCTATTTTCGTACCATTTTCTTACCATTTTCGCGTCGGTTTAGGGTTAGATTTACATAATGACATCCCTACCCAAACCTATCCCTAACCCCAATGTCAGGCGACAACTGTTTAATTTCGCGTACCTAATAGTATTGAAGTCCCCAGTTCGTCAAAAAATGACGCGAAGGGTATACCCTCCGCGTAACATATTGACGCATGGTCAAGTGGCGTCAAATATTGACGCCATGGGATGAGGATGTGTTGGCAAAACCATGGTTTTACTACACTAACCATGGTTTAACAATGGTTTTACTACAGTTAAAACAAAAAACATGGTTACAGTAAAACCATGGTAACCACAAAATAACCATGGTTTTGACAACCATGGTTTTCAAAAACCATTGTTAATTTTTGTAAGAAAAGAATCTTAATTATGTGTCATTATATCTATGTAAATCTAACTAATATATTTAAAATCTGATTATTTTTACAGGCTTTTAAATATATAATAATACAAATAATAATAATAATAATGATATAATATTGGACTTAAATGGGGTAAAATAGGTTTTAATTAATTTTATTTGTTTTGTAATCACACACTTATGTAACGTTATAAAAAGTTGATTTTGCCAGAAAGTATTGGTTTATAATGTTATTTCACATTTAAAAACTTCTCTGACGTTTCCATGGTGACACGTGAAATCTGTGATCCAATGCCTTTGTTGTTACCATGAGCGCGCATTAACTCTGGGTTACTTTCAGTAGGTTGATTGAACTAACTCTTAAACTGTGTTTTGGAACCGACATACCCTGAGTAAGCAAGTTTAGGGTTGATCAACTTAAAGTTTAGGGTTAATCTGATGGAAAATTAACCCTGCTTTCTGGAATACACCCCCGGTCTACTTTTGGGTTTTGGCAACACTACGATTATGTCTGCAAATATGAGTGTTGAAAGATCTTGTAGCAACTAATGAATGTTACTTTGTGACTAGGAACGATTATAGGCTACTGATGTTTACATTTCCATTTTTAGGAAAACCTGTGCATGAGTCAACGGAGGCCGGACGCACAAACTCAAAGATTGGGTTAAACTGGAGTTTAGCTGAATTGAACAACTTTGTTTGCCAAAGCTACCCTCGCATCAGTTTAAATTTGGTAGGCTTTGAATTGGCAAGGACAGGCAAAGGACGCAAGATCCAGAAATTGCAAGTTAGTTCTGTGAAGGAACTAAAAGCAGTTGTTGGCAAAAGCAGACTTTACATCGTGCCACGAGCCACTGTCTTGCAGGTATGGAATTATACACAGGGATTTATATCGTACTACAATCATATTGTGTTCTCTGTAATGTCTATGCCTATAAATGAAGTTACCCTCTCTACCCTCAGGTAACATCACCACCCTCTGCCATGTCCCAGAATTCACTCGCTGCTCCAGCAGTAGATCAGACCTCACAAGTGGTTTCAGATCAGGTCCATATTAAAATGATTGCACATCTAATGATTTTTATGCCACTATGCACTTTGTTGTAATGAGTGGCAAATACAAATATAAACCATGTTTTTTGTTTGTTGTTTTTCTAATATGTATTAAGATGTATCTGTTTATACTGTGTGATGTCTGAGCAGTTACCTTCGTTTTCTACCTACGGATATTTTCTAATGATGTATTTTGTTTTCATCATGAGTGTGTGTTCTCTTGCTGAAGGTGAAATCATTTGGATTTTCTGTGTACTACCAGGTGGCATCCACATCTTCTGCCGTATCCATGAATTCATTCCCACCACTCTCAATTGCTCCAGTACAAGATGAGACTGTGGCTGAGAGTACCCAAGCTCAAAGTGTGGTTGCAAATCAGGTAACCAATGTTGACACTGTATAGAATACGGTTTAAACAGGCATAAAATTAATAAACACTATTTAATGGTGATTTGTGAGGGATGCCTTTTTTTAAATGCTTTACTTTAGGCTCTTCAAGAATGGCGAGCAATACGTGCCCAGCAAGACCAGGAGTATAATAGAAGTTTATTGGTCGATCAGGAGAAGGTATTTCTTCCAAGTTCTATTTATGTATGATTTACATTCTCTTACAGAATGCATACTTTTAATGTGGTCTTTTATTAGGAGAGGAAGAAACTAGCCTATCAGGCCTGTGAGGAAAGGCGTCAAAAGGTTTGAGTTTATATTATATTAGTTTGATAAACTAGCTGAAGATTTTATTTTAAATGAGAGATCACTTTTCAGGCTATTCAGGCAAGACGTCAGCGAATGTCTGCATGTGAGGAACCTTCAGAAGGGGTATTGATCAAATTTAAATATCCAAATGGACACATCAATATGAGGAAATTCATTTTGTCGGAGCCAATCCAGGTGATGTGTGTTCATCTTGAGGAAATATCAATATCAAGTGTCTTCTCAGTGGTTCAGTGGGTTGTAAAACTTGACACTTTCACATTTTAGATCTTGTTTGACTTTGTGGGACAAGATGATATTGCCAGTGAAATCTTTGTGGTGCAAGAAGCGGCATCATCAACATCAGTGAAGAGCAGTTCCTCCGGGTCAATAATGAATCATGGCATAAAAGCATCGACAACTCTATATGTGCTTTGGTTTTCAAATATGGATGTACAGGTAAATGTGTTGTATTTTATTTCCTGACTCAAATGAAAACTGAATGTGTTTTGGTTTATGCAAACTCTTATATTGCACATGTTTGTCTTCAGAACATTCTCTCGGATCAACAAAATGATGGAGCTTATGCCCTGCACCACACATCTCATGGTCAGTCATCACTGCCTGAGCCCTCCACCCGCTCGCTGCTGCCTGAGCCCTCCACCCGCTCGCTGCTGCCTGAGCCCTCCACCCGCTCGCTGCTGCCTGAGCCCTCCACCCGCTCGCTGCTGCCTGAGCCCTCCACCCGCTCGCTGCTGCCTGAGCCCTCCACCCGCTCGCTGCTGCCTGAGCCCTCCACCCGCTCGCTGCTGCCTGAGCCCTCCACCCGCTCGCTGCTGCCTGAGCCCTCCACCCGCTCGCTGCTGCCTGAGCCCTCCACCCGCTCGCTGCTGCCTGAGCCCTCCACCCGCTCGCTGCTGCCTGAGCCCTCCACCCGCTCGCTGCTGCCTGAGCCCTCCAACCAGCCAAGTCTCTCTGTGCGCTCCTTCCAGCCACCGCTGCCTGAGCCCTCCACCCGCTTGCTGCTGCCTGAGCCCTCCAACCAGCCAAGTCTCTCTCTGCTCTCTTTCCAGCCACCGCTGCCTGAGCCCTCCAACCAGCCAAGTCTCTCTCTGCTCTCTTTCCAGCCACCGCTGCCTGAGCCCTCCACCCGCTCTCTGCTGCCTGAGCCCTCCAACCAGCCAAGTCTCTCTCTGCTCTCTTTCCAGCCACCGCTGCCTGAGCCCTCCACCCGCTCGCTGCTGCCTGAGCCCTCCACCCGCTCGCTGCTGCCTGAGCCCTCCACCCGCTCGCTGCTGCCTGAGCCCTCCACCCGCTCGCTGCTGCCTGAGCCCTCCACCCAGCCAAGTCTCTCTGTGCGCTCTTTCCAGCCACCGCTGCCTGAGCCCTCCACCCGCTCGCTGCTGCCTGAGCCCTCCACCCAGCCAAGTCTCTCTCTGCTCTCTTTCCAGCCACCGCTGCCTGAGCCCTCCACCCACTCGCTGCTGCCTGAGCCCTCCAACCAGCCACCGCTCACTCTGTTCTCACAACCAGAAGAAATCCTTACTCTTTATGATGAACCAGCACTCTCTCCATCTGCCCAAGAACCAATCATTCTTGATGAACAAGAGATGGTGTCAGGGATTGATCTACAGACCATATTGAAAAAAATGGTCAGCAAAGTTGATAGAAGCTTGTGTCCAACAAGCAACCAAATAAATGTGTGCAGGGATAATGTTTTACTGTGTAGTCTGCGGGCGTTCAAGCGCAAGTTATTCAACCCTGAAGCGAAATTGGATGTTGTGTTTGTGGATGAAGATGACAATGGTGAAGGGGCGGTTGACGAAGGCGGCCCAACAAGAGAGTACCTAAGACTGTTGATGAGGGCTGTCCACCAGTCAATTATCTTTGAGGGACATGAGAAAGACCGGCAGTTGTCTCTTGATACTCGAGGTAGGGAAGGCCAAATTCTTAGGACTGTCCTCTTTCAACTGGCATAATTCTAGAAATGTATACACGGAAACCCATTTAAAAATGATTGCTCACTTATTTCTCCTGTCTGATTTATTGTTTATTTTTTGTGTTGGGCAGGTTTCATTCTGTGTTTATTGTCTCTATCGTCTTTAATTTGTTTAGTTATTTTTCCATTCTTCGTTTCTTTAATGTACTGAAATGCCTTTTTACATGTTTTGAAATGTGCAATAAAGTTTAATCAACTAATATTAATCATAGCATTTTAAAGGTGCAGTGTGTAATTTTTAGAAGGACAGAAATGCAAAATAATATACAAAACTATATTATCAGGCGTGTATAAAGACCTTTCATAATGAACGGTTATGTGTTTATTGCCTTAAAATGAGACGTTTTATCTACATACACAGTGGGTCCCCTTACATGGAAGCCGCCATTTTATGCCGCCATGTTTCTACAGAAGCTCTTAACGGACAAACTTTTTTACTAAGCTGTCTCCGATGACATGTTTGTCCGGTGGCGGCTACTGTAGCTTCTCTGTGTTTCAAAAGCAAGAGGTGAGCAGTAGACTGAGCCGTTGGTTGCAATTCACAGCCTCACCACTAGATGCCGTTAAAATTTACACGCTGCACCTTTAAGGTATTAAATTTAACAAGCATTACAGCAGAGCAAGATTTTACTGTTCTTTCTTTAATCTTAGCTTTGCAGACTAAACTTTATATGTGGGTGGCAAAAATGATTGCTGTGTGTGTGGTCCATGGAGGAATCGGTCCACATTTCTTTTCTGAAAGGCTTTTTCATCAAATCTGTGGCATACCAACACACCCGGCCACGGTGGATGAAGTTGGTGACCATACTTTCAGGGAACAGTTAATAAAAGTAAGCAGGAGAAAGGTGTTATACATTGAATGTACAGTACTGAGACACAGCCCTATTTTCTATTAACTAATCTCATTTCTATTTCTTATGAACAAGAGTGCTGTATTGTTTAAACATCTAATTTATATAGCGACGGTATCTTTAAAAGCCAATTTTGGACTCACTCACTGACTCACTGTTGCTTTTTTTTGTCTTTCTATTTAGATAAAGTTGCTTTTTTTTGTCTTTCTATTTAGATAAAGGAAACAACAACAGTCCGAGAGGCAAACAGTGCAATTGCAGAGGCAGCAGATAGTCTCAGCATTATAGGTGCCTTAAGACATGTGTCCAGCCTGAAGGAGAAGGACTCCCTTGTCCAGTCAGCTGCAGACTTCTTTGTCAATGGAAGATTGGCGACTGCCCTGGACCAGTAAGTGCCTCACCTGTCTTATCTGTCCGAAAAATGTCATTGGCCCAGGACGATTCACACATTGTAACATGTTTTATAGGTTTGTTGAGGGGTTAAAAACGCTTGGTTTACTGGAGGAGCTGAGGAAGAATCCGGTAGTGTTCTACAACATGTTTGTCAGTGAGGAGATTCCACTACAGGCGAAGGACCTATGCACTTTATTTGAAGTGGACTTCTCTGTGCAGGGCAGCAACAGGAGAGACCGAGAAAACATGACAATATGCTTTTGGCGTGACTGGTTAATTGATATTGAAGGTATACTTTTTATTATTTTTTTAACTTATTTTTATAAGTTATAATAACATGGTCTTCACTATATAATAATTACAATTATTAGTGGTAATTTTGTTGTCCTGGTTGGCAGGAAAATAAATGCTGATAATTACTGTTTCTCACCACTTTCTTGTTACAGAAGGAGAATGCAGTCCAGTCACCCTAGAGAAGGTATTGGAGTTTACATCTGGAGCTTCTACAGTGCCTGTACTGGGATTTCCACACCGTCCACAAATTCAGTTCCTTCATGAGGCCAACAGAATCTTCCCAGAAGCAAATACTTGTATTCTTGTACTCCGCCTGCCGCTGCACTCTTCCTATGAAGCCTTCAAACAATACATGATGGAGGGAATTTTGCAAGCTCCAACCTTTGGACTTGCATGATGTCACTGTGTATAAAACTTATTAAAGGGATAGTTAACCCCCCCAAAAAAATTGTCATTTACTCACTCTCATGCTGTTATAAACCTGTAAATGTCCTTTTTCTGATGAACAAAGGAAGTTATTTTGAGAATTTTTTTTGTAACCAAACCGTTCGTGGACTCTATTTACTTGCATAGTATTTTTTTCCTACTATGGAATTGAATGGGGTCCACTAACGTTGTGGTTACAAAGATTTCTCACAATAACTTTGTGTTCATCAGAACAAATACAGGTTTGTAACAACATGAGAGTGAGCAAACTGTGACAGAATTATTCTTTTTAGGTTAACTATCCCTTTAATGGAAATTCTGTTTTTACTTGAGCTATATTGATGCTTAGTTATTGAATAGATGGCTGTTGAAGCAAGTCCCTGGTTCAGGTGTTAGTTTTAGAATCTTATGCACTTAAAAAAAAAAAAATGTTAAGATGCAGTAATCCTGCAGTAATTTTGTATTCAATCTGTTGATTACTCAATATTTAGTTTTTCAGGTAACTCAAATTTGTGTAGTTTTTTTGCTTAATTTATTTTTGTTAATAATTTTATAAGTTATACATTGGTTTTATTTTTTGAAAATTAGTATTTTCTTTAGGTTTAACAAGACATTTACTGGACCTGTAGTTCATGGTTACCATGGTGATACTGAGGTTGAACTGATGAATTAGATATCCTTTGTAAACCAACTGTAAAGGAAATATTGGGCTTCTAATTCAATGAGTTTAATGAAATCACACATAACAGCCAATATGTTTGGTTTGGTTTATGTACATGTTGATGAATACAGGGAAGGCAAACAAAAAGTCTGTCTGGTTTGCTTAACATAGTAAGCTGTCCTCACTTTCTGTTCCGATAAGTGGATTGATGTTAAGGTGTTTTTGGCAGTTAAACCTCTCTCCTAAACTGTAAATCTAAAATTCTGATTCAATCCATTAAACAGTCTGTTTTTTCATACATTACCAGTTTATTCATCTTTTTTTATTCATCTTTTCAATCCCATTCAAAATAGTTTGATCCTTCACCACTTTTCCAAGGATTCATATTGAATTGGATGTCTTTTTCATGCATTTTCAAATCTTGCCTATTGATTCAGTCTCTTTAAACCTTAATATATTTCACAATTTTCATACATTGAGTTTAATTCAACATTTAAATCTCATTTATACTAAGTAGATGCTTTTCCGATTTTTCTACAAATTGTTACACCGTGAAAGTATAAAGGAACAATACAAATATTGTCAGCCAACAGTATTACAACAAAAAAGACAGTAAAACATAACACAGCACCAACAGTAGCTACTGCCAAATCTAGCACACCTGGCATTACTGTTCATCAGCTCCACCGCCCATAACGCCTTATTTTAACAGAAAATATAACAAAGCTGTTGAAGCTAAAAATGTCTTTTAGTCCTGAATGATACATGCAGTCAATAAACTTTTGTCTCTGGGCTTGGAATTAGACTATACCCGAGTTTGCAAAATACCGTTAATTGCAGTACAGCAAGCCTGATATTTTATCCTTAGATCAGAAAGGTGTTGGATTGCATTGTGTACAGATGTCTGTTGTTGCTGAGTGAGGATGAGTTGAGGTGGCTCTACATTAACAGCTGGGAACTCTTCCTCATCAAGTGTAGGCAGTGTTTGAATTCCATACTGTGCTAGGATGGCATCAATGTTTTGGTCACTGTAGGGATTTTCCCCAAACACATTGTTGACAGCTGTGCTGTCTGTTGCAATGTTTTTGAGCATCCCCTCTGTCCAGAGTTGAGTTGGTGTGCGATTATTTTCTGTTCGTAACGGATGGAGGTTCCAGGCCTGTCTAAACTGCTCCAGTCTTTTTTGAATTTCAGGAAGATAAACAATATGCAGTGAAAGTCTGTGGACATCATCATCTGGGTTTAGAATTTCTGAATCCTCTAAGGAGTAGAACATAAGGTAAAAGTGCTGCAACACATGCAAAAATACATCACGCCAAAGGCGTTCAATTCTCTGATTGTGAACTGATTGTCCGGTTATGAAACCTCTGTGTTCAAGTCCTTGAACTAGATGCATGAATAAAGCCACAAGGATGTTTTCACCACCATGGTCAGATCGGACTCTTGATGGTAGGGCATAGAGGCATGTTGCTTTCAAAAACTGAGAAAGTACTGTTGTGGCACGATTGTCTGTACTGCAGTTGAGGTAAGTAATCAGACGGGAGTATCCATCAATTGCACCATGAATCACAAAGCCCCATCTAGAAAGGTTGAAAAACAAATAAGATTATAATTCTATATTCTGAAACTAATGACACATGGCTGCAAATCATTTTGACAGGTACAGATTAAAATTACACAAAATTAAATCTGAATATGTCTTTTCATTCAAATATGTTTATTGCAGTAGTCTGGAAACAACATAGCTGTAAACTTTTTTTACTTGCTGAATTTATTTGTTCTTGTCTAAGTCTGGTAATAATAACCTTATGAGACGCATGTTTCCATCAATGTGCCACAAACTATTGGGGTAAGGTACATGATAAACACGTCTTGCAACTGTCTGGCTCCATCTCCTTGCAGCCGCAGCAGGATTGACTCGTGTCAACATCTCACGCACCCTGGACCGTGTAACAAGCACACCCTGTGAGCGCAACAGGGCTCTTATCATCTGCAACAGATTTGTGAAAATATCTAAATTGACATGATAATCACAAAACAATGGCACAAAAATATGAATAAAATACAGCCTAAAGATAAAGCCATTCAATTACCTCATTTCCAGAATTAAGAAATTGGCTTTGAAGTTGCCTCACATGTTGTTCTAGTTCACCATCATCTATTGCAGACAGCATACTTCTAACAGATATACCCAACAACTTTGACTTTTTGTACAGAAATGATGAAGAGTATCCAAGTATTTTGGCAGTTTTTGAAATTGTATGGCCATGCTTCAGAAGAAACTCAATGTGTTCTCTGGTAACATCAATGGCTGGTCGGCCTCTTCTCCCTACAAAAAGAAAAAGTCAACTAAGTTTAAGAAGCATTGGACTGTTTATTTTTTGTAATTTATAGTATATATCATCATACCACTTGTCAAACATGCATTGAAATTGCATATTGTAAATGAATAGGCCACTAGGCTACACTGGAAATGGAGAGACTTGTGGAACTGCAAAAATACAGTATTTATTGCTTTGACCAGTTGACATAACAGTGGTGTAAGACCAATACATTTAATGATGCACAAATAAGCACATGTTAATAAATATAAAGACTTATTGCTATAGCCATAAATGTGAAGCGCCATTGTTTTATCCATTAAGCACAAATAAAAGACTGACAACCCCAAATGTTCAGTTTTCTGATGATATAATTAACATAAGTGTATCAATACATTATATAACAATTATTAATACTAATTATAAAATTATTGTATGGTTTCTATACTGTTTATGGCAGAAGAATATGTAACAAACACCACACACGCTGACGACACCTGCTGGTCAAAATAGTGTAAAAGCAACAAGATCTGTCCAAAAATGTTACACTTTTTACAAAATAATATATATGCATATGATAATACATGAATGCAGTGATAAACAGACCTGAACTAATGCGCCCGAGAGAAAAACGTCTGTCTTCACCAGCATGGAAATTTGCGTCTATTAGAGTTTTCAGTTGAGCCAAACTGCTTTTGAGTTCATTGTTTGTGTCTGGTGATAGCAAATGCTCAATTCTTCCGAGATTTCTTTCACAGTTTTCAATAGAACGACGTTCTCTCTCTCCACATATTCCCTGTGTGAGGGATCGTTGAATTTCATGCCATTTTCTGGTGGTTTTTTCGAGTACAGCCAAAGCCATGATCTGCTTCTTTCTTCTTCTATTCATAGGAAATGAAGTGAACCCACTTCTTCTTTGATTATGGCGGGGAGGCGAAATTACGTATTTATGGATATCTAAAATAGAGCAGCGTCATGCACAATAATTTGCACTAGTCATAATGACGTTTAAGATATCTTTAACTTTCATTCTACCTAGGCAAAACTAAATTATAGATATCTGCAATTGTCATTTAGACGTGTGACGAGTTGAATGCCGTTTTGAATTACGTCATTTCAGATATCTGTAATTCAGTTTCGCCTAGTCAAAACTGCATTACAGATATCTTTATCTTTCGTTTTGACTAGTCACAATTACGTTACAGATATCTTGAATGACAATTCCAACTATCCAAAATGTAATTACGACTAGTCAGAAAGACGTTGTTGATATCTACAATGTTAATTCCGGAAAGTCAAACGTAACTTTTAAATGTTAAAATGGCTTGCGATATACGTTTACTACTTAAAACATCAACTGGATGAATAACTGCTTTCAACATTTTGCACATTTGAGTCGCTCTACTGCGTGTCATTTGTACGCATCTTGGTGAGAACGGGTAGCCACCCCGACAAAATTGAACTTAAGAGCGCTTTCTACAAGCTTTAATGAACGTTAGTTATTCTTTCACGCGCATTCCCCAAAAATGCACTTAAACAAGATCGCACAGTGGTTATCCATTTGTCAAGAACTGAAATGTCGCATGTAGATAATTGTAGCACAAACTTGTTAAAAGTTTAGCCTAATGATCTTCACCCAATGTGCATGTAATAATATTTTTGGTAATATTGTTTAATATTGTTCAATGACTAACAGAGCCAGAGGGCTAATTGGGGTGGCAATTGCCACCCCAGACGAAGTCCTTGCCACCCCTGTTGCCACCCCGCTGAAAACATTACACTGTTTGATTTTTACTAACATTTCTCAAATCTCCCAGCGGAGGTGAATGCGCTGTTGCTGCTGCACTTTTCATTAGACTTGTTCGACTTCATGTTGCACCGCAAGAACCGACAGCCGGTGACGTCAAAATTCCGAGAGCAACTTAAAAGCAAACTCCTCCATATAAATCCTCTCGCGGTACTTTGACGTAATCCGGCTGTCGATTCTTGCGGCGCCGCATGAAGTCGAATAAGGCTATTGGTTAAGCTGGCACGCAGCTTATTCGTGCTCCAAAATATTACGCGGCAGCACACACAGGATCTATTAAGAGCGTTTTGCTGGTATGTACGGCTTTTATTGGTATTAAATTAAGAACTAAGTTAAGTACTGTTTGAACGGGAAGTAAGGGAGACGTTGCACTGTAGTGCTTAGCATTTAAACTTCAATGAGCATTACTAGTCTAGTCTTGTGAAACTGACTAATACTGATCACGCCTGCGTGAAGATGCTTAAAACAATAAAAAAACATGTCGTTAGCAAATGTTCAGCAACAATCACAGACATTAGGTAGGCTTATTCATATTGGCACGTGTAATGCAGTATATTGAACTTCCACCGTGGAGATAGCACAGGGATGTAAACAACGCGCTTTTCGGCGCCTCGCGCTTTTTTCACGTCAGTTTGGGTGACTTGGGTTGGATTATAATTTCACAAAGTCATCTGAAGCCATTCCATAGCTTAATGTGAGGTACATAAGTCTATTTACATAATTAAATTAAAGTTTATGGAAACTCGTTCCCTCCTCCCTTAACATAACATGTCTAGATGTCTTTAAGCAATTTTCCTTGTGTTGTCAAATAGGCTAGACCTCAATATACTCAGATCTTGTCGTAATGTATTACTTTAGTATTTGTATTATTAGTAACGGTGTACTTATGGTAAATAAAAACAAGCAAATTGTTCCAAATTTTTGTTTCTTCATGAGGTATTCATGTACATGTATTCAAGTTTTCCATAAGGCACAGCAGAATGAAGAGAAAAAGCAATATTACCAACTTCTTTCTAAAGAAGCAAAAGTCAGGTGCAGATAAGGGCCAAACAAATCCCAGTTGTTCTATATTTGCTGTATACTTAATACATATAGGCTATAATTGTGTACATTTTGGAAAATAAACAACTTTAATTTAATCTATATACATTTTGTGGAAAATAATTTATTTTTAGTTTATTGAACACTTTGTATATTGACCCCCCAAAATAATACATTGCCACCCCTTTGCCACCCCTGTTTTAAAAGTCTAGCTCCGCCACTGATGACTAATTGCACGTTTTAATAATTTATGCCATGTGAAATCATCTTTTCTATATTTAGTTAGGACTCATTTCATTGTGAATTGCCTTTTTAAGTTTATAAAATTACTTATTTGGCTATCATTGATATATTAATATCTTATGCCTTTCTATGTAATGTTTATTTTACATTTATTTTACCAGCACGGATGTACACTGTTCTAGGCATACTGTACACATTATATTAAGCACAACCTTTGGTCATTATTAACTTCACAATCAAAGAATGAATTATATGAGCTTAATGATACAATGTCTCTGCAAATCGTTAGTCTCCTCAAGTATTGCCTTCTACATTTTATAGAATAGATGAAAGGCGAAACATCATCATGGTAGAGCTGTGCTACTTAAGTTATGATGCTTTTGGGAAATGCAGCCCTGACTGACAATAGCCACTCCCGACATCCTTTGATAGCGTTAGCGTTGGCGAATCCGCACTTCATTCTGATCACATGTACACCTGCAAGATTGTTTGGCAGAAAATTGGTTTATATGGTTTTTACAGGGTTCCCGCGGGGTCTTAAAAAGTCTTAAAAAGTCTAAAATTCAGAATGTTAAATTTAAGGCCTTAAAAAGTCTTAAAAACACCCAGATTTTTATCCCAGGTCTTAAATTTAATTTACCCAAGTCTTAAATTTCTTACCTCTTTGCTGAAGAACTAACTTAATCAGTGGCGGAGGCAGAAAGTGTATGATGGTGGGTCTCTAAAAAGAAACTTTTCGCCCTTTGTCATAATCCACGCAAATCGTGCCATAAGGTATATTTCAGGTGTTGTGATCTGACTGTTTACTGTGGGTTTGGCGAGAAACAATCCTTAAACTTAGTTCTGTATAAGCAAAAATCTTTTTTCGGGGTAATTTATAAGCCCGTGGCTTACCTGAGCATTTGCCAGGTTCTGAAACATAGAGGACACAGAAGCGAACAAAAATCAATGCTGCTTTATTGAAAATCAACTTAAACAGTCGGGCCGTCGAGTCACGAGCCACCAACAGCGTGTCAACTTTAGTGTTACACAGTTTTATATTTTAGACTTTAATATTGCCCTTTGCTGCGATGCACTTGAACCTAACGCGCTTTCCCTTCAGCTCTCCACAAACAGCAGCGATTGGCAGACAGAAAGCAAGAAAGTACCGTAATAAACCATATATTTCAAAAAAGTGCAATTGTCTTCTTTTAGGAACAATTCAAACTTTTTGATTGCGCAAATGCTTCAGGAGTTACGGTTAAATGAACAGCGGTAGATCAGAGCCCTTTCGCACAGGCAGGCTGCTGCATACGGCATCGCCTGGTTTATTTAACTGAGCATTACATTCGCAAGTCATAAGCATATTACAACAATTAACGATTAACTACGAATAATAATCAATATTTTAAAGTTAATTTCAAAGTTAATATTCTGAAATAAAACCATTTCTGAAATAAGAAATGCGACCCTTCGGAGGCTACAGCCTTCGGATTGAGAAACGGTCTTAGTGTATAACATTAGCAACACATATCAAACAGCCTTTTAATGGTACATTTCATTTTCTTAATGCAGATTCATCCCTTATTGTGTAATTAGAGAGGCTATTAAACCTGATGGCAGTATATAGTGCATATTTATGCATAAAACGTATGGGTGGAGTGTTTTTTTTTTTGGCTCTGTGATTCTGTATTCAATTAAATGCAATACATTAATTTATTAATAACTTGTATTTATAAAATGCATATATTAATGCTTTTAGGGATTAATAATAATTGAAAGTAATCTTTTGTTCTTTGTATATTTATAAACAGGCACAAGATATATACACAGCACACAGTCAGTTGTACATTAAACATTATGGGGTGGTTTCCCGGGCAGGGATTAGCTTAAACCAGGACTAGGCCTTAGTTTAATTATGACATATAACTAGTTTTAATAAACATGCCTTACTAAAACCATTACTTGTGTGCATTTTGATGTATTTTAAGATATGTCAGTGCAAATTGTTTTCAAGTTTGGAAAGCTCTTATCCCTGTCTGGGAAACCTCCCCTATAAGCTTACGTACTACAGAGTGTGATGCATTTTAAAGCTTTAAAGTTGTATGAGGCAGTGTAAAACTAGGCACAAACCAGCAGCTGACCATACCAAGTGATGTAATATTAGTGAATTTTATTAGTCAAAAAACAATGTTCATAGAATTTTATAAAAATACTACTTACACATATTAGTGTGATGTATAAATATTGTAAATCAATGCATTTCTTGACTATTAATTAAGAAAAATCACAGCTCTTTGCCTCTAAGTCAATGTATTTCAATGGCTCACTATGAGCCATTTTTGGGCTTCCATTGTCAGAAGTCTCTTCCTAAAGGGCTATGGGTAAAATTTGTCGGCGCCAACACTCGCGGTCTAATAGAGTTAAGCATAATGTATTTCCATGTATTTTGATTATCTGTTTTAAAACTGCGTTCATTTTATATTTTTCTATAACTGAATCAATAAAAATAGAACGTTTTAAGAATTGCTGAGATAATTTGAATGCTTCTAGTAATGTGTCGTGTTGGTCTTAAATTTTACTCCTAATGGTCTTAAAAGGTCTTAAAAAGGTCTTAAATTTAACTTGCTAAAACCTGCAAGAACCCTGTTTTAGTGATATGTTTATATAGTGAAATGCATTGCCCTATTTAATGTCTGTTTCTCTGTTACATTTTGCGTTGACCGTGAATGTTTTTTTTAAATATGCTCTTTAAACCTGGCAATATGTCTTTGCATCCCGATGATGCCACAAGGGCACCTTAAAAGACAGTCTATGAACATTCTTTATAGGCTGAATGTCGGTTAAGCTAGTTCAGTTAAGTTATTTTTACATAGCACTACCTACGTTTTCCCTTCATTCATATTTTGCTAATAATTAGTGACAAACGTCGCAGGGAAAGAAGTTTGGAAAAAAGCATTCTAAGCGGTGAAACACAGAGTGAATTTTGGTGAGGGACAAAAAAAAAGCAGCGCAGACCTCTATTTTAGGTGTGTATGTGTGTGCCTCGAATAAATAATAATAATAAAAGAAATAAAATTCAAAACTCGGACTGTAAGCGAATGAGATCTTACATGGGAGCACAGTGCAATTCACGCCCTTATTATGGCTGTAATCTGTTACTACTTCAATAATTCTACGTCCAATAATTCATTGAAAAATATTAAACAATAGTATTAAAAATATTATTACATGCATGCACATTGGGTGAAGATTATTAGGCTAAACTTTTAACAAGCTTGTGCTACAATTAAGAGTCATCTATAGGCGACATTTCAGTTCTTGACAAATGGATAACCACTGTGCGATCTTGTTAAAGTGCATTTTTGGGGAATGCACGTGAAAGAATAACTAACGTTCATTAAAGCTCGTAGAAAGCGCTCTTAAGTGCTAAGTTCAATTTTTTCGGGAAACACAGGCCAGACCGCCCGTTCCCGTCAGGGAAGACCAGAGTTCCGACCCCTACAGTATTTATACTCTTAAATTTAAATCCCACACCACAAGAATCCTTATTGTCATTTTACACGGTATGCTGCAAACAGTGAAATCGCAACGCAGCCACATCTATTGGCAGAGGTGTAAAAAGTACTCAAAAATGTTACTCAAGTGAAAGTACAAGTACTGAGTGTAAATTTTACTCAATTAAAAGTAAAAGTATCTGGCCAGAATTATACTTGAGTAAAAGTAAAAAAGTACCATATTAAAATTGTACTTGAGTATTAAAAAAGTAAAAGTAACCGGAAGAAGGAAAACGAGAGATTCATGTTTAAGCTTTCTCTAAAAACATGAAGTGAATGAACCACATACAAGGTTTTATCCTTTACAACTGTTTGTATTTAATTGTATTTCATTATCAAACTATAAGACTACTACATAATTTCCAACATGATCTCACAAAGTTCAGTGGTATAGTCACAGAATTTTTTGCTCATTTATCCGTGTCATTGTCACGGATCTCCGCATTTTTCCTGTACCACGGACTTTCTTTTACGTGTCAGTTTTACGTATTGATTACTCAATTGTTTTTCCTATTTTTAAACCATTTTCGCGTGGGTCTGGGGTTAGATTTGGGCTTTGGGTTAGGATGTCACTTTAACTATTGGTTTATACTATTTTTTCCATACTTTTAAACAATTGTCGCCTGACGTTAGGGTTAGGAGTTGGGTTTGGATGTCATTTTATGTTACAGAAAGTCATTCTAACCCCAAACCCATGGGAAAATGGTAAGAAAATAGGAAAAACAATTGAGTAACCAATACGTGAAACTGACACGCAAAAGAAAGTCTGTGGTACAGACACAGAAAAATGCAGAGATCCGTGACAATGACAATGAATTTTAGTATGCAACATGCTACTCAAAATTGTAAAACCTCAAACTTAACTTAAATTTCAAGCTCTATCCAGCCTCTCACAGGAAGCCGATGCAGGATAAGTTGTATTAGACATTTTTCACACTGTAAGTCCAAATCCGATTTTGGTGCATATCCGATAGGAATCCAATAGGGGTGTCCTCGACTAAGGATTTACATATTCGAATCAGAATTGTCGAATCTTTCCATAGTCGACCGATAGTCGAATCATCTATGTTTGTGTGCATGGGTTGGGAGGGGGCCAGACCAGGTACAAATTGGTAACTTTTATTTTCTTTCACAAGGAGCACACATAAACAACTTTCTGATAAAGTGACCAAAACTGTCTTTCAAGTAATAAACGAAGACAAAACTGACGATGCATTTATATATATATATATTTAAGGTAAAATGTAAGGCAACATTTGTTTAATTATTCCTCATAACATTTTAAAGCCACGATCTACAGAACATCACACAAAAATACATTTTGATAACTAAACCTAAAAAAATAACAAAGGTGATCCTGCCTTGGAAACTCCGGCTACAATTCAGTGTTTTTATTCAATTTGGAGATAGCGCGTCAAAGCAGTTATGACCAAAAAAAAACCGACAAATGAGAAATGACAAATAATTTGTGATTGTGACTGTAAATGATTAAAACTAATCTTTATATACAATTAATTAAACGTTAATTTATAACAAGAAAAACACTGAAATTAATAATTTTATAGACACTACGCGTTATTATTTAGCACAGAAATACCTTGCTTGCTTTGACTTTGATCATCTCTGTATTAACTTTAGATACAGAAAGACCGGATGATATTATTTATTTCAGGAATCTCTTTGCTATCATTTGAAAGTGAACACCGACCCACCATAATATTAAATCACAAGAAAGACATTCGTGTCAGGCAGAAATAGGTTCGGTGCAGATACTTCCGTTTCATCACCGAAATAAAAAAAAACGGCTTACCTGTTTTGACAAGATAACCACTATGTTTTAAATACATTTTAAAAACGTATACTCGTCGAAAAACATCCGTTTTTTAATGTTTAGTTTGATGAACTCCTAAATATGAGACGCAGAGCACCAAGCCCGTTCGGCTAAATTACATGCGCAAGCATGGCCAGCACGCAATAGCGCAACATCGATACAACGAAAAGCTATCCAAAATGTACATACTTAAATTAGATCAGAATTTACGTTTATAATAAATACAATTTTTTAAATAAAATAAGGTCAGAAGTTACAAAGTGCAGAACAAATGTGCAAAATGCCTCAAGTGCACGGAAACAAAACACAAGCCAAGTAGTTAAATCAGATAACCCAAAGTGATTTATAAATAAAATAAAATATAGAAATTATTAAAAGAACGAATAATATAATTTGCCAGCTTTGTCTTTTAAATGTAGAAACAAAGAGGCAATGGTTTATTAACGAAGAAACCTCCGTGTAGCCCAGTCACAGGGGTTGTTGGATTTATTAACGCATTTTAAAAATATTTATTGAAAGCTGCTACTTCACATATTATTTGCAGCATTATCATAATATGCAGTATATTAATATATTGTGAGAAAGCTGTTATATGTGAAATCATATAATGTGTGCACCCATATACGGCCAAAATTGAATGATCCTCATTTCATAACACATCTGCGACGATTCGACTGTGAGATTGGTAGTCGAATCAGGCTTCTCCTATCGATGCATCGAATCTTCGACTATTCGGGGTCACCCCTAGAATCCAATCACATTTAGAACGGTGAACGGCTAAAAACCACATGAAATCTGTTTTTCTAATCCGTTTCAGGCTACATCCAGAGGTGGTTTGAAATCCATTTCAGTCTTACCGTCCTGATCGCATTTGTGTAGCTTTTCGGTTACGTCATGCTGTCACGTCACATAAAACACGTCAGACGTCGAGTCAGATTGTTATGCCAGTGCGACATCATTGCCATAGAAACAGTGCAGATAATCCGGAAAACGGCTACAGGATGAACAGATCGGATCTGAACAGTTGTGAAACACAATGTGGACAGTGAGTCTGTCAAATTAGATATGCACCAAAATTTGGACTGACAGAGTGTGAACAAGGTATTAGCCTTGATAAAGAGGCTGCAAACACCAGGAAACGTGTCACACTTCATGTGCTGTCGGTTTCAAAGAAGCAAAAAATCTTCATCATTAGATGAACTGTTGGCCAATTCCTCAGTGTGGTCCAAAGGCTCCAGAATAAATAACATTTCAATTAAACTGACCATCAGCGCAATTCAATTGGTTTGACAAAGCAAGCAACTGTATAAGCGAATAAGACTTACAGGAGAGCATTGCTCTGTCATATGCACAATCTTATTAAAATTATTTCATTGGCATATGTCTGCTAAGGTATTAAATTGATTTAAGTGTGAAGAAGCCTATGGGTCTGTTCAACTTAACGCCTTTAATTTTGTCTTCAAGCTTGTGTATTATTTATTATTATATTATATGCCTATTATATAGTATATTATTATTATTATAGTACAATAATGTTGTTCGCTGGTACAGGTATGCTACACCCTCACGCCCCAGCACAGCAGGTAGCTTTATGTGTCCGTCTCTTCCTTAAGTGATGAAGTTGCTTTTTAATGTTAATATTTATAATGCTACTGTTCACAAGCGCTCAGAACAAGAGAACTTCGGGTGGACAAAAACGAACTTTGATCATAAAATGCTAGATTTTTCGTTTTGGTTTTATTGTAAATTTATTTGATGCATTAGATCACATTCTGACAAAAACAAACCCAAAACTGGTGTTTTATGTTAACCAGTATAGTGGAATATGTAATAAATGAACTGTTTATTTGTTTTTCCGTTTTGAAGACAGAAACGAATAAACAAATTATCAGAAGGTACACGGACCCTCGACAGCATTTATTAGTCTTAGTTCATGTTAATTCCAGCATTTACTAATACATTTTTAAAATCCAACACAGAGGGGCAGTTTTCCGGACAGGGATTATAGTTCTAGAATTAAAAAATAAATGCTGTCCAAACTGAAAACAACTTGCACTGACAAATCTTAAAATTAGTTTGGCCTCAAAATGCACAAGTAATGTTTTTAGTAAGGCATGTTTGTTAAAATATAAACATACAATATCTCAAGTGAAAGAAACACTCAAAAAATGGGTTTTGTAGCAAGGTTAATTTTACACAAACATATTTAGTTACATTCACACATACACATTTATTTTTAAGACAAAATACAAGTGTAATGTGTTATGCTAAATCAATTTGTTATTCACTCTGGTTTACCTAACTACCTATCTTTAAACTAACGTAATTGGTTTACTTTTGCGATTCAAACAACAGGATGTGACGTCTTTTTTAACGACTTCCATGAAGACGGCGCGCAGGTGAAGGTGTTTCCCGTAAACTAAATACGTTTTTTCTTCAATCTATCTTAAAACATTGTTGAGGCAACTTTATTTTATGCTGGAGTCGATGGTGTTTGTGTTTGAACGTGATAATTTCACGTCATTTGTGCAGCGGTGAGGTAAAGTGTGTGATTTGTGCTTTTCAAATGTAAAGTTAATGGAGTGCTTCACGCGATCTGTCGTGTGACGTGTTTAAACAGCATTTAACGTGATGTACTCGTGTTTTTAAACAGTATTAAACATGTTGTTCAATTTCGGGTCATTTTTAGTGTTTTATGATAGCAGCAGTGTTGTAAAGTGTGTGATTTGTGTGTTTCAAATGTAATGGAGTGCTTCACGCGATCTGTCGTGTGACGTTAAACAGTATTTAACGTGATGTACTCGTGTTTAAACAGTATTAAACGTGTTGTTCAATTTCGGGTCATTTTTAGTGTTTTATGATAGCAGCAGTATGGGGTGTGAAAGCTGAACTTCCTTTGCTAACTAAGCAGACAGTCGTGTCAATCGTCGCGTCCCTTGTCGTGTACTGATTTCGTGATATATGGAGAATGGAGATGGTCCTCACTGCGGAACACAACATCCAGGGGGCGGGGTTGGATCTAGATCCAACTCCTCCCACTTTATATACTTTGTTCCGCCAAATGAACCAGAGGTGCGTTCCATTCGACCGTAAGTGGACTGCGAAGTGGACTTCACAGGGTATTCCGCCATCTTAGTGAGATTCCAATCCGAAGGGAGCGAACATGTTCAGTTCGAAGGGCACTGCGCACAGCATAGGGAATCAGGGAACATCGATACATCACTTCACAGGAAGTGGAGAGTGATAATCAACTGTCATTGCGCGCATCACGTGATCACCAGTCAGAACGGTCAGACCGCTATGCAATTATGAGACAATCGTTTAAAAACACATATATACACGTAGTTAACCAAATAAAAGTTTACTTTCATATTTGCATGACAGTTACAGAAAGGCTTCAATTCTGTTAATAGTCAAGTAATAGCAGCAATAGTCAATGAAAGTATGAGACACACAATTGCGCAACTTTCTCTAGAGTTCTCTAGCAGCCGCGCAGGCCTTAACCAATCATTGAACAGATTATTAACAACCAATCTTAGAACATTTTTCTGAGCTCAAAGTGGAGTGTTGAGAAGATTTTATTTAATTCACAAATCAAAAATTTCATAAAAAAGAAATCAAGAATGCAGGTCTTAAAAGATGATGGTGCTTTAGGCAAATCATTAATAAACAAATGACAAACAGAGAAGAATTTTCATTGTGTTTTATGCTGTACTTTCATCTACCATCTTTCTGTGACTCTTTTTTTAAAAGTACCGCTTTAGGCACCATTTAGGCACCGGAACCGTTTTAAAAGTATCGATTTGGCACCGGTATCGAAAAAAACCCAAACAATACCCATCCCTACTGCACACTAGGGCTGTGTATCGCCAACAATTCCCCGATACGATACGTATCCCGAGACAAGGGTCCCGATACGATGCGCATCACGACTATTACAAGACTATTTTGAATTACATTTTTGTTCAGAATTTAGTAACATTATTATTATTATTTTTATTATTATTTGTTTATTGTATTGAATAAGCAGTGTTGTAACAGTTGTGTTTTTGCCATTCATTTATTAGCTATTAGAAATATTTAAAATCCCAGAGTGCCTTACTCTTGTCTCTCATTATTCTACATCTATGAATATATCTATATAAACATGCAGTCAGACTTAATACTATTTAATAGAAATCAGATTATTAATGTGACCGTTATAGTTTGAAGTAGCTCTGTATCTCTTCTCTAGACGTACACTTTTCACATGCAAATCTTTGTCGTGTTTCTTCTCAAATGCGTTAGTACTGTTTTATAAGAGCATGGCTAATAAAGCCCTTTGCAGTAGTATAGGCTAAGATATCTGCGCTTTCATACTGAACTCAAAGATTTAATGCGCGTGGCTCAATGCAGTACATGGCTCACTATGCAGACACGTGCGCCAGCGAGACAGACACGCAAAGTGAAAGTATACCCCGCCACATTTAACTCTACGTAATCTGCGGGACACGTGCGTTCCATATGGATCACGGATCAACAGCAATTCATCACGTTACTTTCAAAAGTACATCCGAATCGATACGGAAGGTGCTGTATCGATGCGCGCATCGTCAGGCGTCCATGACGATGTATTGTCGTATCGATATTTTGAACACAGCACTACTGCACACCACACCTCATTCCTGCCCCCTAAAACTGGCTAGCTAGTTTGCGCATTTGAATTCTGACATGACCGATAAATCATTGACAGTTTATTATTTTTTCTTACCGCTGACATGTGCATGGCGCGTCAAATTTGAAAAGTGAATGACGATACGGAAATGACGTCAACTGTCCATCCACTGGTGTCCAGCCACTGGTGTCTAGCAAGAAGTGAGTCTGCGGGGCTGCAGCTGGATGCCTCTCTTGTTGCAGCCCGCAATTAGTTGCAACCTGTGGTCGCCAACGTTTGCTCTTATCAAATTAAGTGTATGTTTGATTAATAATATAGTTGAGAAAGATTCATAATTTAGAAAGTATCACAGTTAGGTTTAAGGAGAGGTACAGACACGTTCCCGACAGTTTGATATCACTGAAGAGATTTATTTGTACATTATCCCACTTATAACACAGCTATTCCTATACGAGTAAATATAAAAACAAATTTATTTGATATCTTTTATTAGCAAATAAAAAAGTAAACCATCTACGAGGGAAACCTGTTTCCTAATGGCTGTAAGCAAAGACACGTTAAAACAAGTTCAAAGTCCATACAAGATAAACATTCAATTTAATTATTTCTAAATAACATGCCATAGCCTATATATTTTAATAATTATGCATATTCATACTGTATCCATTAATAGGTCTTAAACTGCATGTGGTAAGATTACTCATAGTAGGCTTACCCGAAATGTTTTACTCCAAAACATTATAGCAAAAAACTTACATTTCACCCTTAAGGCACTACTTTTATTGTAGTGATTAGTAAAGTTAGTTTTTATGTCAAAATAATAACTTAAATTAGTTACGACTTAATGCGGAAATGGTAACTCAGCAACACGTGTATGACGTGTCTTGTGGTAAAACTGCCGACCAATGGGATCTCTGGATCAGGATCCAGCTCCACCCCTGGATCTAAATCCAACCCCGCCCCCTGGATGTCGCGTTCTGCAGTGAGGCGCTACTGGACATATGCCGTTTAAAGGAATAGTCTACTCATTTTCAATATTAAAATATGTTATTACCTTAACTAAGAATTGTTGATACATCCCTCTATCATCTGTGTGCGTGCACGGAAGCGCTGGAGCGCGCTGCGATGCTTCGATAGCATTTAGCTTAGCCCCATTCATTCAATGGTACCATTTTGAGATAAAGTTAGAAGTGACCAAACACATCAACGCTTTTCCTATTTAAGACGAGTAGTTATACGAGCAAGTTTGGTGGTACAAAATAAAACGTAGCGCTTTTCTAAGCGGATTTAAAAGAGGAACTATATTTTATGGCGTAATAGCACTTTTTTTTCGCCTGAAAAGTCCGCTCCCCTTCTCCCTCTCATAATGGGAGAGGGAGGGTGTTACTGCGCCGAGTCGAAGTACTCCCAAAAGTGCTATTACGCCATAAAATATAGTTCCTCTTTTAAATCCGCTTAGAAAAGCGCTACGTTTTATTTTGTACCACCAAACTTGCTCGTATAACTACTCGTCTTAAATAGGAAAAACGTTGATGTGTTTGGTCACTTCTAACTATATCTCAAAATGGTACCATTGAATGAATGGGGCTAAGCTAAATGCTATCGAAGCGTCGCAGCGCGCTCCAGCGCTTCCGTGCATGCACACAGATGATAGAGGGATGTATCAACAATTCTTAGTTAAGGTAATAACATATTTTAATATTGAAAATGAGTAGACTATTCCTTTAAGAATTAACGTAAGACTCTCGTCGTCACCCTTTTTGCCTGAAAATGAACGTGAGAAGCTGTCTGAGAAGCTACGTGACGTCTCCGCCGTGTCGTCTGCATATTTTTTTCTTAATTTAAAGCCTTTATCAAAGTGTTTTTTTTTAGTTATTATCCTTTGTGTTTTGAGCAATGTTATTGTAACAGTTATCTACGGATTTTTATTTTATTGATGTTAATTTGATTAATTTTGTTGTTATATGTTGTAAAAGCACTAATAAAACACCAATAACCTAATTGTGTTAAATGAAAGCCAGCTATAGTTTGTAACCGTGCCCCAGCTATGAGGCCACCGAGGTCCGGACCTCGGTAAATAATTCATGTAAAAAATAAAATTCGAATTTTTCTGAATTAATAATACTTTTAGACGACTCACATTGGCATCCTCGTATATAATTGAGTTTGGACCGTTTACTGTATAGTTTTGTGTAAAATGACAGAGATTGGCTTAATGAGACGCTGGTGGCTGCAGCATTTGCAGTGTTGCCAGATCCCATTGTGAAAAATCCTCTTTAGACGTTGTGTTTAATGGTTTAGCAAATAATGTGACACTTTGGGAAATTTATGAAGTAAGAATTGTTTGTGTTAGCGATATCTCTGAAAGACAAGGTCTTAACTTATTTCTTTCTTTTTGGCCTATTTTGTTTTCGTACTAATATCATGGCAACACGGGGGGACCAGCACCTAAACAGTAATCAAATGGCGCGTCATTCAGCGTGTGCAGGTTATTGCTGAGATGAAACTTTAAGACACACGCAATAATCATCATGATTATGGATGTAAGAAACGCTTTCAACACTACAAATCAGAAAATTACATAACAGGTTAAAATGAAATATGCCAATGTAAACAATGGCCATGAAGAAGACTAAGTTATTTCATTCAGATTAGGAGTTAGCATTTAACAAAGTCATGCTGAAAACATTCATACGAGCACTAAACAAAGTTCTTGTTTATATTGTCTAATATTGCTTATTAAAACGATTAATATAATGCTATAATAAGAAATTATCCACCCTAACAATAAATTAATAACAAATTGTTATCTAATAAATAATATAAAAATGCCCACCCCAAAAACATATAGACATGTGTATCCAAAGTGTAAAATGGCAAAAAAACGTTCAGACAGAATACATAAGATCTAGGTAAAAAATAAAATGTTGGTATATTAACTACAAAATTGGTGCACAAAATGGTACATTTACTACTTAAATGTGTATTTTAGTGCACTTTTTTCTCCTGGGATAGCGTTTGTTAACCCTGGACCTCTCTCATTTTCAAACCCTGGCTATATGTTTGTAACAATTAAAGGTAATTAAAACCGTTAGTTCATAGCACAAACATAAATAAGACCAGCTTCACTTTTTTATTTTGAAATTTATATAGCGTGTCAAAGTAGTTATGATAAAAAAGGTAATTAACGACAAATTGTGATAGTTAGGCTACTGTAAATGATAAAGACTAAGCTTTATATAAAATTCCTTAAACGTTCATTTCTAAAAGGAAACACACTGAAATTACTGATTTTATAGACACTACGCTACGCTTTATTATTTTGCAGAGAAATAGCCTACCTGCTTGCTTGCTTACTTTGACTTTGATCATCTCTATATTCAGCATAAATCAGAGACAATAGTGTCAAATATATGTTTGGTGCAAATATTATTCATGTCATCACCGAAATTTAAAGAAATAGCTTACCTGTTTTGTAGCTCAACTTTTGACAAGATAACCACCCTTTTTTAAATACAGTTTAAAATTTATACGTGTCGAAAAACTCAGTTTTTTATGTTTATTAGGGATGCTCCGATCGATCGGCCGCCGATCGGTATCGGCCGATAATGGCATTAAATGACTCGATCGGTGCTCGCTAAATCTGCCGATCTCATAAACCGATCTTTCTGTTTACTTTTGTCATCAAAAGGATCCTGAATGCGGGTGCAATTAAAGACATTTTTACGTAGCGCGAGCATTTTTACAACCTGTTGCTCATGTGCAGCATGCAGATTTGTATGTCTCTCTTTGCCTTTACAGAGATATGCGTATTTTCTATGAGGATCGCGCTCCGGTAAACAGGGCGAGGCGTCTTCACATCCCCATCAAACAGCGTATACAACACATATCTATCACGGACAATTGCATCCTCATGCCAAAAGTTTCTTATTTGCATGCGTCTTAAAGTTTTGAGCGTTTAAACTTTTATTTTCCTCACAGCTGCTTGTCTGTGTTCAGCCGCCGCCCACACACACAGCAGCCTGTCATCAGTGCACGTGAACAGAGCGATCTCTCTCTCACATCTTAAAGCTGCAGTAACATAATTCATCTCTCAATAAAATCACTCTCTGCTCTTGACTAAAGAATTTTTATACTTCATACGAATGCGTGTATATTTAATTAATACAGTAAAGTCTGTGAAGTGTTTTATTTTCAGTACTTTTAGGAGACATAAGCCTTTTTAAAGCCATATTACATTTCTCTTTGCAGAATAAATATTTGTTGTGCTTATTTATTTGAGTCTCTATTAAAACAATAATATACCTGATTACTGCAAGTAATATAACAAAGGCATTAAGGCAACATCCGTGGTATTATTTTATTTAGAAAGATTGTAACAGTTTCAGTCATCAAAGAGCTTGCATATCAGCTTTAAAAAAAATCGGTATCGGAATTGGTATCGGCCGATCACGAAGATTACAAATCGGTGATCGGTATCGGCTGCAAAAATCCTGATCGGAGCATCCCTAATATTTATAGTTTGATGAACTCATATGACACGCAGAGCAAATAGCGTGTTCGGCGCAGCACCACGGCCAGCGCGCAACATTTAAACATTTATACAACGAAAAGAAATCCAAAATTTACAGACCTAAACTAGATCACAATTTGCCTTTTATATAAAAAAAAAGAAAGTCAGTAAGAAGATGCAGAACAAATGTGTGCAAATAGCGTGATTCGGCGCAGCACCTCGGACAGCGCGCAACATTTCAACATTTCAACATTTATATAACGAAAAGAAATCCAAAATTTACAGACTTAAACTAGATCAGAATTTGCCTTTCATAATAAATAAAAAATAAAAGAAAGTCAGAAGTAACAAGATGCAGAACAAATGTGTGCAAAATGCCTGAAGTGCATTGCAGGGGAACAAAACACAAGCAACAATAAGACACAACTCCGAGTGATATATAAAAAATAAAGAAATTATTAAAATGACGAAAGTATAGCCAGAATGTCCGGCTTCACGATTATTTATTCACCTGAAAACCTCTTCTCATATGAACATGCAGCCCTGTCACGTTTTTATTTTTATATTAATGCACTTTAAAATATTATTTATTGAACGCTACTTTTTACATTATTTGCAAAGTATTATCATAATGATAGTAGGCTGCACTAATATATTGGGAGAAAGCTGTTATATGTGAAATCACATACCCTCCTGGCCAAAATTGAATTATCCTCATTTATGAGACATCTGCGACGATTCGACTGTGAGACTGGTAGGCTTCTTTAATCTTCGACTATTGTTGAAATGTGGTGTTATATTAATATTATAAATATATTTATGTTGTAATATATTTCCAGAGTATTCGTCCAAAAACGAACAGACTCATGTGTAGCCTAAGACAAAATCTAAAGGCCTTTTGATCAAGCTGCTGCAACTGGTACACAAGTATTAGTTAAATGTAAACACTTCATGCTACTCCAAAGTTTGGGGACTGAAGGATCTAACTGCCTTCTAGCTTTAATAATTTTAAAAATGCCATTTATTTGTGAAGTTTAGTGATTCGGAGATTTATAAAATTTTGTTTTATATTTATTCAGAATAACATATCGGGACGAAAAATGGTTTATACCTTGGATTATCTCTGGCCTGGAAACATTTTTACCCTAAAATTAAATAGTCCAAGTTCATTAATGCTGCTATGTTAGATCTGCGTTTATGAACACTACAGCCTTCTATAATCCTAAATGAAGATAGGCTATATTTGAAGAGTTTGGTTCCAAAACGCGATAAATGCCATTTTTAAACAGAAAATAGTGGTTTTCATCTTGTCACTTTCTTGGTATATGAAAACATGTTTTTACCGAAATTACTAGTCAAAATGGATTTATTGCGTTTTGGAACCAAACTCTTCATTTGTAATGCCGACTCTATGGTGATCATTTACCATCTGAAAACCTTCCTTAGGCACATTATAGAAGTGCATCTATATTGTAATAACAATCATTTCCAGACGCTTTTACACACGTACGTTATCCACAAGTAATTATTCAGACGCTTATTCACACGTACGTTATCCAGACGCAAATGACAAAATATCAATTTCTCAGGTACGCCGCCGCCACCCCGCCTCTGACATTTGGCGCAGCTCCAACACGTGACCGTGACGTCGAACTCATTAAATTATACGTCTGACGGCTCTATCCTATAGGATTTTGGCCAGACGGCAGGCGAGCGTATACACGTTAGCTCTCATGTCTGTAAGCTAATCAATCAGCAGAAAGTTCAGCTTTTACACCCCATACAGCAGTGTTGTAAAGTGTGTGATTTGTGCGTTTCAAATGTAATGGAGTGCTTCAAGCGATCTGTCGTGTGACGTGTTTAAACCGTATTTAACGTGATGTACTCGTGTTTAAACAGTATTAAACGTGTTGTTCAATTTCGGGTCATTTTTAGTGTTTTATGATAGCAGCAGTGTTGTAAAGTGTGTGATTTGTGCGTTTCAAATGTAATGGAGTGCTTCACGTGATCTGTCGTGTGACGCGTTTAAACTGTATTTAGCGTGATGTACTCGTGTTTAAACAGTATTAAATGTGTTGTTCAATTTCGTTGGGGGTTATCATAGATATCATTGTACATATTCTAATTGATACATTCAAGACATGGTATGCTCTACTTGTTCATTTAAGTAGGAATTATGCTACAGATGTAATATTGCATGACGACAAAGGCCCACTTTCACTTGTAATTTGTGTGCATGGCATGCAGTGCACTTTCATTAGAAAAATAATACTTTGCTCACATAAACAGTCATTTAAAGTAAAACGGTATATTGCATGTTTTCAGGTTGTGATTTCCAATCAAATGTCAATGGAAGTTCTATATCACACAAAAACAGAGTGATTTTAAGCCTGGTGTAGTTACCATTGCTTAAGTATTACAGGAGGCTGAAAGTTTTTATGGTGATGATGAGGCAAGTGATGCTTTTGTTCATGACTGAAATGACTGAAGCCAGATGTGTTTTATTACATAGAAAGTGTCCAGTTTTCTTGACGTTCTAAGAACGTTTTTGTGTTGTCTGAACGTTAGAGGAATGTTACATTTTACCATTTTTAAACGTTATGACAATGTCATGTTTTAATGTTCCGTCACCAACGCCGTTTCACATGATTTACAGTAAACACCGTAAGTTACATCGAGTCATTTTCATAGCGGAGACACTCGAAATCTTTAAGGCACTCTTTCCGAAAGGTTTAACGTCAAGTCTTATTTTCCGGTGGTGAAGTCGCATTTGAATCCGGATCGTCGTCATTAATTACAGTAGTTACATAGGCTGTAATCGGCTCATCCTCGTCATGCTGGCGCTTAGTTTTTTCGAATTTTCGCGCTTCACCTACCAACGTAGCATGGCAAGGAATGATTGACATTCATATTAGCCAATCTACGGTCTTCATTAAACGCAAGAACTTAATGGTGAACTATGATTGGTTATGGAATGTTGGAGAGAACACAGAACCTGGAACAGCAGCACGCCACGCAGCATCAATCTAAATCAAGTCGCACCACAACAAAATGGGCAGTCGCACAAATGCTCCCAAATATATTTTAAGGTCGCACAGATTAAATTTCGGTCGCATATGCGACCAAAATAGTCGCAATTTCGAGCCCTGTATATTTTTTGATGAAGCTTTATTGAATTACAATGTGAAAATATAGCTGCAAGCAGCGATGGCGGGCCTTGCACGTTATTTTACCGCTATACGATGCCTCAGAGAAAACGATGCACGGTGGTAGGGCTGGGCGATTTTGCCAAAAAAAAAAAATCTTCGATAGTAGCTTACATTTTCTGTTCAGGAAATCAGATAATTACAAATTTTGTAACATAAAATTACAATAAAAAATACACTCTTCTCAGATAGTGTAAACTGTGAATATAAACAATGAAACATGCCTGTGGCAGACATATAGCCTGCTCAAAGAGTGAACAAATGTAAACTTTTATCTATAACAACAAAACACGTGCTTGTTAGATCTCTGAAACATTGTGCATGCTCATTCTAAACATTTTTTGCAAGAAAGATGAGCCTGTCCACAACCTCTGGCTTAAAGGTGCCCTCCGTAAGTTGAGAAATTTCTAACCGTTACTGACACCAGTGGCCATTATAGAAACTGCAGCCAGTCTCATGCTCGTTCTCGGTGGGCACACTCGTACGAGCACGACCACAACAACCAGAGTTGCCGTAGGAACCACAGACAGCTCATTGAGATTCACCAGCATGTTTACAAATGTAAGAAAAGTTACAGTACTGTAAGGTTATTGTTTGACAGACCATATTTTAGCAAAATGTTGCAGTGCTACTTTATATTTTCAACAGAAGTCTACTTCTAAAAGTTTTGTAACACGACACTGTAAAACACACTCCCGACACTCACAATCTTAATGCACTCGTGCTCTGAATAAAGATAATTCATATAAGAAAGTAACTTTTGAAATGGTCCTGTGCTACATGCTATCGTTAGCATTACACCACAAAATAAATGCTATCATTAGCATTACACCACAAAAACAATAACACAATATATTACAGATGCCCTGTACCTATGTCTTACCTTTGCAGTTAGGGCTGGGCGGTATGACGGTATATTCCGTTACCGCGGAATAAAATGTCAGACGTAACAGATTTTTCTATTCCGTCTATTCCGCGGAATGCAAATATGTGGGCGTGGCTAACTGTACCCTCCAGCATGTTAGACTGAGTGTGATGGAAAACATGTAAAATAGTTCACTTATTAAAAAATGAACGAGTTATTTGTGATTTTTATAATAAGAGCCAGTGAATCCACCGCGGGTCACGCAGCGAGACTCTTGTCTTGCTCGCTTTCGCGCGCGCTCTCTCTCTCGCGCGCTCTCATTCTCTCCTCATGCAGCAGCCGGCCGGTCTCTCGTGTGCAGAGGTCTCTCTCTAGGCAAGCGCATTGAGCTGCGATGCCAAATAAAGAGTTCTTCTCGCACATAATGCTAATAGTTGTAAAGTTTTCTGAACTTTAAGCGAGCCAAGACAAAACTTGCGTTTATATCAGTGACACGTGCGCTGCTGAAACGATGTAGATTGACGCGCCATTTGCTTATACAAACATATTTGATCGAAAAGAAGAGAAAGAGATGCAAATGTTAAGGTCTAATAGAAAGTAAAGGGCGTCAAGACATTAAAACAAACTTTATGATCATCACATCATAGCACCTGTCACATTTATAATATCTAGAGCTTCTTCTCTCATATACAGGTATTTATCCTGTCTGTAGGTTTTTGCATATATTTATACCTGTTCATTTAACATATTGCATATGTTTAATCTAATGTATGCATAAATACAAAATACAATGAAGCCATACTATAGCTTCAATTGTCTATAAAATTAATAACTCAATTAAAAAACAAGATTCTGTCTAATCAAGACTTATCTGTTGTTATATTCTGGGCATTTTCACTTTAACATTATTAACTTTAAATTGCTCATATTTTAAAACTGTGGTGAGCATTTAGTTAAAAGCTATTGTGAGTGGTGTATTTCTGTACATGTTTATCATCAAAAAACAATATAAACTGAAAAACATGTTTACCGTGAAATATTCCATTCGGTGAAATAAAATGACTCATTCCGTGAAATAGATTTTTGGTCATTCCGCCCACCCCTATTTGCAGTAAAAAGAAAACCTGCTCAAGGTCTGTTTTCATACCCAGCGCTGACCGGAGCTCCCTCCAAAAATCAATGCCAATCCGATGTTTACTCTTGTCTTTTCCCCGACGCTGGTCACGCACTATTTTGGCCGCACTAGATAAGGATTTTTTTTAAACTTACGAGGAGTTTCCGTGAGTGTCTGGATTGTGCTGGAAGTTGGTCGCTTCTTTCCGTCTAAAGAGTCCATTTGAAACATGCTAGCGATTGCCGCTGTTTACTAATGACTGCCGTACGCGTCTATATGGAACGCCCAGGTAGACGAGCACGCGCATGACGTCACATTTTGAATTTCGCGCCAATTCGGACCCGACTTCTCCACACAGACAAGAGCCTACAGGCTGATAGAGACAACCGTGGAGGACACTCAAGGTGTCATTCTTTCTATTACATTATGGTTGCCTCATAAATATACAAATGAAAACTCTATCTTAAAGATTTTTTTAAGTAATAACTTACATTCAGCCCCTTTAAGGCAGGCCCGGTTGCAGGTAACTATTCCCCCACCCACACTAAATACCCTCTCTGAGGGGGCACTAGTGGCTGGAATAGAAAGATATTTTTTAGCCAGTAAGCTTAGCCTTGGAAAGTTGGGCTGATGCAGCTTCCACCATTCAAGAGGATCTGTGTCTGGCTCTATGTCTGGAATAAGGAAATACGTTGCAAGCTCAGTCTCAATTTTTGTTTTCTCAGATTGTGGGTGTGGCGTGGTGGATGGTGCACTGTTTTTAAAGAAGGCACCCAGAGTCATTTTCTTTTTTGGTGGGGTGTTCTCTTGAACAGCTGAGGGACCAGCTTCCTCTGTGGTAGAGTTGCAGAGAGCAGAGATCTCAGACACCGCTCTTTTTTTAACAACTTCCAGTTTGCTAGCATCAATGTAGGTTGTATGGAACCTCGGGTCTAAAAGTGTGGCCATGTCCAAAAGTTCCTCTTTCTCCAAATCACAGTATTTACTTTTGAGTAATCAAATGTAGCACTGGTTTGATGCATGACACACTGACATATGATTCCCCTGACAGTGCATCAGTTTTCTTGTCCGCACCCAGAACACGAGTAATTGCCTTCTCTTGCTCGAGAAAGCGCTCAATCATCTTTTGACGAGACCCCCAACGTGTTAGGGATTCTGAGATCAAAAGATGCTGGGGAAGTCCAAGCTCAGCCTGCAACTCTGTCATGTCTCGCCTTTTTTTCCAGCTGTAGGAGAAGGCTGATACAGCTTTTTTGCAGACCCCTATGGCCCGATCGATCCTTGGATCCTTTACACCATTCTCTGTAATAAATGTGAAAAGATATTTAGTATATTTTTTGTCACTCCAAACTATATATTTGATTACATGAGTTTTCAAAATTGTTTTGTACTTTTATCATTTGGGTTTTTAATACAAGCAATATAAACAGCATATATGGTTAATATTTTCTCTTTTCCTTTGTTAGATCACATTTAAGAATTGCAACCTCGTGTGGGAATGGCAGGAGTAGAAACACAAAACTCACTCTTGCACTCTTTCACACTTACACACAATCTCTCTCTCACATGCACACGCACAGGCACACACACACACACACTCATGCACACACACATGCACGCACGCACGCACGCACACACACACACACACACACACACACACACACACGGATATGTGGTGTACGGTCACTCTCCATAGACACAATGGTTTTTCTAATGTACAAACTGTATAATCTATCCCCCTACACTAACCCTACCCCTAAACCCATCAATCACACAAAACTTTTGGCATTTTTTGAATTTCAAAAAACACCATTTTAGTATGTTTTAGTATGAGGACACAGATGTCGTCATAAACCATGTTTACGTTGTAATACCCATGTCATTATACACATTTGTATGTGCAAGTATGGGCACCTATTTATTCTTACACCAACTCTTACCTATAGCGTTGTGGAGTCTGTGGCCAAAACACTGCAGGCTGGGCCAGTTGTTGTCATGAACGTTTCACGTGAGCATGTGAAAGTTTCATGTGAGCACATGAAACTAAACTTTAGATTTTTTTTACTCCAACTTTAATGACAAACTCGGATTAATGGCATCAGTTTTAAGAAGGTTGCGGTCATGACAGTGTTGCCCTTGTTTCTTTTTTCCACCAATCAAGTGACTTGTCATAAATGAGTAAAACATTAACAAATAAATAAATGAGTGAACTATTGCCCCAGCCCCCGATACTATCGTGTATCATCGATTTCACAGGCTGACGATAGGACAGTCTCAAAATGGGGCATATCGCCCAACACTAATATGGGCACATTTTTATACTCCTTTAAAAAATTTTTTACTCCCTGCACTTTTAAGAGACTTTCTGTACATTGCATTGAAGGTCAAAAGTTTATCAGGGCCCGTATGTATAAAGCCACTTAGAGTAAAATTTTAGTCTTAACTGTGTCAAAATTCTAAGAATGACGTCATTTTACTCTTATTCTTAAGAATAAGTTTGATTTATAAAGCATCCTAAGTGTTAAGACTAGGTCTCAGCTCCTAAATTATTTAAGAGAGCTGGGCCCGTATGTATAAAACATCTCAGAAATGCTCTTAAGAATAGTCTTAAGCTATGACTTAAGATTTTGCACAATTTTGATTAAGTTTCAACATGTTAATGAAATAGACAAACGTAATACTATTAAAAAAATTATGATGATGAATCACATCATTTTGATTTCACTCACAAGCTGTTTATAAAGAAAAGAATAAAGTTTGCAAACACTTAGATAAAAAATACTTTAATGATCAAGCCTGAACAAGATGATCAAGTTAAGTTGGATTTCTCCACTTAAACACAATTGTAGTTTTTGCCATCTTTGTCACTTTCAACTTTGGCTTGCTCACTAACTAACATCATGTTTTGGGTCAGGGTTGTATACTCTATTAATATCACTTTACATGTTATAGTGTCACTGCAATCTTGTAGGTACTTCAAATTGTTTATTGTAGATTTTATTTACATTTTATGGTATTTTATTTACGTATCGTAAAATGTAAAAGCGGCTCTACTTAAAAACTTACTTCAATTGGTAACACCTAATATTTAAACATTTTTAACTTTAATTATTTCACTTAAACTGAGAAATTTAAGTTGAAAAAAAACATTACATTTTTAGGCATTATCAATAATTTGATCCAACTTTAACTTTTTACAGTGTATATTATTCAAATGTATATACTATTTACTTGATAATCCCATAAAAAATCTTGGTACTGTGCAAGCACTCGAATAAGTTTCACTAACATACATCTTATACTGTATATTATATTATGTAATATAATATACATTGTATAAAAAACCCTATACTCTTTATATTTCATGTTATATTAAATCCTATCTACTGTCTATATACTAACATGTGTTTATTGTACATTTTCTGCTCTGCAACAATGCAACAATTTTTTTTCAAAAGTGCTATAGAAATACATTTGAATTAAAGTAATTCTAACACATTCTTTGTTGTAAAATGCATGATGTCCGCCTCTCTGCTGCCCTCTCCAGCTCTCTTAAATAATTTAGGAGCTGAGACCTAGTCTTAACACTTTAGGAATTTATAAATCAAATTTATTTTTAAGTCTAGGAATAAGAGTAAAATGACATCATTCTTCGAATTTTGACACACTTAAGACTAAAATTTTACTCTGAGCAGCTTTATACATACTAAATGTTCTTGCATTATCTAGGAAACAAACCCATAACCTTGGCCTAACTAAACTTATCACTATTCTCTACTGTTTGAGATACAAGAACACACACACAGTTTTTACCACAGACTTCTGTGATGACACACACAGCACACCCACATTAGACTCGCACACAGGCAGTGTTGGGAACGTTACTTTAAAAAAGTAATTAGTTGTAGTTACTAATTACTTCTCACAAATAGTAACTGAGTTAGTAACTGCGTTACATCATTAAAAAAGAAACTAATTACCAGGTAAAGTAATTACTGCGTTACTTTAAAAAAAATCTTATATTTCAAATAACTTGGATGCCCCCCAAATTAAATATCTTAAATGAATAAAATGGATACTAAAGAGAAACCACAAATTTTGTGGCAGCATATGACGATGTGAGGTGCTTTCTTATATAATGGTAGGGGAAACACTGCACAGGTGTCACTGGGGCAGTACCTTTTCATAAGGCCCTAATATGTGCCATTAGGTTCAGCTAATATATCTTTGAAGTACTAATATGCACTCTTTGGTAGGGATGTGACGAGATCTCGTGCGACGATGCCTTTTTTAAATGATATTCTATGGGCATGGAGCGTTTGCGCGCTGTTTATGCGCGCTGAGCGCCTTGCGGTTTTTGCCGGCGGCCGCAGCACGCGCCTTTGAAGGAACGCTGAGAGCGGAGAAGCGCACAACGTCATTCGCGTCTTTCCATTGTCCACTCGAATGAGGGGAGATGCGGGCCTTACGTTGTGGTGAGGGAAGTTTACAGTTGCTTTGAAGAACCGGACTACACATCGCTCACTCTCTCCTGCATGTTTGTGCACCTCTCACCCTCAAACAAGGTCAGAGCAAGCGTCATCTTTTTAAAGTTTCTGCTAATATGACAGTTAACAGCAAAAGAGCGCATGCTTCAATATTTGATTTTCAAGACAGCTGACTAGGTGTTTGCCTAGCAATATTAAAAGCTGCGTCGACTCGCACTGCTCTTTTTTTTAAAAAGGCAGTGCATCGCGCCTTGCGTTTCCAAGCGTTTAAAGCGTGGTTGGTGTAATTAGCCTCTTATAGTGCATGGATTATATTCTGTCTTTTACTGCATTTGCTTTTTTGTTTGGGTTTCCAATAATGTTCATTTGGGAGCTCGTATGAAGTCTGAGACGTGTTGTGTTTGTCTGTTGATCAGTGTCAGATGTGAAGTCTCAGCAGATTAAACCATCACAGAGTTTACATAATTTAATGTCTGCATGTTCATTTCTATTGTAAAGAAATGGATGTATATTAAATATTCAAATGGCTTTAAACATTGTTTGGCTAAAAATAAGCGTTTCTCTCCGTCTAAAGTGAAAGTGAAGATAGCGTCCGCGAGACGAGTCCTCTATCGCCCCCTGCAGGCATTTTTTTATATACATATATATACATAATGCTTTTTATTTATAGACCACAAATGTAATGTGTTTGTTAATGTAATGTTGTTTAAAGTAACTTGGTTTTAATACTTTATTTGAACCAATTATTATTGGATCTTCGTTATTATGTAATTTTAAAGGCTACTGCTCACTTGGGTCTATTTTTATTACCCAAAAATAACAAATTACTTCATTATTAGTTAGTAAAATAATTGTTAGGGCCAGTCCTTGATTAGTTAAAACATTTAAAAATAACATGATTTCAGTTTCTTATTCATTTATTTTATCATCAAGGGTTTCTTAAAAAGTGTAAAAATATCGCCTCGTCTCGTTCTCGTGAACCCAATCTCGCGTCTCGTCTCGTGGATTAAGTGTCTCGTCACACCCCTACTCTTTGGTACAAATGTGCACCCTTGAGGTACTAATATGAGCTCTTTAGGTACAAAACTGTACCTGTGCCCATTTTCTGACATGTATAGGATAATGTATAAACAAATATTTTTGCAAATATACTACAAAATATACTTGCTGCCACTGCTTCCACCCTGTCAGGGTTTACTTTACGTTAGCGACTGAATGTCTATACAGTGCTCTTTATGTTCACTGTTTCTTGCACACTTTTTAACAAATACTGCTCCAAAAAGGATTTTTAATGATTTACAGGGCAGTTAAAAGAAATTTACTCGAGCTCAAAGACAAATCTGTGGTTCAGTTGCCCCTTTGCATGTGAACATAATTAACTTCCTTTTCCTGTAGTAATTGTATAGAGGTACTGTAAAACCTCAAAGAGAACTAGAAATCCAGGCAATTTATTATTCTTCGGATAATAAGCTCTCCTATAACTCTCAATCTTTCATCCCCATTCTGCTTTGCAGACTTTTCAAACTTGAATAGCTGGGTCGGATAAATCAAGTTCTTCCAACAAGCATACATAAATATTAAAGCTTCAGTCTAACTGAACGTTTATCATATATTTGCCAGCACAGTGGACCTAATACTGCAGTCATATATAAAAATCGTAATTTTTTGCAGGTCCATGTGCTACAGTTTTATGCATGAGAAATAACTGATTCCTACTTGTAAGAGGAGCTCGGGGAGATCTTTGTGGCTATAATATATAAGAAATGGCCAACCAGCACTGTTTCGTTTAAATTGTGCATTAATGTTGGCATTAATATACCACTGGGTTTTCTTTACAGGTTTTATGTTGTACAGCATCAATGTGAGCTGCAGTTTTATGTTAGCCACATCCTTTATTTTAGGCCTCTGCCATACACTGCATTGATATTTTGCTGAAGCAGGACATTTCTTGGGTTTTTACCCAAAAATAAATGGGAGTTGAGGTTAAACTCAGGATATCAAGGTTTTTTTTAAAGGGCCATTTCACCGGCAGAAACATTAATCTTTATGGAAAGTGGGTCATATTTGTAGTCAAAATGTAACATAAATTTAGAATTTTGTGCCTTTTTGACAGAGAAAAGACAGAACGTGACTTTGGAGCACATTTGTATGAAAAACTACAACTCCCACTATGCACCACAATGCACAGCTCTGCAAGCCACTCCCAGTAATCGGAACACGGCTCAGATATGATATTGTGTACATAAATGCCACGTTAGTAAAACAAAGAAAATAGCCATCACCACTGTGTCTGACAGACACCAATCATGACTTACTTTTAAACGTGATGTTACGTTGTGTTACACACAATAACACTCTGGTCTGGTGGGTAGCAGCAAAGTCTTATTCAAACAGTAACGTGCGGTTTCAGATCCGCAGTACAAATGTCTTTTCAAGTACTTAAAAAAGGTTATGCATTTTAAATGTTTATTTAGTTTTACCAATTTTCTTTTTGTCTCTTGTTTACTGTAATTACATCTGTGTTATATCGGCCTCAATGCTCTCAAAATATAGACATATAAAACACCGCTCAGATATGCTATTGTGTACATAAATGCCATGTTAGTATAACAAAGAAAATAGAAACACTCACTTTAGTCAGACGTCCGTTTATCCCTGCATCCTCCACACAAACGCGTCCCCTGCACAATATCTCCACAGACACGCTGCCTCAGCTCTGTGCTCGTAAGCCGAAACACGTCTTTGAAATAAGCACGCGCCCCGAAACAGTCACAAAACAAACGTTCAGATCCTTATATGATCCAGAAATGTTAAACCGAAAGCACACAGCGAGAGTCCGTCCAAGCTCATATACTCCGCAGCGCGTCTGCTCGTAACCCGAAACAGGTCTGTAAGATAAACACGTCCAAACACTGGCAAAGTTCCTCTCTTGCCTGAAAACCTTCACCAAACAAACGTCCATATCCTTATCTGATGCAGAAATGTTATAAAGTAAGCAAACAGCGAGAATACAGGCAGTAGTCTGTCCAAGCTTTTCTACGCAGCAGAGGCTGATGGTTGCTGCGTCTTCCACGGGCTCCTCTACCCAGCCGAAGCCCAGGCTCCGGCTTCTCTTCTGGCTTCTGTTCCTCCATCTGCCTGAGCTCTTTGCAGTATTGTGGCTCATAAAGGTGCAATGAACAGCGGATTAGAGCATCACGCTTGCGAAATCACCCTCTTCTATATAATACTGATTAACTTCCACTGTTATTGTAACATGAATTCTGTCTCGCTCCACAACTTCTGTTTAGCTTAGCTTAGCATAAAGATGGCGGCTGATAGTTTTTTTCCCGTCTGTGTTCGTATATTTTCGTAAGTCCCGCCCACTGATATGTAATAGGTCTGTAGCGTGAGTGGGTCCCACCCATAGCCCCCACCTTAGAAAAATGAGGAATGAGTGTCTGTAGTCTTTCACACACAACAGAGATACAGGACTTCCTTCTTTCAATGACGCAAAATGACGATTTTTAAATCATTGAAAGAAGGAAGTGCCTCACTGAAATCAGTATTTCTCCTGTCTCAGGAGAAACTGAGGGAATGATGCACGACCATTCAAAAACATGACTGGGGTTCTAACGATACAAAGCTTAATGCAAATGGGTGAAGTTTCCCTTTAAGTTTGATGTTTTTGACAAACCCAATACTCTGCATGTAAGTGGATGTTAACAGTCTGTCAGGTCCAAGAATCCTAAAAACACCAATATACTTTAGGTTTTAGAAGGACAATGCAAACTAGAACACTGACCATTGATGCATGGCCTACCCCAGTTTATAAAGATATAAATAAAGATGCAATACAGCATCAGTCTATTTTTCAAAATATGTCCAGTTGCCTTGCATTTTCATTTGTTTTTAGTACAGAAAAGCGGTTCAGTTAAGCTACTGCAATAACGCATTGACTTATTAGGTGAAAAGAAAATGCAGGAACAAAGTGAGCACTCAGTGTGTGGTGCTGTGTTATTAAAAAGAGAACCCGTCCAAATGGAAAGTCACTTAAGCATTCTTGCTGTAACTGTAACAAAATCTTCTTGTGCAATTCAATTTTTATATTGCATACTTAACATTTTGTTATAATGTCTGACAGCTCTGTTATTTCACTTATGCTCTGTCTTTTTCTTTTGTCCTGTTAGGTCTTGTAAGAAGCATTGTAGATGAAGAGAGTGACGTTGCGAGAAAGAAGGATGATTATGGATCCATTACAGAACGACGGGACTTTGAAGTGGAGGATATTGGTGATCCTCTATGTCGCACTTGAAATCATGACTGCCTTCACATCCATGGTGCCAGGAACATTGCAGCTTCAGTTGGATGAAGAGGAGCCAGCAGGTACTGTTGTAGGTGACATCAGCGCCGGCCTACCACCTGGAATGACTGCGCACCATTACTTCATCTCAGATGATCAAGGTATGGGTGAAACAGTTGAAGTCACCATCATAGTTAATGACATTAATGATCACGCACCAGTGTTCCCCAAAAAAAGAGCCACCTTTAAAATCTCTGAACAGACGCCTAAAGGCACTAAGTTTCCTCTTGAGCCTGCCGTGGATGCTGATGAGGACCAGCTAACCAGTTACATTATTACGGATGGAAATGTAGGAGAGGCTTTTCTTTTGAAAACTAGACAGGGATCCAACAAAGTGCTGAATTTGGACCTGATGGTCAATACAGTTTTGGACAGAGAGACGAGATCTGCGTACACCCTGGTTTTGGAAGCATTTGATGGTGGTTCACCCAAGAGGACAGATCAGATGATCCTGGATGTGATTGTACAAGACATAAATGACAACGCCCCCATCTTCAACCAGACTTTCTATCATGCGGTGATCTCTGAGAATCTTCAACCTGGGAACAATATACTGCAGGTGTTCGCTTGGGATGCTGACGAGGGTGAAAATGGCTTGGTGCTTTATGACATCAATAGAAGACAGAGCGACCCTGAGCGTTACTTTGTCATTGACTCTCGAAGTGGAGTTATCACGCTCAACAAACCTTTGGATTATGAGATGAGAAGAGTCCATGAGCTTGTGATACAGGCACGAGACAATGCCACTCAGCCCCTGGAAACCAATGCATTTGTGATCATCTATGTTGGAGACGTCCAGCCCACCATGACCATCATCTTCCTCAGCGAAGACGGTTCTCCGCGCATCTCCGAAGGAGCGCAGCCTGGCCAGTACGTTGCCAGGATTTCCGTCACACGTCCTGATTACGGTGATGACGCCTACGTCAATGTATCTTTGGAGGGGGGAGATGGCAAGTTTGCCCTGACAACAAAAGACAACATCATATATCTCCTCTGCGTAGACAAGATCCTTGATCGTGAAGTGCAGGACCAATATGAAATCCGAGTCATGGCAACAGATTCCGGAACCCCTCCTTTACGTGCAGAGTCCTCATTCACCATTCAGGTCACAGACGTCAACGATAACCCACCTATGTTTGACCAGCATGAGTACACCCAGGTCATTTCAGAGGTGGCCCTTCCTGGAAGTTTTGTACTACAGGTAACAGCTCGGGATAAAGACCAAGGACCAAATGGAGATGTTCAGTACAGCATTCTACATAATGAAAGAAGTCATTCAGACTGGTTCAACGTTGACACAGTCACTGGCATTATCACCACCCAGACCCAACTAGATTACGAGACGGACCCTACGCCAAGCATAACTGTGGTAGCCACTGACAGGGGTCGACCGCCATTGTCCTCTACAGCTGTGGTCAAAGTGATCCTACAGGATATAAACGATAATGAACCTACTTTTAGCACCAAATTCTACAATACATCCATTAAGGAGAATGCTGCAGTTGGGACCTGCTTCACAAAGGTAGGACTATCCTTTTTTTCAGGGATGGGCAACTTCGGTCCTGGAGGGCCGGTGTCCTGCAGAGTTTAGCTCCAACCTTAATTAAACACACCTGAAGCAGCCAATTAAGCTCTTACTAGGTATACTAGAAACCTTTAGGCAGGTGTGCTGAGGCAAGTTGGAGCTAAACTCTGCAGGACACCGGCCCTCCAGGACTGAAGTTGCCCATCCCTGGTTCCCTGGTCTAAGTATATTATTCTGATTAGTATGCTAAAGTGTGTGAAAACCTAAGTTAAATGTGCGTGCATTACAGATAGATTACTAGCTTTTTTAACGTAGGTAAACTGAATTAAGTCATTTTGGGAGATTGACTGGGAAGCCACCATGATAAATTGTCAGATATTGGGGAGCTTGTTTGGATTGGACAGCATTATTTGGGAGGTACCTGATCTCTACAGGCTTTGAGATATTTGTATTTTGCTGGCTGTCCTCACCTTCACCTCATATCGGTTTCTTTTGTAGTGCAAGCGGTTTATATTTACGAGCAAATCTGAAAGTGTGAGGATTCACCGAGTATGCTGTTAGAGTTTGACCTTTTGTCTCTTCAGGCCTATAATTTCCAACCCTGTTTTCCACTGACTTTAAAAAAAAGAAAACAAACCATTTTCCATTCTTTGTGTTTTATCAATTCCCGTACAGGGACTTCAAAGTATTTTTCTGTGTAATTTTACATAGTGACATATAGGGTAAAAGCGCATTAATGCTTTACTTTGTGGTGGATTTGTGCTGGCGTGGATTGAGACACACTCCGCTGGGCTGACAGAGGGCCCAGCAGAAGGTAACTTGGCCCTTGGGCCTCTCTAGAGAGAGGGTGGTTTTTTAGTCTGGCCGACTGCTCTCCGCTGCAGACTGGGAATAGGAGCGGGTGAGGGTCAAGTGGGAGGTCTGAATGTAAAATAAGACGTATTGGTAAAGATTAGAAGTACGAAACTGGATCAGTAGCTCTTAGGTCTGCAAATCAACTGAACATCAAATGTTTGATCATGTGCCCCTGCCCTGCTGTCAGTTTTTGTCATAATTCAACGATTAATTTACGAATACACGTACTGTTACACCCCTAATATAAGGAGCTTGTTACCAAGTCTATCCTTCCAACGCAGACTGGCCAAGAACAAGCTCCAAACCAACTGTCTCTCAGGCTGGGGCATAAAGGGCTCAGTAGATGGAAGTTGGCATGCCACTCAAGAGCATTTGGAAGTCTGATGATGCACAGACTGCAAAAAACGCTGCCAAATCCACATACAAGCAACACAGCACGACACTTGATGAGTTGCTTTTTTCCCTTCATCAGAGATCTCTGTGCGCAGTTCCCATCACCTCCCTGTTTCTGAATCAAAGCTTCTGTCTGAATGCCATTACAATGGGGCTATTGTGATCATTCATTTAACATCTGAACTGGGCTTGATTTCACTTTTTCCAGTCTGTTCTCTCACAGCAGAAGATGATAGGGATCCACCAAATATTCGGCCACGAAAAAGTGGATTTTCGGTTTTCGGCCGAAAGACTTTTATCACCGAAAAAATACGGCCGAAATAATGTGATGACGCAAACAGAAACCACGACCTGCACGTGCTTGTCTGAAGAAACATATCTGCGGTGTGGACTAGATTTTTCTTAAACCCGTGTCCGCCGAATTTCTGACCAGGATGCCCGCAACCTGTGAGTTCCACTCCCGCCCACGCCCGTAATGTTTGCGTTCAAACCCGCGGATTTTCTCTGGGCATGTGTGTACAGTTTTCACAAGCTCCGACTAAACATTCGTTCAGATTAACATCCAGAATAACAGACATGAAACATGATTGCTTTTAAAGTTAGGGATGTGGACATATGGTCAAATATTCGATCTGCAATAATAATTAGAATGGAAAAAAATGATATTCAAATGTTTTTAATCCGCCACTGCAGCATTACGGCTACTGCTCATTTAATCCTTTTTCACTTCACCTGTGCGGTCTTTTACAGACTTTAATGTAAAATATACATGAAAATTAATATGTATGTATTTCTGATTGTTTTGGTAATTCAGATTGCAGGCTAATTCAAGTGTTTAGAGTTTTAATGCCGGGTTTTTGACGTGCTTCTTCGCCGCCGCATCAGCGTACATCATGAGAGATTTGTTAGCTTCCTTATATAGCCTTGTTTATTTTGTTGTTAAAACGACATGATACACACATGGAAAGCATAACGGAGAACCTTTTATTTTATCTGTGGATATGGTTTTAACGAACCCGATAACTGCAAATGCCGTAACAGCAAACAATAGCTCTGTTTTGTGAAGTGTTGTTAAATTAAGCTCGTAACTTTGCACCCTCAGCAATAATGTATCAAGCCAGTTTGCGTTATTTGTAACATAATATTAAATTCAGATATATTTGTTAGATCCGTTTGTTGTTCTCCCTGGATAACCACATAGCAGAGTTTTTTCTGCAGCTGGCATTAATGAGAAAAACGGGTTTCACCGGAGAAGGTATGCTAAATAGGATTTTCTTTCTAAACAAAAACATGTCAGACTAAATAAAGAAGATATTCATAATTGACTGAGCCTTCGATCCATGCGGGTTTTAACATGCATTAAAATGCCATAATTTTTTTATTAGCATTTTGTAACATTAACGTTAAAACAAAACCACAACTAGCACATCTCAGTTTTTAAATGTATACTGCATGGTAAACAAGCACCAAAGGATTAATTAAAAAAACAGTTTAACTTTTAACAACCTGATGTGTCACTAGTGGCCTACTCACCAGTTTTTCCAGATGTGAGGCAGATAGCCTATATAACTGAAGTTGGGTTTGTTTATGCCACATGCTGTTTGGCTTATTTTTCTTCTTAAATTGTGTGTGTTGACTCCATTTCTATTACACGCGAAAATACCATAAGTGCAATGGTAATACTAATAATTGGCATATTTTCTTTCGGTGTTTCGGCTTTCGGTTTTCAGCCTTGGTTTCCTCTTTTTCGGTTTTTGGTTTCGGCCAAGAATTTTCATTTCGGTGCATCCCTAGAAGATGATTAGTTTAATGTGTACTGGCACGGCTGGTTTACTGCATTTTAGCTTTTGTCACTTTGCTTGAGCGTCAATGGCTGAGTAATAATGAAGTGAGTTTTATTTGTCTGTCAGTGATTTTTTTTTATTATACTGTATGCAGTTTTGTTTAACCCACAAAGATAAGTTGTAAAAGCCTTGTGGCTTAATAAAATCAGACATGTTATCTTTCGATCCCAAATGTGCCTCATCACTAGGGGTGGGAGAAAAAAATTGATTCACCAAACTATCGCGATTCTTTACACAACAATTTTGAGATCGATTTGTTTACCTCAGAATCGATATATATTTAATTATTTTACTTTCCAGAGAGGTGGTGGGAAGACAGTACCGCTTTTATTCCAACAGAGGGCGAAAGCAACGTGTTCTCTGTAGATGACGTCGTATCCGCTTTTACATTGTCCAATCGAATGAGGTGAGAGGCGGGCCTTACATTGTGGCGAGGGAAGTTTACAGTTGCTTTGAAGAACCGGACTCCACTCGCTCACTCTCTTCTGTGTTTGTGCACCTCTCACCCTCAAACAAGGTCAGAGCAAATGCCCTCTTTTTAAAGTTTCTGCTAATATGACAGTTAACAGCAAAAGAGCGCTCACGCTTGATTGACAAGACAGCTGACTCTGTGATTTTTAAAAGGCAGTGCGTCGCGCCTTGCGTTTCCAAGCGTTTAAAGTGCTTTTGGTGTGATTAGCCCCTAATTGTGAAACACGCAAGACTTTTTGAGTTGCTGTGCCTTTCTTCTCAAATGTCTTTTTATAAATCTTATGCCTGCCCACTGCAGCTCAGCGGTCTAATTTCCGAAATTGACCAGGATGCGTATTCTTGCCTTTATCAGGAGCGTATCGATGCGCACTGTGTGTGTGTGTGTGTGTGTGCGTGTGCGTGCGTGCGTTCGCGCGTGCGAGAGAGAGAGAGAGAGAGAGAGAGAGACACTTCTGATACTGTTGTTTTTTTCTAGTTTGTTTTACTAAACTGCATCTCCGCTATTTTAAGCAGTACTTGACATGTACTCAAGGACTTTTTTAACTCCTCAAAAAGAATGGAGTAGCCTAATGGGGACAGCCTTAAATTCAATGTAGAGATATGCAGTATAGTCCTAATACGCTTCTAAATTGTCATAAAAAATTTAACTGTGTTTTTTAGCAGGTAGATCTTGTCGGCTTTATCATTTTAAAAGTAGATCACCACACAAAAAAGTCTGGACACCCCTGGTCTAGACTTTATTAAGCAAACAAAAATCACAATTTAAACAATGAATCGCAATAGCTACAGAATCGGGATATGTATTGAATCGGCACAAAATAATCGGTATAGTATTGAATCGCCAGATTAGTGAATCGTCCCAGCCCTACTCATCACTCTACTATCAATTATTGCAGCGATTACTTAGGCAGTACCCTTAAATAACATCCTAATATGTACCATTAGGTTCAGATATGTATATATTTGGTGCCAATATGTACCTCTGATGTACTAATATGAACTCTTTGGTAAAAGTTGTACTTTTTGAAAGGGTAACCGATGCAGTGACAGCTAGGGGAACATATATTGACCATTTTTTCTGGCAGCACATATTGGGAGCTCTATGTCTGTTGTTTATTTTTTATTTTTTGAGAGTCATTTAGTGTCACGTTTGTTTAAACCTAAAAGAAACATAACATTTAAGAAATAGGATTAAAATGCACTGTAAAAAAATTCCGTAGAAATCGCAGCTGGGTTGCCGGTAATTTACCGTAGATTTACATTTATGTTATTTACTGGCAAGAGTTTGTTCAAAGTTAAATGAACATTAAACATTAGAAAGTCTTTGTCTTTACATAGTAAAACTAAAAAAACAGCATCAAGCAAAACATTCTCCCAGCCTGGTCATATCTGGTGTATCATGCTGGTTTAAGAGGGGTTTTGGCGACTTTTTTTAGCTGGTCAGGCTGGTTTTAGCTGGTCAGGCTGGTCTTAGCTGGTCAGGCTGGTCTTAGCTGGTCAGGATAGCTGGTCTTAGCTGGTTAGGCTGGTTTTAGCTGGTCAGGCTTGTTTTAGCTGGTTTAAGCTGGCCAGGCTGGTTTAAGCTGGTTTTAGCTGGTCGGTGGCTGGTCTTAGCTGGTCAGGCTGGTTTTAGCTGGCCAGGCTGGTTTAAGCTGGCCAGGCTGGTTTAAGCTGGCCAGGCTTTTTTAAGCTGGCCAGGCTGGTTTTAGCTGGTTTAAGCTGGTCTTAGTTGGCCAGGCTGGTTTAAGCTGGTCTTAGCTGGCCAGGCTGGTTTTAGCTGGTTTAGGCTGGTCTTAGCTTCTCAGCCGGCATTTCAACATTGAATCAACGTCAGGGACCAACGTTGCATCAACGTTGAATTACCTTTTGGTTTTGCAAAGTGAATTAAAGTTGACTTTACAACATTGTTTCAATGTTGATTTCACAACATTTCAATGTTGTTTCAACTAGGGCTGCAGCTATCGATTCTTTTTGTAATCGATTAATCTAGCACGGAATCGATCGATTAATCGAATAATCGGATAATTTTTTTGTGTGTTTTTAAACAACCAAAACAAATAATGCATAACGAAAATGACTTGGCTGTAAAATGTTCAAGCATTTGGCTTTTATTTCTAAAAAAACAGAGGTATTTGGCTTCAAGAAATAAGCCTATTTATTTCAATTTTTTACCCATTTAGTGTTTATAAGTGCCAGTGCCAACAATTAAACACTTTAATTTATTAATATGCACAACATGTTTCATGCTGTAATCTACGGGGTTCTTTTTTAATCTATACTATCCTGCAATTGAACGTGAATATGTTTACTACTTAAAAACATCAAAGCTAAACATCATATCTAGTCAAACCGCATAACGACATCGCTACAAATACAGTATGGGATTAAAATCAACGGAAGCTACGTTACCTTGTTTCATCGACGCTTGGTGAAACAGCAGTGGATGTTTTCGGTTCAGATGCTGAATGTAATGATTAGGGATGTGCATTTATGTCATTTTTTCATTTCGATTAATCCATAGGTCTGAAGAACGAGTACTCGATTAACTGGGGGCGGGGCAATCAAAGGGGCGGGGCGTATACGTCATGGTGAAAATGAAAATATTTTTATTAAAAACACTCAAATAAAACTTAATTTTGAAGACACTATGACAGAACAATGAACATATAATAGATTATTAATGAATTAAATGTTTTAAACAGAAACCTCTTGAATAGCTGCGTGATGAAGTGAAACTAAAGGGTTAATAAACACAAACCGAAGCACTTTCTCTATGACGCACTCTACATAATATTAAGCCTTTATACAACATAAATGTACAACGTGCATCTATCTGCATAAAATGCAAGACTTCAACTACGTTTTTAACTAAGTTATGTACAGAAAGTTTAACTCCCTTTGTGGATGTGCATCATAAACAGCGCACTTTTAAACACGTCCAGTCAAAGCACAAGCTTCATAACATTAAGCAGCTTTAAGTCTTTTGCTATCATTTTAGCGATTAGCTGTGTCGTGTCAGGTTCACGGGATCGGCAGGATGCCTTTCATTGCGCGGATCGGCGGGTTGGCGCGGAATTATCTGTTTGTTTTTGAATCACGCATGGTAATGCTACTGATGTCATATGCCGGTCAGCGTATCTCGACATGCGTCAAACACGCATCTCCAGACCCAGTCTTTACTACCACGTGCGCTTGTAATGCTAACCAGACATCCAAATGCCGCCAGATCCACAATAAATAAGTAAATAAACCCAGATGATCATCGTTTTCATGATCGATCATCGATGCCACGTTCGAGTACTCGAGCAATCGAGTACTCGTGCCCATCCCTAGTAATGATAATGTAATGATCCCAAACTTTAGACAGTCTCTCTCTGCCGTTTATGGACATATTCGCTCCGCCATCGCGCCAACTAAATTCAAAATGTACCACGCGCTATGATGTGCTTCCTGAACATTGAACAACGGTCCGTGTGAATCAGATCTCGGCGCGTGTAGTGCGCGTCATAGGAATTTAACGAGGCTTCGAGGCAGAATTTTTGCCTCGAGGAATTTTTTGAATCGAGTAAATCGAGTAACTCGATGAATCGTTTCAGCCCTAGTTTCAACGTCACACTTTCAACAAAGGTGAATCAAGGTTGATATCGCGACGCAGTTTTAACACACTTTTTAACACTAAATATAGATTTTTACTGTACATTTCAATACTCACCAAATGATTTGCTGTTCATATCATGTTTTTAGTGTAATTATTACAAGAATAGTGCAGAAGTGGAATATTCCAAATACAGAATAAAAACATAAAATATGAAAACAAATTAATATTTAAAAGTTTTTTTTGTTCATCTGAATAGAAAAAAAGATTCTAGGAAAACTGCAAATATGAATTTTGTTGTAGGTTTAGCTCACAGTCTTCTTATGGCCACCAACACCCTTCCATTCTGGCTCATACTGTACTTAAAACCCGATGAAAGCATCTAAAGAGAAAACAAAAGTTATTTCATTTTCAAAAAATGATGCATTTTTAGCCCATGTATAAAAAAATCTTATTGCACATCAGGGTGTGTGTGTGTTCTTTAATGGTCTGTCTAGAAACATAGCATAGCCATCTGATGAAGGAAGAAAGCTGTTGTGTTTACAAAGGTGACAATAAGCTTCAATCAAGATCACTACAATGCAATCAGAAAGTATTCAGGGTAGACCCCTTTCACATTTAAATTTAAGGGTGTTGCATGATACTGCAATTGTTTAGGTATTTTCCTCATAAATCTACAATACATACCCCATGACAAAGTAAAAACTGAATTTTAGAAACTTCTGCAAATGTATGAAAAAAGAAAACTGCAATATTATATTTACATTATACATATTCAGATCATTTGCATCAATATCTGCAATTTAGCTCAGCTGCCTCCAATTTCTCTTGATGGTTGCTGATGGGTTCTGATGAACACATGAAAATATTTTGAGGAATGTCTGTAACCAAACTGACCGGAAAGCACCATTGACTTCCATAGTAGGCTAAAAGAATACTATAGAAGTGAATAGTGCTTCTGATCGCTTTGGTTACAAATGAATCCAGGAGTTGCAAAGATTGCTACTTCAAAAGGTGCTTCAACTAAGTACTGAGTAAAGGGTCGGAATACTTGGGTCATATCAATTTTAACCCCCCCCCCCCCCCCGAGATGCTGAACAGAGCAAACATTGACTGGTTGCTTTACGTGTGGGTCAAACAGCCTTTTGTGCAGTCACTTACCAATAAAAGCTAAGATGGACTCCAGACCTTCTGGACTGTCTGTGAGAGACTTCAAACTCGCCCAGACCAACAAGGCATCTTGTTAGCAGATATCCCGACCTGATCAAAAAAAAAATTTGATTAGGAGATGTTCTGGTCCTATTTTTAATATATGTTTTACAAACTTACCACAGGTGATCTGGCAAAGCAAAGACTTCCCAAATCTCCTCTTCAGGCTCATCTTAGCTATCATTGCATTTGATAAAGTCACGAAAAGAAAAACATATTTCATTAGTATACAATCATCAAGGCCGCGTCATCCTAATGGGCAACATGGGCTGCAGCCCAGGGCCCCGAACACTAGGGGGCCTCCGAGAAAAATTTTTTTTTTTTTTTTTTTTTAAACATTTTGATTGACGTAATTCTGCGTAAGTGCTACCTAGAGCAGAGGCCCCCAACCACTGGGTCGCAAGAATGTTCTGAAAAAAAATTGTATAATAGCTACGTAAAAGCTTATGGGATATTTTGTCATTTAAGAGCCTCCGCGCCCAGCCGCAATTCTTCTGGCATCTCTCCTCATCATCTCCTCCTTCACTTAAACTTGGGGCTCGAACCCGACCTAAGGTCGAGGCTCGAGCTGCCTTCAAAAACAGCAAGCCAAGTTCGTTTACTGATAATTATTATGACTAAATAGGCAGGGAATCTCGTGAAACAATGAAAGTAAAACGATCTGCCAAAATATGATTTAACTTGATTTTGATGATTAAGTCGAGGAATTCTCTTTAAAGAAGAGCAGAAAGAAGCACTTTTAGTTGCTTAATAAATGTTATCTTCTGTGCTGTTCTGATTGTAAAATTATTACTTGATAATATTGTTTAATTTGTTTAAATAATTTTAGCCTATTTAGAGCCCTGCATTTCAGCCCGAGCCTGACGGGGCTCGACCTGTTTACGGGTCGGGTTTCGGGCCAATTTTAACGTCACAGCAGATACGCGGGCCGGACCTCGGGCTTATTTAGGCTTCTCCATCTTTTTATATTTTTCAATTAATTAAAAAAACCTTTTGACAGACTTTGATGATTGCAAAACAAACATAGGAAGACGTTTAACCTATCGCATGAGTCCGCTACGCACAGCCACACATTTACAATGCAGCTGTGCTTATTTAACAGCAGGAAATTCAACGCACCAGGAAAAATTATAAATGGAGTACTAGATTAAAACCTTGGATACTGTACATAATATATGCAGACAGCATCCAAGACATAATCTATTAAAGACTTCTCCCTGTATTAATTTCGTGTAAGAAGGCTGTGTCTTTATTTCTTGTTTGTGTATGGATCGACTTTTTTCTTAGTTTAACTGTTGGATGGATACATGAATAGCCATCTTCTGTGGTAAGTCCTTACATTTAAAAATGTATATGCAAAAGCGAAGTTGTAAGATAATTTTTTATTTCTGCACCCGTTGCAACTACCAGCAGCATAGCAACCTGCCTTCGCTTTTTAAAAATAGTGTGTGTTGATAATAAACGTTTAAACTAACATTGTGATATGCTGAAAATATTTATTTTAAATAGTTGTTATTATGTGAAGTATTGATTTGAGAGGCTCAATTCATCATACATGTCGTCTTGCTGTCGGCCGCTAACCACTTTATCATAAAAACTTTAACAAACAAAAACTGCTCTAAAATGTAAATAAAAAAGAAATATAACTATTTTGCATTAAAAACAAAACTGAACTGCTTTAATTGCTGCAAGAGTACAGCTGTACAAGCTGTGTAAGCAGTTATTTTTTGCTATTTCTGCGGATTTCTTTTGCAAAATCTATGCGGAATTTTGCAGAATGATTTAAAACGTTTTAAAACGATCCGAGAGAATGTGCGCTGTGAATATTAAAAAAAATAAAATATTTTATAACTATATTATACATTTTTTTAAAGGATTACCCTGAATTAAACTAGACCAACATGAACCAACAGATAATGGATAATGTGCTATCACGACCATAGAGTTTTATATAATACACATATATTACTGTCTACAGTGTAACAGTAAAAAGAAAAGGCTTCTCATAATAAATGTAGCGTATATAGCAAGATAATTTCATCAGTTTAACAACACAATGTATATATATTTATCTTGTAAACGGATTTGAAATAATATATAATTATCGCGTCACGTAGCAAGAGAGACGATAGAGATCTCATTAACTTCTCCGCAGTAAGTTTTATTTCAAATTCAAGTTTTACATATTAAATAGACTATAAAAAAGTTTGTGCTTCTCTCATAAAAACCTCACAGCAGACAGCACAGACTTCTACTCACAAACATACGCGATGGAGTAGGCTAACTATATCTGCGGACACAGATTCCTAATGGGGAGAATTAAAAAGTTCGGACTCGGGCTGAGAATTCTGGGCTCTTACTTTTGCGTCAACTTGATTTTAATAATTTAATTGAGGAATTATATTTAAAGAAGAACAGACAGAAGCACTTTTAGTTGTGAGTTGCATTTAATAAATGTTATTTTCTGGGCTGTTTCTGATTGTAAAATTATTACTTGATAATATTGTTTAATTTATTTAAATAATTTCAGCCTACTTTTGCGTCAACTTGATTTTAATGATTTAATTGAAGAATTCTCTTTAAAGAAGAGCAGAAAGAAGCACTTTTTGTTGTAAGTTTTATTAAATAAATGTTATTTTCTGGGCTATTTCTGATTGTAAAATTATTTGATAATATTGTTTAATTTATTTAAATAATTTTAGCCATTTAATGTTGTACATACACTGTAAAAAACACTGGATTTACTAAAAAATATAGACAGTGCATCGTTTTTGCAAGTTTTACTAAAAAAATGTATGCAATGGGGCACTTAGTAAATCCAGCCTTTATTTTTTTCAGTGTATTGGGGGGGGCCCAAACCAGCGTTAGCCCAGGGCCTCACAAAGGCTTAACCCGGCACTGACAATCATAAATGTAATGTTTTGGTTAGAGATACAAAAAACTGTGGCCCAAGTACAACTTTGAAAGAAATAAAGAATGTTTAAATTTTTTGTCATGGTACACTGTCACTTCATTACTTTTTGAGTGGTACAGATTGGGCATCTGGAAAGACACATGACTTCATTTTATCACACTTGTTCAAATTGCATGGTAATCTGCCTACAATATAAAACACATAATAAAATAAAAAACAAGTCATGGCCCCTTTTCAAAAGAAAATATAAATTGTGAAATAAAAAACACTCCATCTTAGTTATTATGATTAGTAGAATTTGATCTGAATACTAAATGCATTGTAATTTTGTAGGGGAGATGCTTCAAAAATAAATTGTAAATTATTGATTTCTATTACAAAATGCTAGCTTGGTGGTGTGTTACAATGGTGGGTGGTAGCTCATTGACATAGCCATCATTTAAAAAATTATGATTAAAACCATAATACATAAAGATAGAAAAAAATGCTGTTATGTACACCACCACAAAGACCAATTTTATATGTCAATATGAAGCCTCTCTAAAACGTAACGTATGTCAACATCCACTCTGAACTATGAATGAACTTTTGTCTCTGTCTATTGAAAACAAAGGGTTTGAAATATGTAAGCCTACATACTGTAGAAGGAATAGTGACATACAAAATAAATGAATTGCTGTGCTGAACAATAACCATTGTATCCTAAATTATTTTCTTATATTTTCCTAATGACAACAATAAACCAGATATGCACTTTTTGAGCACTTATGTTTTGGATGCAAATATAAACACAAAGTAATACTTACTCTTCAGCCAATGGAAAACATCAAAACACAACAAGAAAATGACCTGTAAAGAAAAGTGAACATAAATATACAATAGTTATTAATCCAGAATTGATGGCTTCTGTTTAAATTCTTAACCATTTTAACAGGCTACTGTAGTGTGCCCGTACTGTAAGTTAAATAACCTTACATTTACGCGTCAAACCCTACATTGAAATAACTTGCGTTATAATTAACTAAACAATGTCAAATAAATTTGAAGAACGAGGATAACACATTTTTATAGAGACAAATAAAAGATCTGCACTACATTAGCTCAGATGCGTCACGAGCTCAGTCAAACCACTGCATCAACAGTCAACATTAAAGTTCAGAATATTTGAGTCATATCGAATTAACTGTTACTAAAAACAAAACAAACATAACTGTGAACTTATTTTAATGACTTAACCAGGAATTAATAAAAACTTACCTTAGAATTTGCCATAGAAATGAAAACTGTCGTCTGAGGTAAACGGTTAAAATCCACTTTGAACTCACGAGGACGGAGGCGCGCGCCCGCAAATACGTGTGTTTGACGACTTGGTGCGCTGACAGGTTGATAACGTCAATGTACCGCGAGAGTGTAATTTCTTGACTCGCTCTCACGATACATTGACGTCATCAATGTATGATGTCGGTTCTCGCAGCGCTGCACGAAGTCGAACATGACTAATAACCATAGCTAATAACACATAACAAAAGACAACATGTTAAAAAAAACAATAAAGATGGTAAAAAAAGATGTCCCACGTCCAGACTGAACTGAAAATTAGAACTTGTTTAACAATAAATATTTCTTGTATTAAAATAAACAGAAATATTGTGCTTTTAAAACATAGCTTTTTAGATCTTCACCCGGGGGTGGGTTAAATTATTTCCAGGGCCGTTTGAAGGAATTTGGGGGCCCCAAGCAAAATGGACATGGAGCCCCCCCCCCACACGCACGCAAAGCCTACAGGAACCACAGCATAGCCATACAGTTTAAGGTTTACAGTTTAATGTTTATTTACACAGTTTGGTGGGAATTCAATAGTGATTTGCACAGTTTTCTTTCTAACAATATGACAGCACACACTTATCAGTTTAAACTCTGGGCTGTGCATGATATCAGCTATAATTATAGAGCTTGTGGTACCTTGTGCTATAGAGGAAACATCAGCACTGAGAAGTGATGCATCTGTTGATGTTGAGGATGACGTTGATGGTGTATCTGGGAAAATAATTGAAAAAAAAAATCTGAAATTACCTGTTAAGTACATTTCACCATTTCACTGTTAGCATATTGAAAGAGGTCACTGTAAACAGCTCAGCTCAGTGAGAGAAATTCACTCTACCTTCATCAGCGGGTGTATCCTTAGGAAGAGCCTGCGCGCTGAGAAATTTAAGCAAAGCACCTTGAGAGAGAAGGAAAAGATGGTAACACTTTATAATAACAATCATATAAAGATGGTAAATTGATAGTTAATTAATCTTTAATTGTCATTTAGCTGTTAGCAAACAGTCTTTTTACTGTTAACAAACAATGAAATTATAATTAAATGACTAATTATTAGTAGTGCTGTAAATTAACAGTTTATTGTAACACACATATCTATCATATAATATATTAGGTATTGGGTAATGATTTAAAATGCTTGTAAATCTTTAAGAAACATAGATAGACGGACCAAATATTCCTAACACTTTGTTAAGGGTTACTAACTTAGTTGGTTTGTAAACTGTCTATAAACATAGACAAAGTTGCAACAAATGACTTTAATACTTTGTTAAATAGTTAATAAACAGTACCAGTGAAACATGTGAGTTGTCCTGATACTGTACTTATAACAGTGTAAACATTGCTACACAGAATAAAGTAACTGTTCAAAATACATTGGTAACTTATGTCATATTTGCATAAACTGTCACTACTGTATATCCTGACACTAGCACATTAAGATAAGCTATGAAAAAATAATGTTCCTCTGCCTCTTTCTGGTAAATAACGCATAGATGGTTTACAAAGTATTTATTTAGTAAAACGATCGGTTTGCTAACAGTTAATGACAATAACTAAAGATCAAATAACTAACAATTTACCATCTATTAATGATGGTTATTATAAAGTGTTACAGAAAAGATATGTTAGCAATAGCATTTCCATATTTTGATATTTATAAGGGATGCGGCTGCTTTCACAACCACCAATGCTTAAAAACTTCCCAAGCTATTGTTTGATGCACAGAATTTATCGTGTCATTTTCCTAACTCCATTTGGTAAATACATTATTTTGTTAAATAGATTATCACGGTGTGGAATAGTTCGTTTCATTAGCACTTTCATTAAAACCTATTATAAAGCTACAGCAACGTCATGGAATTAAACAGCGATTTTGGAACAGATCTGCGTCTTCCTTATCTCGTTAAAAAACATATTACAGTATGCAACCATATTCCGTTTGTTCGAGAAAAAAGTTAGACTAACTGTTCGTTACAAGCAGCATTTGCTGTCATGCAGGTATAGCTAACATAAACAGATTTTTGCTACTGCCTACCTGCTGCAAAATTACATCATTTGCACAAGACAAGTAGAGCTATTTCATCCAATGTAAATTATTACTTACCACTATCTTGTTTTTTCTTATCCTCCTCTTCCTTTCTCTTCTTTCTTTTCTGGCTTCCAGAAGCATAAATCCGCTTCATGATGACTGCCGAAGTTTTGTATTTTGCCGGCAGCAGAGATCACGTGGTTGGCTGGCTGCCTGTTGTCAGCGACTAGTACTGAGAGGGGGCCCCCTTGAGGGGGATTCCGATAATAACAGTGTCATTGCACATTACTGCATTGCATTGACTATCAAAGGGGCACAGTTTGTCGTTGCATTTATTCTCAACCAGTCGTTGTCTTGGGGCCCCAGGAAATTCCGGGGCCCCAAGCAATTGCTTGGTTTGCTTGCCTTGTCGCGACGGGCCTGCTCACAATAGTAGTTTAAAAAAAATAAATGAGCCCCTAAATACAAAGGCATAACTTAATTTTTATGGCCATTGTTGAATGTGTTTGTTTTCTCATAAATATGCACTTTAAATGTTGATTTACAAATTGGAAGCAAGCAAAAGCAAATCAAAGACACATGGCTGTGACTATAAAACAGCATTCATGACTCTCTAGGAGGGAAATACAATCATGATTTCTAAAACTTAAAAAAAAAACACTCTCAGAAACAGATGCAGCGTTTAAAGTGATAGACACAATAAAAATAACCGAGTAAACAAATGTTTAAAAAAAGTTTCTGTTGCTATTACTGTAAGTATGTCGACCTTATTTTCGAACATGGATATAAGAGATCTAACGTATTTCCCTTCTTTGTGCGAAAAGTCATTTCAATATACTGTATAGAAAATATGCCTGACAATATTTAGTGTATAAAAGCATTTACTAGTGTGCTCGTTTCACCTCCAGGCAAGTAAATATTTAGTTTTTAGTTTTTTTCATATATATATTCAGTTATATGCAATCACAAGGGTTTACAATATAAGCCTTAAACCATTTTTCCAAAAACTTCTCTCCATCTTTTTAACTCTGTGGGACGTTTGGCTAAGCTTTACTCCAAACTAATGTATTCTCTTATATTCCAGGTGTCAGCCACTGATGCAGATGGTGGATCTTTTGGCACCATCTCCTACTCTTTGGGCTCTGGTCCAGGCACCGTTACTCCGTCTCAGTTCACTGTTGACAAAGACAATGGGCAGATCTGTACTACCACCAGCTTGGACCGTGACCAAGGTCCAGCCAGCTACGACTTTGCTGTCACAGCAGTGGATGGGGTAAATATTGACTGATTTTCAAGCATCACATCCCTCAGCATCTGGTAAAAGGTACATTTACTAAGAATCAATAGCATCTAGTAATTGCATCATGTTCACATGCTGTTGGCATGTTTTAGTGCTTGATTTGCTAAAGTAATTATGCAGATATGCACAATTTGATGCTGTTTTATCTTAGTAGCATCTTAGCATCCTATGCACAAACCCACAGTTATATGGGATTATAATAAAAGGAAATTGCTGCGGACACATTAAAGCAGTCAGGGGCAGCTGGGCCTTAAAGACCAACAGATTGTTATATTTAATAAGCTTTTCCCGACGTGGGGCTTACTCCATATGGGAGGCCGCATGAGCAAGATGTTTGGCGGCAAGGACTGTATACCATGTGCACGCTGTCCGGTCTGCAGATTGGCATATGATCTACCTATTCACTAAACATCTTTGCCCCTATGTTAGTGGTACTGGCTGTACCACTTTTAAAATAGCTTAGCATACGCCTTTGAATCTGATTAAACCATCAGCATTGTGCTAAAAATAACCAAAGAGTTTTGATATTTTTCCTATTTAAAAAATATCGAAAGTTACCAAGGGGACTATTTTCAGGCACTGCATAATATCATTGCGCCTGCTACAGCCATGTCACAGCAGCAAAGTCCTTGATTTTTACACCAGAATGAGATTATAGTTCTTAGTAGGGCTGCACGATTAATTGAAAAATAACCGAAACCGAAATTCAGAAACGTTAACCGACCCTATTTTGTCATGTCGGTTATTTTCGGTTTTTAATCCTGTTAATACTTTCCCTTTAAAACGTACTACCGCGTGTGAGGTTACGTGGCTCCGCGCCGTCCAGTCAGTAGCATAGAGACACATGGAGGAGAACTCAAACACTGTGTTAACTGAGCAGATCATTTAGTGCCAAAGAAATACGAAGTAGTCACGCATGTTCGGGTCCCGTGATAAAACTACGGAATGCGCGATCGGGTTTTGACCGCAAATTTGCATGACGCGTAAAAGTTTTATGTCACCGCGCGCTCAGTTGAATCTACCGATGTAAAGCCCGGGTGTCATGGACTACACTCCATTCAGCTTAAACACTCCCAAGAAACTCCAGGACACAGATGATTAATTTCCATAAAGTTTACTGGGAATATTGTGAAACTGTAATACAATACAAATGAGATTAAATGAGTATATTAATACTAAATTCAAATACAAATCACACGAAAAACAGTGCGGATTATTTGCACAGCGTGATATGAGAAACGTAATCGAGCATTAAACAATAGGTAGTAATAGACATAAAGCTAACTCAGCCGAATCAATAATCTCACAAAGGATGAAAATAGGCGTTATAATAATATTACATAAGTAATACTCACAGACGTTGCTTTAGCAAAGAGAAAGAGGAAAAAGCGATCGCCTGAGAAACAGATGACTGAGTGAGCTGGCTCCCCACTGCTACTGACAACCGCGCAGCGATCTACTTCCTGATTCAGACATGCGCCGGTGTCATATCACTATAGTAACAAAGGTAAACAAATGACGCTGCACTACTGAAACAACAAAAACAATTATATATATATTTTTTTAAATTTCCCAAAGCGTCATTACACTCCCCGCTTGGGGTCTGTAAAGAGTCCACATTAATTAACGGAATCAGTCTTTGGAGAATAGAGCAAAACCACTTCTGTAACAGGCCGAGAAAAATCCTTTCTGGTTCCATTTTCGACAATTTCCACTTGAACTTTCCGAACCAATCCATCTTCTCCTGGAAAGGTTTTTGTGATGATACCTTTAGGCCATTGATGTGAGGAATAGCAGACGAATGAACCCAATAGCAGACGATGTCGGGGAAAACAGAAAACACTTTATTTCTTCACAAAACAAAAACCCACGAGGGGGTACATATGGGGTCAGATTTGTTTCGTATTTTTTGAATAAATATACTATGATCCACAAATAAATATAGAGAGTTTCATAAATATTTTTTAAATCCACAAATGCACAATAAGCGAACCATAAATATATGTTAGACATTTCATAAAAAGGAAGGAAATTCACAAATAAATAAAATGGGATTTGCAAATGAATTTTTTTTATAAATATATATTTTTATTTTATTTATATGTGAATGGCTTCCTGCGCATTTGTGAATCGCTGCACACATTTGTGGATCGCTTTCTGTGCATTTGTGAATCGCTGCACACATTTGTGGATCGCTTTCTGTGCATTTGTGGATTTTAAACATTTCTAACGTCAAGACGTGCACAAGAATCCACAAATAGGTGGACTCCGCCCACCGTCTACTCCAGCCAATCAGACAACAAGCACACTGTGCTGACCAATCGTGGCAAGATTTCCCTCCAACCAATCACATTTTGTTTTACTGTTAGGTTGGGAACACAGTTGAATTTCATCAGGCAATCTTTTGTAGGCTGCATACATCATCAAGACTGTCTTATTTTAAAAAAAATAACTATTATAAAGTTGACTATTATTCTTAGTTAGTCGGTAATTGTTGTAAAATGCTTATGATTTGCGGATGTAATGCTCAGTTAACTTAAATTAACCAGACGTGATGACTTATGCAGCCTGCATATGCGACCTCCGGAGGCTGCAGCCTTCCGATTGAGGAACGGGCACTGTTGACAGTTGTCAATAATTCTTTACTAGGGATTCTCTTAATACACTTTGTGGTAAGGTATGTCAAGGTTAATATTTGTCAAATTAAATTGATTAAAACCGCTTTTAGCAGTAGTTTACTCCACACGTGGCTTTTTGGTTCCTTCTGTTGCCGTGTTGGTTTGTTTCCTGGCTGACAGTAACTAAGATTAGCATTTTGTAAATTCTGTTAATATAGCATATAGCCTTTCTTGAAATAATCCGGCTACAATCTTAAAGACGTCTTGGTTTCAATTTTGCTAATCCCTTATGTAATATCAAACTCCTGTTCTCGGGTAATTTTAATCCCTTTAAGGTTCCATTTTAATGTGAGGTGGAAATTGGAAAGGCTTGTATAGTTTGGTCTGTTCCTGATTATTTATATTATTTGACTAAATTATCAATAGTTGAAGAACAAAATACTGTTTTATTAGATTATAATCTATTGTTTGGAATAATACTATATATAACCCATTATATTTACTATTAATTTAGTAATTTCCCTGGTTTTTGAAGCAATGCAACTTTGTAATAAAAACACTATATAAATAAATCTGGCTTGGCTTAACTTAAAAATAAATTTACACCCCATTTAGAAATTACAGATGTGTGTGTGTGTGTGTGTGTTTGTTTACATTTAATATTTAATTTACTTAAGATATTGTGTTCTATATAAATCTGTACTACTTATTTCAGCACACTCTAACAAATGTCTGCATCTAAGCTTACACAAAGGATTAGCTTATTTATTTATTCCTTCAAATTATTGATTCATAAATAAATGAGTTCATTACACATTTCATTCATTCTCTCCTGTCTACTGCAATTGCTGATTGAGAAACATGGCATTGACCTTCAGGCCTTGTTCATTAACACAGTATGACAAAAAAAATTAATATCCTCTTGAACTTGAAATATGAACACAAATTCATCCTTTACTTCAGAGAATTCCCTGCTCAGGACCTTCCAGAGGGCATTTTGTTGATCGTCTGTAACACCTTGTCAAGTAAAGATGCAAGTCGTAAAACATATAAAAATCACATGAAATGATGTGTAGCGTCTGTCATATCCCTTTTAGGCAAACATCTATCAGCTGAATGCACCCCCACCCCTAAAAAACACACACAATAAAAAACAAATAACATACCAGTTGTTTGATTGCATACTTGTGTAAAAATCCATCTTACTTCTATGAATTTTAAGTAAGCATAAGCTTGTTCAGAGCATAAAGGGAAAATAAAAACAACACTGTAAGACTATCTAACAGCTTTGACATATTAAACCTTCTTGACATTAAGATGTAGACACCACAGAAATTTCTTGTTCATTTAAAAGATACCATAATGCATAATGTGTAATTAAATGATCAGTTCTGTAGTAGGAGACGAGGTAAAACACATTTGTTTTGTCATGTCATAATAAAATGTACCACGTTAGATACAAACTATCTGTAAGCAAATGTCACTACATAACTATAATGGTAGCGAAGACTACTCTGAAGTGTAGGGGGCTAGTTACGAATGAATATAGCAGTGTACCACGGTGTCTGTCAGAACACAATAGAGAGCGTTGAACCAACTTGAGCTGTTTATTAGGCACACAAGAGAACATACATTAGATAGGAGAGATCCAGCATTCAGTATTTATGAGGTAGCACACACAGCACAGAACTCTGAATGAGAGGCACAACTTGGATAGCAGAGCAGTCGTTGATGAAGGTAATGGTGAATATTGGTAGTAGTCCTTTAATGAAGCTCTGCACAGGATGAGGGTATGCTCCTTTAAGAGAGATAGGCCAGAGCTGTATTTATGAGCTTGGTTGCATGGCATGTGAATGGAGATGCATGAGTGCCTGGCTATATTTGAGAGCTTAGCCAGATCATAGGCAGGTGTAGATGTGGTTTCCCTGCAACAGATAACAACAGGATTCCCAAAGTAACACTAATGCTAATAAACATACATAACATTGACAAATTAGCTACAGCTTCTCCCCTCATACGTTATCAAAATAAAATAAACAGACGTGTCTCAAATGACACATTTTACACCATTAGCAGTGTTTACACAACGTATGTAATATAACTGACATTATTACAGGATAAACACATTGATGAACAGCAAAAGAAAGTGATTTATATAACGTTACAGCGTAGTAGATTCACAGTTTAGCTAATAACATGTTAGCGCTATTAATAACGGAAATTTTAACATGCAAACCTAACTGTACTCACTTTAATGACGCACATGAACACACCGCGTAACAATCTGGTGCTATTGTCTCCACAACAACATGATTCATGCCTCACACAGCGAGACACTTGTACAAAGCTAGCGCTCTTCCGCCATTGCTTTGAGTGAGCGATACTCGCTGTCATAATAAAAGTCCTCCTCCGTCTGGGTCTTTTGCACAATGTTTCTAGAAGAGACTCTGTGATTGGTTGAAGGGAGATCGTGCCACGATTGGTCAGCACAATGTGCTTGTTGTCTGATTGGCTGGAGTAGACGGTGGGCGGAGTCCACCTATTTGTGGATTCTTGTGCACGTCTTGACGTTAGAAGGGTTTCAAATCCACAAATGCACAGAACGCGATCCACAAATGAGTGCAGCAATTCACAAATGCACAGAAAGCGATCCACAAATGCGCAGGAAGCCATTCACATATAAATAAAATAAAAATATATATTTATAAAAAAAATTTCATTTGCAAATCCCATTTTATTTATTTGTGAATTTCCTTCCTTTTTATGAAATGTCTAACATATATTTATGGTTCGCTTATTGTGCATTTGTGGATTTAAAAAATATTTATGAAACTCTCTATATTTATTTGTGGATCATAGTATATTTATTCAGAAATACGAAACAAATCTGACCCCATAGGTACACGACATGAACACATGAACTTGACAAATAACACTAAGACTTGATATCTTGACAAGATACGGACACGAAAACACGGCAACTCGACACAACACAATGATCCTGCACAGAACTAAAGATACACTGACATTAAATAGAATAAACCAAACAAGATAACGAGCGGGAAACAGGTGATGGGAATAAGTAATAATTAACAATAAGCAGGTGAACAAGGGGGCGGGGTCACAGGACAAGACACCGGAGGCACATGCCAAACACAAAAACAAGGCATGAACCTCCACACAAGGCCAGGGACTGCCAGAACTCTGCCACCATGACAAACTACAAATTTAACAAGACTTCAAGGCAGAGTCCTGACAGTAGCCCTCCCTCAAAGGACGCCACCTGGCGTCCAAAAAGGGAACACACAAGACAAGAAAACATGACAATATTAACATGACAAGACTAGAACACATCAGACTAAAACTTAACAAGAGGTGCCAAAAACAAGATAAAATAAAACTAAATCAAACACACATAAGTCCACAAGATACTAAAACAGGACAGTCCACGGGGGTTTGGGGCGAGGACGCAGCTGGGACTGCGCGGGCTGAATCGACCGCACGAGATGCGCGGGACGGGTCAGCGGCACGGGCTCTGTCGGCGGCTCCGGCTGCGCGGACTGCGCGGGCTCCGGCTGCGCGGACTGCGCGGGCTCCGGATCTGGCTGCGCGGACTCCGGCCTGGCAAAGGCTCTCCAGAGCTCAGCGAAGAGAGCTGAGCGCTCTTGACCCGTCAGCCTGTACGGAGCTGGACATACTGCATTGGGACGTAAAACCCATGCAGGCGATGAGGCAGTTGACCCCGACATCGTTGCTGGGTTCAATTGTGGCAGGATCATTCTGTGAGGAATAGCAGACGAATGAACCCAATAGCAGACGATGTCGGGGAAAACAGAAAACACTTTATTTCTTCACAAAACAAAAACCCACGAGGGGGTACACGACATGAACACATGAACTTGACAAATAACACTAAGACTTGATATCTTGACTAGATACGGACACGAAAACACGGCAACTCGACACAACACAATGATCCTGCACAGAACTAAAGATACACTGACATTAAATAGAATAAACCAAACAAGATAACGAGCGGGAAACAGGTGATGGGAATAAGTAATAATTAACAATAAGCAGGTGAACAAGGGGGCGGGGTCACAGGAAAAGACACCAGAGGCACATGCCAAACACAAAAACAAGGCATGAACCTCCACACAAGGCCAGGGACTGCCAGAACTCTGCCACCATGACAAACTACAAATTTAACAAGACTTCAAGGCAGACTCCTGACAATTGATTTCTCTTTGCTTGATTGTCTTTCAAGAGAACTATGTCTCCTCCTTGGAGATTAGGGGCCCTATTTTAACGATCTGAAACGCAAGTGCGAAGCGCAACGCGCAAGTGAGTTTGTGGGCGGATCTTGGGCGCTGTTGCTATTTTCCCGGCGTGAGAAATAACTCTTGCGCCGGGCGCAAATCAATAAGGGGTTGGTCTGAAGTAGGTTCATTATTCATAGGTGTGGTTTGGGCGTAACGTCAAATAAACCAATCAGAACGCTAGCCAACATTCCCTTTAAACGCAAGGGCGCAAGTTCCATGGCGGGTTGCTATTATTATGACGGATTTACCAGGCGCACGCCAGGAGCGGTTCACAGCCGAGGAGACCGACGTCCTTGTACGGGGGAATCCCACGCTTGCCAGCATAAATCGGGCACGCCGTGTAACGGGAGGTGGATCTGCCTCAGGACTTGACGCCAGCAGAGGACATCGCTGCGTCCACCCTCACCGCTGAAAGGGTTTGGGGGCTTTGAAATCGGACCCAAGAAACGCAAGCAAGGTCCAACCCCAAAGTACTCTTACAAATCAAGTTCATATACATTAAGGTTTCTTATGAAAACATTTTAATTATTATTTACATAAAATAAACATAATACAGCCACACAACAAAGTTATGAAAATATTTTAATCGTTATTTGCATGAGAATAAATAAAAACTATCACCACAATGACCACCACTATGATTCCCCTTATCTCGTGTATTAATATTTTTAAGTGTAACAATTTATGATTTGCAAAAATAACTGTTGCATCTGTGTAGATTAGATAAGCAAAGTGTATGCGCGTTGTGCACCCTATACATTATGGTCAAGCATGCGCCCTTAAAATAGCATAATGAACAACGCGCAACGCGCCACTGACTTTAAACTTTTTTTTTCTGGTCAGTGGCGCAATTGTTTTTTGAAACTGCAAAATAGCATCAGGGATGGTTTGCGCCGGAACACGCCTCTTTTTTTGCGCTGAACGACCCAGGGAGCGCAAGTTCATTCCCTAGTTTGCCGACGTGCTTCTGTGACGGGAAAAACCCGCTGTGCGCCGGGGCAAAATACGAATGATACATGCGTCACGGACAAAGTCAATTGCGCTGGGTGCAAGATAGAGCCCTAGGTCTCTTTCCTTGCCACTTGTGCCGAAGCTGTAACGTGCTGAGCTACTCACGTTTTCCCATTTGTTCCAAAACATGTCTGCTAGGGCAGTGGTTTTCAAACCCTGGGTCGCGACCCTCTGGTGGGTCGCGGAAATTAAAAACTGGGTCGCCACTCGCCAGAAAGATTTCAAAAAAAATTTACTAAAATAATTTATTCAATTTTATTATAAAAACTATAATAATTACAACACACTTGAATAAAAGCACAGTAAAATATCTTTTAAATACACTAAATAAAAAAATACTCCACCACTGTGTCACATGACCCATTTGCGTGCGCAGCTTACTGTATTAAATTCATAGACAGCAGATTAAATTGCGCACGGGGTCACAGCCATTTTTTAAATGATGCAAGGGGAAATAAAAACTCCTAAATAAAAATAAAAATGTGTTTGGTCTGATTTAACAAAATATATATTTTTAATGTATTTGATTGGTTTGTCGAAAGTGAGCGCGGAAATGTTTAGTTGTTTGCTAAGCAAAGCGCCACCGTTACGACACGGTTGAGTTTTGCAGTAAGACTGACACGTTATGGTTCTGCTGTTATCTTTGAACTATTTTCGCTGCTGAAACCACAAAAACAGTCAACATTGCGTCTAAAATGTAAGTGGCTTAATATTAATTACTTGTTTAGTGAACTGTCATGAAATCTGTCACATTTTCAACCGTGATGTGATGCTGCTTAACTGTATCATGTTATTAAAAACTTCACATTTTTACCGCAGTATGTTTAACCCACTTTGTCAGTGTTAACTCACTTTGTGTTTGCTGCACTTATTTGTTTAACTTGGCGTTATTACATTATGCACTTTCGGTTGTCATTGAGACTAAAGGATGCGGAATCATTAGCGTGTTTTGGTGATTGTTATTGGCGTTTTAATCTAACGTTACTTGTCCCTGATAAGCGGACAAGCATTGATGTCGAGCCCTGCGACGTGTTTTTAGACTGCTTCAGTATAAGCTAGGTCCATTCTTTAAGACTCCTCCGTTGTGTTGCGTATGTCAGTTCTTCCTCGTTTTTTGCCCATTTTCATAATTAATGATATTATGAATTGCAGTGAGTTTGATCTCATTTGTGCCCCCTGAAAAAATGAAATGCCCATCCGTGAATTTGTGTCTGGCGTCGGGTCTGCTGATTAGGTAATACATACAGATGCGCACGTGCACGTTTCACCGGGCTCACTCCACTATGATGGCTTTCGGCCCCGCCCTGCTTCATGCTACTAAGGGGGGGGGGGGGGTAGAGTGTGGGTTGCATAATTTTTATTTTTTTAAATTAGGGTCGCTCCTAAAAAAGTTTGAAAACCACTGTGCTAGGGCCTGAACTCGCTTCCACTCTTCTCTGATGAGATGCGCTTCCTCAAAGTTTCCTGGCGGAGGAGGTGCAGAACCTGTCTTGAGGGTCAGAAGCATGGCTGGAGTGAGAATGAGAAGCGATTCCGGATCCGATGACACTGGGATGAGCGGTCTAGCATTCATGATTGCAGTTACTTCGGCCATGAAGGTGGTCAAGACTTCATGTGAGAGACGAGACCTTTTCTGCTCAAGCAACATGCAATCCAATATACGGCGGGCAATGCCAATCATTCGTTCCCACGCGCCTCCCATATGAGACGCGTGGGGTGGGTTGAATACCCATGTGCAGCTCTGGGTGTTCAAGTAATCCTCAACTCTTTTGAAACCTGGATTCGACTGATCCATCTCCAGTTCACGTGAAGCGCCGATGAAATTGGTTCCACAGTCGGAACGGATCTGCTTTGCGGGGCCCCTGATTGCAAAGAACCTCCTGAAGGCATTGATAAAACTGCTCGTACTCATGGATTCAATTACCTCGATGTGGACTGCCCTTGAACACATACAAGAAAACATCACAGCCCATCGCTTAGAGTTGGAGACTCCTCCTCTTGTACGGCGTGAGACAACTTCCCAGGGTCCAAAAACGTCGACACCTACATAGGTGAAAGGAGGCGCTACCTGTAGCCGTTCTGGTGGCAGAGCTGCCATCTGCTGATGTTCCATTCGTCCTATCAGTCTTCTACAAGTGACGCATCTGTGAAGCAAACTGCTGATGCAGCGTTTAGCTCCCACCAGCCAGAATCCTGCAGCTCGAATGGCACCTTCGGTAAGATGCCTTCCTTGGTGTTTCACTGCTTCGTGATAGTGAGACACAAGCAGGGTGGCTAGATGATGCCGGCCAGGAACAATGATAGGATGCCCCTCGTTCATACTCAAATCCGACTGCTCAATACGACCTCCTACTCTAAGAAGTTGGTTTCGATCCAGGATGGGGTGCAGTTTCCAAAGGCTGCTGCTCGGTGGAATGTTGGATCCTGAGTTGATACACCTAAGTTCCTCTGAATAGCACTCGTTTTGGACGCTCTTCACAATGCACACTTGGGCTCTCAACAACTCATCCTCTGTCGGTCGACAGACATGCCACCCTTGACATTCATCCTGGGTAGAGTGGGTGAACGAACGAGCCACGTGGATGAGGTGAGCTATGGCTGTTAGGAGAGTGCTGAACTTCGAGAAGCGTTCAAAGCGTCGTGGATGTATTACATCTCTGGTAACATGAGTGAAACTCCCCACAACCTGGGGACGCACTTCAAAGTCTGTGTCGGGGTCGACAAGGTCGTAAGCCTCTTGAAACTTAGGTGAATGCAAAGATACGTCGGAAAGAAAGGCTGGCCCTTTAAGCCAAGTAGTGCTACTAAACATGTCTGAAGTCACAGTTCTTGACCCAATATCAGCTGGGTTGAGGTGCGTTGGAACAAATTTTCCACACGCCAGAACAAGGTGATTGTCGGATTCTTTGGATCCTGTTGTGTACGTAGACATAGAATCTCCTTGACTGGTTCTGGATGTATCCCAATACGACCTTGCTATCCGTGTAGTAGGTGATGTTGTCGAATGTTGTGTCCATCTCCGAAACTACCATCTCAGCGATCTCAACAGCCAGCACAGCCGCACAAAGCTCAAGTCTTGGAATAGTTAAATCAGGCTGAGGCGCCAACTTCGCCTTCCCAAAGACAAAGCCGATTTCAGACTGTTCTTGGCGACTTGTTACCTTGATGTAAGCTACGGCGGCTATCGCCTTAACTGATGCATCCGCGAAGATACAGAGTTCTCTTCTTAGAGCACCTGCGGTGGAGAATGACGTATAAGGGCGTGGTATCTGGAGTCCCTCCAGGTCTCGGAGTGATCGCTTCCATCTAGTCCATTCAGTCTCCATGTCTTTGGGAAGTGGTGTGTCCCAATCCTCTGCTTGCTTAGTCAGTTCCCTGAGTATCAGTCTTCCATGAACCGTGATGGGAGCGAGGAATCCTAGAGGATCGTAGAGGCTGTTTACAGTTGAAAGAACTCCTCTGCGAGTAAATGGCTTCTGGTCCTCTTCAATTTGAAACATGAAGGTGTCTGTTCGCATGTTCCAGAACAATCCAAGGCTACGTTGTATTGGCAGATCATCAACAAAGAGATCCAGACTCCCGATGTCCTTGGTGCGATCTTCAAATGGAAAAGCTTCAATGACTGGCGGTCGATTTGAAGCAATTTTGTGTAACCTGAGGTTAGAAGCTGCAAGCATTTTTTGTGCTCGCCCGAGGACGCTGATGGCCTCTTCCTCTGTGCTGAAGGACTTCAAGGCATCGTCAACATAGAACTCACGGTCGATAAATCTTCTTGCATCACTGCCATAATCGGCTTCTGCTTCATTAGCCGCACGTCGCTGACTGTAGACTGCAACAGCAGGCGAAGGACTGTTCCCAAAAATGTGAACCCGCATTCTGTAGTCTACGATGTCAGAGGTAGGGTCGTTTTCCCTGTACCACAGGAATCTGAGAAAATCACGGTGGTCCTCCTTGACAAGAAAGCAGTGGTACATGTGCTCAATGTCGGCAGTGACTGCCACCTGTTCCTTCCTAAACCTCATAAGAACACCTAGCAGACTATTATTAAGGTCAGGAACAGTGAGCAAGATATCATTGAGTGACACTCCTTCGTATGATGCACTGCTGTCAAAGACCACACGAATCCTATCTGGTTTCCTTGGATGATACACACCGAACAGAGGTAGGTACCAACACTCTTGTCCAGGCTGTATTGGTGGGGCGACTTCAGCATGTGCTTTCTTGAACATCTTCTCCATAAACTCTAGAAAATCGACTTTCATGGTTGGACGTTTTTCCAAGGAGCGCTGGAGCGAGACGAAACGTTTGAAAACCTGTTTCCTGTTGTTAGGCAGCCGTTGTCTCGGCGACCGAAAGGGTTAAGGTGCCACCCAACTTCTGGAACTGTCCCGATAGCACCCAGCTTCCATTATCTTCAAAAACTCCAGATCCTCCATAGATGGAGCAAGTCTATGGTCGTCAGGAGAATGGGCAAAGACAGTGTGCCCTAAGCAGTCTCCACTGAGCATCCTTGAACCACAGATGGGGGTTGAAGGTGGATTATGTTGAGGTCTAGATACCGGACCAAAAACCTCTTTCACTCTGATCTGGTTGTTGCATGGTTGAAGATAACTCGTACGACCGTTTTCTAAGATGGCTGTTTTGTAGCTTCTCACCTCTTGTGTTTTGTAAGCACCTCCAAGGCACACATCACCAACGACGACCCATCCTAGATCAAGCCTTTGCGCAAATGGTGCATCTCCTGGGCCCCTTATCTGTTCTCGTACCTTGTGTACTTGTAAGATGTCTCTGCCCAGTAAGAGGAGAATTTTGGCGTCCGGATCTAAAGGCGGAATCTTGTCAGCAATGCGCTTCAGGTGGACATGATGGTAGGCTGCTTCCGGCGTGGGAATCTCGTTGCGAACATTAGGTATTTGGTTGCACTCCAGGAGTATAGGCAGGTGAATGCTTATTTTCTTGTCCACCGACTCTACAGTGTAACCGCTGGTTCTCCTCCCCGCCGTCTCTGAACAACCCGGCCACAGGTCTTGAGGGTATATGAGTAAGAACTTCCAGAGATCTTAAACATCTCAAAGAACTCTGACCGCGCCAGAGAGCGATTGCTCTGTTCGTCTAGTATGGTGTACATCCTCTTTGACTCCTTCCTGCAGCCATCAGGGAACACATTGACAAGACAAATCTTAGCGCATGTTCTGGCACTCATCCCCTCACCACATACTTGAGTGCATGTTGACATGACCTCCAGGACTTCCGCTTTTTCCTCCTCCCCACCGTCTTCTGAAGTCGAAGAGGATGGCTTAGATTTCCAGGCAGGTGGGTAGGGGTGAAGTGCTGTCGCATGAGCCGTACTCCCACACTCTGTACATTTTATCTCAGCGTTGCAATTCTTTGCTAAATGGTCTGTGGAGGAACAACAGCGAAAGCAGATGTAATGTTCTTTCAAAATCTGTTTGCGATCATTTATGTTTTTCTCACGGAAGCCTCTGCATTTCTTCAGAGGGTGAGGTTTTCTATGCAGAGGGCATTGTTTGTTAGGATCAATACGTTCTGTGCTTTCTCTACAATCGACCTTAGCAGTTCCTGAGACTTGTGTCTTGTGAACGTATACAGATGACTTGGTAGGTTTCTCCCACTTACTCTTTCTTTCTACTGGAGCTTGCGTAAAGAAATTAAAACTTGGGTCACTGCGAGCCCTTGCCTCAGTGGCGATGAAGTCTACCAACATGGAGAAAGGTGGAAAGCTAACAAAATGTTCCTGCTTATATCGTGTGCCAAGGTAAAGCCACTTTTCTTGCATGTTGTATGGAAGTTTCTCAATAATAGGCTTAATACCTCTGGAGGTATCCAAATATGACAAGCCTGCGAGGTAGCCGTCTTCTTTGGCAACTTGTATCTCTGACAACAGATCGGCAAGATCCCTGAGTCTTTGTGGATCCTTTATTGTAACCTTCGGAAAGTCTTCTAGCTTGTTGAACAAAGCCTGCTCAACGGCCTCTGGCGAGCCATACATTTCGTCAAGGCGTTCCCATGCCATGCGCAATCCAATTGCTGGATCCTTGATGTTGACCGTTTTAATTCTTTTTACTTGTTCTGTTGAATCTTTTCCTAGATACTTAGTGAGGAGGTCGAGTTCTCCTGCAGCAGACAGGTCTAAATCAGCAATAGCATTCAGGAACTATGTTTCCCAGGCCCAATAGTTCATTGGCTGGTCATCATATGCGGTTAGACCTGAAGTCACCAGGCTGCTACGAGCTAAGTATTTGATAAGATCTCCAGTGGATGAAGAATGGTCACAGCTAGCTCCATAACGTGTCTTGTGAGCATGCGTGCGCACCGGAGGTGTAGGATATGCTTTTAGGTTCCGTTGTGAAAGACTCCCACCACACTGAGGAACTGGAAAGGAGTTAAGCGGTTGATTGTAGCTTTGCTGTGGAGGCGCTCCACTGGTTTGCTGAACTTGATGCAGCATAATGTCTGCGGAAGCAGTAGCTTGGTTTTGACTCGTGGTAAGTGGGTGAGGTGCTGATAAGATGGCATCATTAGGTTGTGAATGCGGAGGATGCAGTGTTGGCAAGGCATAATCGCTACCTCTTCTGACTGTTAAATCTTTGCTGCATAGGCTGGCTTGTAGGGGTGGCACGGTTCACAAAACCCTCGGTTCGGTTCGTATCACGGTTCTATGGTCACGGTTCTCGGTTCAGTACGGTTCTTGTTGTTATTTTTTCTTTAAATTTTTAACACTTCAGAAATGTATTATCTTATTAATGTATTAGTTATCCATAATTTAGGATACAGTATTAAAAAAAAGTTATATCATGTAATCATGCACAAACTGAATTTGATTATTGGGACCATCCCTGAGGAAAGCCAGATGAGATTTTGATACAGCAAGAGGGAAGACATTGATGATTTCAACATGCTTTTAATTTATTTGGCAAAAAAGAGAATGTGTATTGCCATCTACATGAACTTTATGAGCATTTTTAGCACACATAGATAACTTGCATTTATTAAAATGCCAACTTCAGTGTAGCTCTTAGATTTATCACTGAGAGGCTGCTTTAATACTGCAGAGAGTATATGTGGACGAGAGAGAAACATAACCTTTGCACCTGTAATATTAAAATCTCTTTAAGTCTCTTTTGTCCACTTTTGACCACTTCTGTCCTGATTACTTTGAGGGGCAATTTCTGAAATAAGATCGCGCAACTTTCACACGCTAGCAAAATGAAACTACGCGGAAATCAGCCGCTTTAATTTTATCAATGAAAGGCTAAAAATAGCGCTAAAGACGTAAAACAGTACCTCAGATTAGATAAATGGTCGGAGAGAAGGCGATCTCCTGCGGCTGTTTGAGCACATTCAACCCATAGACTGCAGTTCAATCTATTGTTTTATTTCCGCTATCATCATAGGTAACATGAAATAAAAATATGTTTCCACACACCAAACTTATACGACGCTGGCGCATCCTCCAACTGCGGGCAGACTTCCTTTTCTCTCCCACTTGCCATTTCTACACGTAACATAACCTGCAGTATTTATACTCGAAACCAGTCACCTCTTCTTTCGCGCGAAAGGGAAACACGCTATCTGAGGTCACATACAGGGCATGAGACTACATTGCGCATGCCATGAACCGTTGAACCGTGCGGTACACACGCGCTCCGGACCGAGACAAGCGAACCGAACGGTTCGGATTTTTTTCATGGACCGTGCCACCCCTACTGGCTTGTACCGACACATAATCGGCGACTCGTTGGTCTTTGACCGATTGAGGAACCTGGCTGCTAACTTTACTGCATACTTCAAAACCCATATCTTGTAGACCGGCGACGAGGGCATTAGCCTCTGCTATGGCGGCATCCTTTTCTTTCTCGACTTTTAATGCATCAAGACTAGCTTGAACACGAGCCTGTTCCACTTTAAGTTCAATTTCCTTTTGCGTGTGTGCTGCTCTAGCTTGTGCTGCTTCGGCCCTTGCCTTTGCCATGGCAACAGCCATACTAATCTTAGAGCTGGACGATGCAGCAGAGGAACGACTATTTTTTGAACGCACAGTTTCGGACTGGATATCTTCGTTCCCTATTCTACTGTTGCTTCGTTGTGACATTGTGACTCACAGCGTTGTCAATAACCGGAAAAGAAAACTATTTCTGACAGGGCGTTTTTCTTTGAGCTAGTCACTTATCTCTTGTTATTGAATTGCTCCGTAGGATGGCGATCGTGATCCTCAATAGCTGCGTTGCCGTCTTTTCACTGTCATGGACTACACTCCATTCAGCTTAAACACTCCCAAGAAACTCCAGGACACAGATGATTAATTTCCATAAAGTTTACTGGGAATATTGTGAAACTGTAATACAATACAAATGAGATTAAATGAGTATATTAATACTAAATTCAAATACAAATCACACGAAAAACAGCGCAGATTATTTAAACAGCGTGATATGAGAAACGTAATCGAGCATTAAACAATAGGTAGTAATAGACATAAAGCTAACTCAGCCGAATCAATAATCTCACAAAGGATGAAAATAGGCGTTATAATAATATTACATAAGTAATACTCACAGACGTTGCTTTAGCAAAGAGAAAGAGAAAAAAAAGCGATCGCCTGAGAAACGGATGACTGAGTGAGCTGGCTCCCCGCTGCTACTGACAACCACGCAGCGATCTACTTCCTGATTCAGACATGCGCCGGTGTCATATCACTATAGTAACAAAGGTAAACAAATGACGCTGCACTACTGAAACAACAAAAACAATTATATATATATTTTTAAATTTCCCAAAGCGTCATTACACCGGGTAACATGGCAGAGATGAGAGAGAGAGAGAACGGGAGAACTTCTAATCTACATTAACACCAGAAACATTATAGATGAGAGTAAAGGTCTTATATAGCAGTGCCCATTTAAGGAAAACTGAATAGAAGACAAGAAATGTGTAAAGGATACAATGTGTATTACCTTGACACTCATCTCATTATCTGGATATAACTTATTGTATATGTATGTATTTTATGGCTAGAATTAGTCATGTGGGTTGTATGAATCTTTGGTTCATAAGTTCCTATTTTGAAAGATTCATCAATTGTGCGTAATAACATGTGCAGCAACTGTATATGGTCAAGTCTATTTAGTATTTTTCAGTAATGCAGTTATTTTGGGGGGAAATGTGAATAATTGCATTGCAGGCTGATTTAAGGTGTGCTCTAAATTTTCTGCTTGTGCTCCTTAAATTTTCAGTCTGGAGCCCTGAATTACTAGACTTAAAAAAATTTTTTTTAGGAAACTTGCAGTATACAGTACACTAAAATGTTACAGTAATGTGTGCTATGATTTCAGTTGAAGTCAAAATGTTCAATAAATAACCTTTACACATAATACTTTCATATTCAAAAAATAATAATAATCGCTCATTAATCGTAACCGATGTCAAATGTTAAATTAACCGAGGTTTTGATTTTAGGTCAAATCGTTCAGCCCTAGTTCTTAGTCATATCGCCTAGAAAATCGCAACTTTAAATTGTCTGTCTATCTTAGTATACGATGTAACTACAGAAGAGACAAGTTTTAAATAGGAAAAATATCGAAACTCTTTGGTTCTTTTTTAGAGCCATGCTAATGGTCTAATCAGATTCAATGGATTATGCTAAGCTATGCTAAAAGTTGTACCGCCAGACCCGGAGATCAACTGAATGGATTCGGTAAAATCGGTAAAAAAATGGAACGGTAAAAATCGTTTAACTCTATGGGAGCTGGAAAATGAGTATATTTTCAAAAAAAGTTGAATGTCCCTTTAAGACGTTTATCCAAGATTTATTTTGGGGAAGGTTTAATTAGATTGACAGAAGATGACACAAGTTCAGCCGCATGATTCATGTTGTTTAAAGTTCTTTATAAAGATCTAGCTATATGAGCAACTGTACACTAACTTATTTTGGATATATGCTGCATGTTTTTCTAGGGAGGACTGAGTTCAGTTGCCTACGTACGGGTGGACCTGATAGACGTAAATGACAATCGACCAGCATTCTACCCTCTCAGCTATGCGGTCAGCTTAAGCACGCAGAGCACGCCGGGAACCTCCGTCCTGAGGGTCACTGCTCACGACCCAGATGCCGAAGAGAACGGCAGGGTTACGTACCTTACGGCGGCTGGTGGGAGTTCACCTTTCTTTACCCTAAACAAGGATACCGGTGAGACTTTTTGTCCCCCCCGTTGCATTAAAGTACAGACAAGTCGCATTATTAAAGGGGACATTTCATGAAAATCTGACTTTTGTCCATGTTTAAGTGCTATAGTTGGGTCACCAGTGCTTCTATCAATATATAAAATGTGAAAAAGATCAACCCAGTAACTTAGTTTTGGTAAACCATTCTCTGCAAGCATGTGAAAAAATAGGTCATTGAAATTTAGCTCCCCTTGTGATGTCAGAAGGGGATAATACCGCCCCTTAAATCTGGACTATCCGATCACGGCACTGCCATTTAGTGCAGAAAGAGAGAGAAAAGATAATTGACAGCACAATTGAGCTTCAGTTTCAACAAAACACCATCATTTGCATTTTAAAAGACACACATTTTTGCTTACACCTACAAAGTGGCATTTTTAACATTTAACATTTTGAGCTAAAACATCACATATGTACTCTCGGGACACCAAAGATTTATTGTACCTTTTAAAAAAGTTTTGTGAAATGTCCCCTTTAAGTAGTTAATTATTTTTAAGTAATGTATATTATACTAATAGATATGGATGGATTTATTATCTTTTATTAAGTCCTCTGTGTTGTCAGTCAATCGTAGAACTTCATTATTCAATAAAATGTAATTCATTTTCTTAAAAGTTATTATGTGTTTCAATTCACCTCTGGAAATATTTATTTTTCTCTGTGTTTTCCCAGGCGTGATCTCACTGTCGCGTGCTCTACATGGAAAGGCAAACTCAGTCATCACCATGTTGATCTCAGCACAAGATGGTGGTGGTCTTACCGCTCCAGCCTATGCCAGGGTCAACATCAGCATTGTGGCAGGACTGGTCGCAACTCTTGTATTCGAGCAACCTCAGTACTTCTTTGTGGTCGCTGAGGACGCCCTGCGTGGAACACAAGTTGGCATTGTGCGGGCCAGCACTAAGAACGGTGAGTGATGCTGAGGTTTTCCCCTCTCTTTTGGCCACTACATCCCCATTTGACCTGTTTAAACACACAAACTAGACTGCAGCGCTTACCCGCATATATCAGTCACACCAACGTGTGCTGAAAGACGGCATCTGGCTATTTTCTTCACAGTGCACCACTTGTACAAAGAGGCACCGGACCACTTTACACACCTCATTTACAATATACATTAATCATAGATTCAGTTATGGGATACATAGATCACCCTTGCTTTGGATTGTTCAAGCGCTCCGTCCTGTTCAGAAATAGCTCAGATTTGAATCAGCTGTGAACTGATGTGTCTCTGGCCGTTTGCATTTTTGTTCTCAGGTGTCTGGAAGGATATCTTCTACACTATAAGCTCGGGTGACTCAACTGGCTATTTCACAGTGGATTCTGAGACGGGTGCTTTGAGGACAAGCTTGCCTCTGGATCATGAGGCCCAACCGAGCTTAAATCTGGAGGTTCAGGCGCACTGCGGTAACCCACCAGCCTTTGGCCAGACTCGGGTACGCATTACAGTGGTGGACATCAACGACAACGCACCCTTCTTTTTGCCCTCTTCATCCGAGTCCTTGATTCTACCTGAAAACACCAGGATGGGTACAGTGGTGTACAAAGTGCTAGCCGAAGACCGCGACTCTGGATCAAATGGTCTTTTGAGTTTTGACCTAGTCACCAGCAGTGCCCAGAGAACCTTCAGCATTGATCGCAACAGCGGATATATCCGTCTAATTAGGAGTTTGTCATACGACACCATGCCTCACTACCACCTGCAGGTCATCGCCAAAGACAGTGGAGCTCCTCAGCTGAGCTCTACTTTCACACTGGTCGTCCACGTACAGGCCGAGAACAACCAAGGACCTGTGTTTGATAGCCCAACGTTTAGAGTAGAGCTAAAGGAAAGCACACCGCTTAACACTCGTTTCCTGCAGGTGCGAGCTGTAAACAGAGATGGCAACGTTATCAGTGGAGTGCAGTCTTCATCTTCTGCTCCACTAGCATACCACTTGCATCCAGACGGCGACGCTGCAGCGTTTGGCATTGTGTCTGATAGCGGCTGGCTGTTTGTGAAAAGCTCTCTAGACAGAGAAGCCAAAGAAATGTACCTTCTCACAGTGCTGGCTTCATCAGGCTTCGGGCAAATGAAGAAGACGGGTAGCGCCACTGTACGTGTGTCAGTAATGGATGAAAATGACAACTCACCGCGGTTTACCCAGGACAGGGCGTTTTTGGCAGTGCACGAGAACCTGCCGGCAGGGACTGGTTTCGATAGGGTGTCTGCCAGAGACAGAGACGCTGGTCTTAACGGCCTGGTCCATCTGGATCGCCACTTTCAGAACAACTCTCACACAGGTGAGCTTTACATACTGCATAGCAGACAGTCCAACTAAGGCATGAAAAGATTAACCATCATGACTTTTGCACATGTGATGAATATTTAGACTGAAAATTGGTATGGATAGATGGATAGATTAATTGCATAAAACTCATACAGTTCTAAGAAAATCCTATGGATTATGCACAATAACAGAAACATGTTTTGTCATTGTCACTTTTTGGTCTTGAAATGTATAGAAAAAATTATATTTTAAAAAATTGCAACTTGTTGACCATCTTGATCCTTCCTTAGTATCAGGGTTCCCACGGGTCATGGAATTTCTGGAATATCATTTAAGGTTCCCACAGGTTTTTGAAATCCTTGAAAGTTTGTGAATATTGGGGGGAATTTTCAAGGGCCTGTGAAGTTTTTAAAATATACATTAGGGATGGGACGGTTAGAAAATTTCATATCATGATTATAGTGACCAAAGTTATCACGGTCATCAATCATGGTTTTCTTAAATTGAGATGGAAATGTTCAAAAAGAACTGATACACACACTGAAAACATTTTAACAAATTTTTTTTTGAAAATCAGCAAACAACAAATACAATTAGCAGCTACATACATTTTTTAAGCATAAACATTAAATCAGGGGTGTCAAGCCTTTTTTGTGTGGCAATCTACTTTTAAAATGATAAAGCCGACAAGACCTACCTGCTAAAAAAACATTTAACGCAACCAGAGGTGGAAAGAGTACTAAAATATTGTACTCAAGTAAAAGTAAAGTTACTTTAATAATATTTTACTTAAGGAAAAGTAAAGTTACTGGTCTAACGTACGTACGCATTAATTTGCCTCAGCCGCCACATGTTAGAGGCCATGTACGTCTGCGCTGCATGTTTGCGTGTGTCTTTTCAGATGGGGAAAACGTAGCTGTCTGGGTGTAATAATGCTGCCTTCACGTGCTATCGTAATTATGGTAAATACCAAAATCCCACTTGGAAAATGCACATGAACACCCCTCATGTGGTATTTTCTACTGGGCAACTCGTAAAATATTTTGATGCCCGAGTTGCCGAGATGAGATTACCTTTGACCTTTTCAAAATGGCAGAGAGCAGCAGCAACGTCGTGAATGGTTGAATGACAACAAAAGCAATGGTAAATACCAGTTCACAAATGGAAAATGCACTTGAACACAACATGCTGGTAACGACCAGTTCACAAATGGAAAATATCATCTTTCCGATAGCACGTGAAGGCAGCATAAGACACACAGGTTGTCCTCGTGTGGCCTCCGTTGTTTCTTGGGCATCCTGAGCACTCATCTCTCTCTGTCTGGTGGTCTGGTTTCTCCGTCTCGTCCGCCTTCTCCCCCTTGCTCTCCCCTCTCGTTTCACGCACACCCTCTCTCAGACATAATTAAGCTTTTGCTCGGCAAATGGAAAGAGAAAAAAATTATGATGAAGGGCAGAGCAAAGGAAGGCAGGTTAACGGAAAGGGAGAGGAGAGGTAGGGGAGGAGAACAGTGAAAGGTTTTGTGGTGAATGCCCATGTTGTTCTTATTTGAAAACCCTATGGGCCTAATGGCCCAGGCAAACCAGCGCAAACATTGTCCTGCGTACTGTCGGATCAACCTGGCTTTAGTTATGTTCAGTAACTTCAGTCTCTAGTCTGCTGTGACTCCATTGTTCCTGACCAGTGTTGTGTGTAACGCGTTACAGTAACGTAACTACTTTTTTGAGAAAAAAGTAGTGTAACGAGTTACTACTGAAAATTTGGTAACGTAACGTAGTTCATTTTCCAATTCAGCGCAACGTTACTTTTGGTTAGATTTGACAGCGACACTGCCATCTGCGCGCTTGCGCAATAGTCACAAGGTCCACACACATGACAGACCCTCGTATCAGTCTGCAAAGAAATCATGGCAAGCAATTCTGGGAAGAAGCAGCTGACGCTAACTCAATGTTTTAATCAATATTTTATCAACCAATTGCCTGATTTTAATAAATAAGAAATAAAGAAAACCATTCAGCTTCATATTTATGTTTAAATGAAATATTTTTTTTAAACATAAATATAAAACTAAATCGTTTTCTTTTATTTATTTCTTATTTATTAAATTCAAGCAATTGGTTGATAAAACATTGATTGAAATTAAGATACAATTAATACAAAACGAAATTCACTTTAGAGAAAGGTTTCTACGAAAACAAACTTAATAAAGTGGTCAAAATCATGTCTACCCACTCCGTTTGAAGTGAATTTCGTTTTGTATTAATTGTATCTTAGCATAGTATCTCGGAAGATCGTGCTTGTTAAATAGCTCTGTGGCTATACTGCACTGAAGCGGCAGTTTAAAATATAAACCCAGAATTCAGCGAACGTCAAGAACAAGAAAACGGAAACAACAATCAGACAGAGACGCGGAATTTACATAATGTTACACAGACCACGTTCAAATTTCAATGTTTCTGCACAGAAATACCAACTTGTTCACTTTGTTTGGTATTAATAAGCTGCGCATTGGTGTGCTGGCCGCGGTGCTGAAGACGCGCTCGGACGGAGTACTGGTGGCGGCACAGATATTTACGTGCAACCTATTGGAAACTATTATTCGTTATTATATAATTATTATTCGTTATTTTACTTTATTACTTCCACTTAGAAAGAGTTCTGCACTTTTTATTTCAATATTTCTCTTTATATAAATACTACTTTGTACTTAAATCTATAATTTCATTATTTTACTAACCCAACTAACTCATCTGGGCTTTCCGATAGGTTGCACGTAAGGGGAAAAGTATAGCTTTCTTCCCCTTGAGAAGAGTTCTGCACTTTTAAACTTAAAAATATATATATCTTTACAAAAAACTTTTTTTCTTCTATTTAAAAGCTGTAATTTCGTTATTTTACTAACCCAACTAATGACTCCTCCACTTTCCAATAGATTGCACGTAGATATCTGTGTATATGTGCCATCACGCGTCTTCAGCACCGCGGGGAGCAGCCAGCACTCCAATGTGCAGCTTATAAATACCAGACAAAGTTGGTATTTCTGTCCAGAAACCTTGAAATTTATACATGGTCCGTGTAACGTAATTTAAATCCCGCGTCTTGGCCTTATTGTTTTTTTCTTGTTCTTGACGTTCGCTGAATTCTGGGTTTATATTTTAAACTGCCGCTCCAGTGCAATAGCCACAAAGCTATTTAACAATAAGCACAATCTCCTGAGACACTACAACATGCTTCTAATAATTCATTAATAAGAGCTGTTTTCTTGTACACAATTAAATATTTTAAGTTAAATGTACAGTGTTAAAACATGTAAAAAAGACTTTTTGACTTTCTGTTACAGGGTTTCTGCTGTACACTGAACATTAGGGCTAATTTTAGTCTCTCTGCAGTCCATTAAAAAAAAAAAAATATATATATATATATATATTTATATATATATATTTACTTCTTCATAGCATAACAAATTGCAGCTAGCCAGTGTGGAATCCTGGGTAGAAAAACTTCCAAAGATGTTTAGACAAGCGAGAATTTACTTTCTAGGATTTAGGAGCCGCGCACAGGGCGATTGAACGCAAAAAAACTGGGTTTTGCAGTGAAGATCTCAAGCTTTTTTTAAAAGAGTTGCTCAGGTGTTGTGTCTAATCTCTCTCTTTCTTTTACTCTCAGGTGTGGTATATGGCAGTCAGGTGGTCGTCCCCCCTAAAGTAAACGGAGTGCTGGGCAAGAACGTCACCCTCGGTTGCACTGTCCAGGTGGATATGAACATCAGCTTGACCCAGAGCTCTTGGGAGAGGAAGCTGCCCACCGGCTGGGTGACCCTGGCTGTATATCACCCCACATTCGGCATCTCCATTCCACTTGAATACGAGCGGCGCCTTTCCTTCCACTCACCCTCGCCGCGCGATGCCACCATTGTCCTGGAAGACGTGGACTTCGCTGACGTGGGCATCTACACCTGCAAGGTGACCACCTTTCCACTGGGTATCACGCAGGCCTTCACGACCGTCAGTGTGCTAGGTAATGCACGTTAAGCATTTAAACAACTTAAATTTATGTTTTATAAAGATATTGTTTCCTTTGAATAGCTCAAATGTAGCGCACTACAGGTTATGGTTTCAATGTACCTTCCCCAAATCACACAGTATTTGTGTGTGTTTGGCAGTCTGATTAAATGTGATCTACTCAGTCAGTCATAGCGTGATTCTCGTGTATTAACGCTAAAGTGCCGTAACAAACCTCTCACAAATGTGTGTGTCCCCCGAAGAACGATAGCATGCAAGTGAATGCACATCACAGCTGGCGAATAGAGCGCCGCTTATTTGTTTTAAGTGGCCAAGTATGCAGCATGCTCGCAGGAGAGGAAGAACATTAAAGGTGACATAGAATGATTGAACTGAGTATTTATCCTTGTTCTGTGATGTGACATGTAGACAAAAAAGTTTTTGTTTGGGTCTGTAATGACTTAGAAGCTTCCTAAAAACCTCTCTCAGATAGCTCTATTAGGGTGAGAGATTTTAAACAAGTGGTTTTGCACCTATTTGGCTCCCCCTACTGGCTTAACTTGCAATCTCATTACTGATTGGCTGACTTTGCTGCCACTCAAAAAATGTAACCAATTATTTTAAAGTAGAGGGGCAGTTAGATGCCTGTGATGTCATAAGCATCAGTTTTTCAGATTGGGCTGTTTTCTGGCTGACATTTCTAAAAGAGGAATTTCTATGAGACTGAGGTGTTTAGCATGTCTAGCACTTTTTGTATGTTCGTGAATAGAGATCGACCGATATATCTGTTTTCCGATATTTTCCCCGATAATTGAGCATTTTCCGATGATCGGATATCGGGTTTGTAATATCGGATTGACCGATAAACGAGAGAATTGAGAATTCCGCGCTGGACGCATCTGAGGAGAGGAGCTCACAGCAGCAGCAGCGTGCACAGCAAATATGACGGCGGAGTGACGCGACTTCATTAAAAGGACTTTGAGTATACTTACTTTGCATCTAAGGCATTTATAACACATCTTATTTGTGCATTAATGTATGTTATGTTAAATAAGTTGATATATTAAAAGCAATGTATGCAGTTTGTCCAAGAATAGAGACGAACTCACAAAATCACGTGCTGTTCACTTACCGGGGTTGAAGGCTGAAGCTTTTAACAAGATTTACCCTAAGTTATATTAACATTTACCAGATAAACATTATTTTGCTAAAATATCTATATAAATGTCTGTGGATATTAATTAATTATTTATTACCTCTGCAAGCGGTCACAGTTTGATACAGTTAATGCGTGAGTAAATGCATAGATAACAGCGCTGTCAACAGCCATTTCATAAGCTATAACAACAAAATATTAATTATTTTAACATCAAATAACATTACCAGTTAAGAAATTCAGTGATATATAAGCCGTTTTGTTTGTTACTTTCCTGAATGTAGTATTCCAGTCAGTGATATTATTTGTAAAACCTCTTTGCTAACTACTTGTTGGACTGCTGAAGGCTACATGTTGCTGGTCAAAACAACAATATTATTCCAAAAAAGGCACTTAATCCACCTGTTTTACTCTATAAACTATGTATAACAAGCAGCCAACTCCGCTATACTTTTCTCTCTCTCCTTTGGATCAGTCCATTTCTGACGAAATGATAGGTGTGTTTGGAATGGTCCATGTATAGGGAATATAGTTTCTACATTATTCATTAAATTAATATTATTCTTCACTCTTTCAGACCCCTCTATTTATGACTTTGTATGCAAAGAGAGAGTGATTGTGATGATGATTATTATTATAAGGGTTTGTTCAGTTCAGTAGTGTTGTAGTAATTATTATGTAAAAAACAGAAGTATAACAGTAAATAAAAATCTGTTCAGCATATCGGTTATCGGGCACATAAGCATCCAAATATTTGTTATTGGCATCGGTTTAAACAAATGAGTATCGGTCGATCTCTATTCGTGAATGCAGGTAGACTACCATTATTCAACAAAGACAAGGTAAAAATGGTTTTTCATTCTCTGTCCCCTTTAAGAGCGGCTTCAGGCTAGGAATGAAAGCTGTGCTTTGGGAGCCGCTCCATCTCTTCCAGTGAACATGGTGATGTTTAAACTCTTGTCCCCCACCAAACCCCTAGAGCCCATCTGCCCTGCTGAGGGATGAATAAAGCAGTGTGCGTTGGTGATCTGTTTACATGAGACGATAAGAGGAAGTATGCAGGCTTAAAATGAAGGTTGTACAGAAAAACGGTGTAGTATTTTTAGGGAGATGACCAATAGCTTGTGGTGGGTATGCTGATGACCAATAGTTTAACTTTTTACACTACAGTAACGTTGGCTTAAGAATCATACAAACCAGGCATGTATCGTTTCGTTGGAAAGGTTTAGGCATTACACTTAAATTTGTTTCAGTCATACTGTAGATCTTTGCTTCTCCCAAAAATAAAGAGAGCTGCGAGCGAAGGCTTCACAAATACAAATTATTGGTTAGAATCTCTGACTGTCAATAAATGTGCATTTTCCTTATTGTTCGTAAAAGATAAATTGGAGTTTCATAAAATGAAAAAGATGAAAGATTCAAGATGATGTCATAGATAGCAGCTGGATATTAGAGAAAAAAACTGGAACGTGAACAACCGCAGAGACGAATGAGAACGGAGAGGTTTAATAAAAGGAGAAATTGTGGAAGGATGGAAAGATGCCCTCATCTTTCGGAATCCACTGCACTGTAGGGTCAAGGATGATGTTACAAGGTCTTGATTTTGTTGTTTAAAGTGACAGAACGTTGACACAAACAGTCACACAAGCATTGAGCACATCCAAATGTCACAAGTGCCTTTGAGCATGTCACTCACAAACCACAAGCTGCTTATAGCTCTGGATTGCTGAAGGTACGAAGATCGCAGCTGCTACTGTTCTCACTGAAGGTCAACTGCCAGTATTAATACTTTGACTGGAAATTTGAAAGGGAAAGAGAAACAATGACTTTAGTTGATACCAGGAGTTTGACATTTGAATTTATGGCCTGGAGAAACTTTTCATAAGTTGTAAAGGTTTATTAGATTTATAATGATGGGTACTGCAAACTTACTCCTATGATGTGTGTTGTAAATGCTATTGCTTAGGTATTTGGTCAAGCAAGTCAAACCCAATGTTTCAATGTCATTTTATTACCGTAAAACTTCAAATAATGGCCCGGGCTTTTATTTTTCCAAACCTATCGTCACACCATGCGTATAAAAGAGACAGACGTCTATAAGAGACAGGCTTTTAATTTAATTGTTCCAGCATGACAGGTTACCATATATTACGTTTTATTTATAATTTGAATGTGTTTAACAAATTAGTTAGTGTAAGAATAACAGTCTTAAAGAGTAACTAAACCCTAAACCAACTTTTTTAAGTTAATGATCTGTAAAAATGATGCTTTATTAGTGCTGTTCATTGATTTTAGTAAGTTTTTTGACATTTGGATATAAAGTGTTTCAATACTGCAATATATGGTGTAAAAACGTCTGAGTGCTGCCCTCTTCAGGTTGAACGGCGGCCACTGCAGTTGAATTTTCCTATTGGATGTTGGGTCCATTAAATGACTCGTGACGTAAGCAGGTTCAAGCTCACCACGCCCTTGTTACGATCTCACCACACACTTGGTACCAGCTTAGTTCGTCCCCTCTATCTCCGTTGGGATCTGCCCACTTTTCTTGCATTTTTCAAATATTGCCAGTGGGTGGAGTCAGGCTCTGACCAGGGGTTTAGTTACGCTTAAAATTATAAATGAAGCAAACGAGGATATGCTTTTTTATAGGTTGTTGCGTGAAATCTTACCCAGATACAACAGTGCTATTTTCTGATTGGCTATTGTGTAGCCTCTTCCTTTTTTTTTGGATTGGCTCGCTCGAGTCGACTAGAACTCCAGGGGATACGGGCTTGATAGAGAGAGCAGTGTGGCCAGATACATTTTGGGCGCTGCAGCATAATAAATATGATAAATAGTGTTTCCGCGTGAGAAATACAATGTGTGGCGGGAGTGTATGTATGACAAAAGACTGGAAGCCCGGCTATTATCAGCGGCCTCAAAACACTACTGGCGCACGGGGAAAAGTCCCGACTCTTCCGATTGCCACTTCTACTGTCATCATCACCTCAATCCTGAGGACAAAGCTTGTTGTGTTGTCATAGTGATGAGTAAGGGAACGACTGTCTGTCACGTGACATCTACCGGTAATCAAAACTTTAGCGTGTGCAATCTGCACCATAGAACTGGCTTAAACAGACGATCTGACGGGTTTTAGAAGATTAAATACATCCCGAAACTCAAAAACTGACCAGGGGCCTCATTTATAAAACTTTGCGTAGGATTTGCGTCAGAAGTGGCGTACGGATGAAACATAGGACGGGCGTACGCACAGAAACAATCGGATTTATAAAACCGTGCGCACGCACATCCTACGTATTTTTCCCTTAATAAATCACAATCAATTCTAAATGTAGCGCAGCTTTTGCGGCTTCATGACACGCCCATAGTTGTCCATAAATAGTCAGTGAAACGCCCACAAGTTAATATGCATTGATTGCGATCATGGCAAAAGACTGGAAGCCATGGCAAATCATGGCAAACACAGAGAGGAAAAAAAACGTAACTCCACTCAATGTGAAGTAGAAGTTATCGTTGGCGAGGTGGAAAAGAGGAGAAAAATGTTATTTGGAGGGCACCGTGTGGGCATTACTAATGCCAAAAAAGGCACTTTAGTGGCAAACGGTGGCAGACTCCGTAAATGCTGCCTCACAACCTCAGACCGTGGCCGAAATAAAAAAGAAATGGTCGGACATCAAAGTCAAGGCAAAAAAACGTCTAGCGCTCCATCGCCAGAGTGTGTCTGCCACGGGTGGTGGAAAGGGGACATTGTTCATCGCAAATGTAATTTCTTGTTGCTTTCTGAATGGTTTAGACATATGCCATACATTGTTTTATTAAAAATAAAACACACTAAAGGCATATGCCTGAATACCATAATTCCGTAGATTATGAAGATATGGTTTACTATGAAAACAACTTTCCCCAGATGACAATTAATACATCTATCTATTTATTTATCTATCTATCTATATATCTCCTTAATTATCTATCTATCTGTCTATGTAATTGCATCTATATCTGCTCCGCCAGACGGACACATTGACAAGAATATCAGTTTTGTACATTATTTCTTTCTGTTAACTATATTCTTTATGAGGATGAATGCCAATATTATTGCAGAACATATTTCACTTTTCTTTTAGCAAATATGTGTTCATTTGAATTTCTGGTGTAATTTTCGATTTTTTTTTTTTTTCACTGCTGATCAATCAAACGGGTGTTCGTGTAGGCTGTTAATTGTAAGACTTGCTTTGTGAAGTCTTCATGTTATTTATGAGAGGCAGTGTTGTCACTTTCACGTGTTTCTTCCATCTACCGACGGTGTCGCCATTTCTCATTTCACCCGTTTTTGTGCGTACGCCTGGGTCAGAGCTTGCGTGACGGCCAGCACATTTTCCCGTCAAGTTTGCTTTTTATAAATAACAACATGTATATTTGCATTGCATTCCTCACTTAATATTACTTGCTAGATTTAACGTTGGTTAGGTGAATTATTTTTTGCAGGCAATCACCTGCCAATTCACGTCATCACCCTCCACAAATGTGCATCTATTTGCGTCTTCGCATTGATTTTGTATATAATCTACTTCGTGACCTCCAGAGTTTCCACTTATTAAAACGACTAAACCAGTGGAAATATGAATACATGGAAGGATCAGTGCAGCATGTGAGCAGAAACGATATGATATTAGGGCGCGTCACACTATCCAAACCGCACTCGGGCGTGTTTGACCACCTGGATCGTTTGACTAGTGTGATCGCTCTGTACCACGCCCAGGCACAGTTTGGTTAATCACGCCCTTGCAGAGGTGGGCTGGAGTGCGCTCACTTGGGCTCAGGCGCAGAAGGCAAAAGGAGACACGTCAATTGCCTTCATCTGCTGCCTTAAAATCCTTTTGATGCACTCAGCAGGGTTACATGAATGTCCGAACTGCACACTTGACAGACCAACTTAGCAATACAATGGCATGTGAGACGGCTGTCTGTCATTGCGCATCAAATGACTCTGAATAAAAAACATAGACTTAGCATTACGGTGGTTTCCAGTGTTAAGAGAGTGCTTTACTTCCTGCTTTGACAACACAATTGCATCCTAATGACGAAAGTGTGCCCGTGCTCAGATTGATAAAAGTACAGTGTGAGTACTTGCTTCTGGGGCAGTAGGGCAGGGGGGCACTCTTGCTGGGGCATGGTTTGGTTTGGATAATGTGAGTGCGCTCTTGACTTGAAAATCGATGCATCTTTGGTGACCAATTTGACTAGTCACAGACTCCTTGTTTCAGAGCCTCGGACAATGTCTCCTTTTGTTCCCCACCTGTCTGTGGCCATGAGCGGAGGAGTAGGAGGTGCCGGGCACATGTTGAATTTCTGTCAACCGCAGCAGGGGCAAAGCTTTGCTTTCCAGTCTAGAACACAGCAGGATTCATACCGTTTGCACACACCCGAACCCCACCCCCTCCTGCAGAAGGCTACCATGTTAACTGGATAACCCATTAAACAAATAATTTAATATTCTCTGGAAAAGCACTCAGTGCTCAGATGAGAAACTGAGGCGGACCTTAGCCGGTTACCATATGTTCAATATGATAAGTCTTTTTTTAATAGAAAATCTAATTACACTTCCAGTCATTCTTATCAGTTATGAATTTATTGGCTGTGGTACGAGAGAGAGTTTTAATGCTGGAGGGATAAGGCTTTATTTGCATTGTGGTCTCATCTGAATGGATTTCCTTTAGCAGGCTTCATTATCTTAATACATCTTTGTTTTAATGGATGAATGTGTCTCTTCCTATTTCAGTTTCAGAATGAAACACTACAGGAACGGTTTAGTACATTAACTCATTGTCTCTCCCTCTCTTTCTTCTCAGTGGAACCGAAGGTATACATCTCAGCCGGATCATCCGCTCTAATCGATGGTGGAAATGAAACCACGGTGGCGACGTGTATCGCAGAGAGAGGACGGCCTCCTGCTGAGGTCTCATGGGCGACAGATCTGTATGGCACATCCGACGCCCACATGCAAGACGATGCCAACGGCACCACTACGACAAGAGTACACTACACCTGGCACCCCACCTGCCATGCCCAGGGTCACACTTTAACATGTGTGGTAAAACACCCTGCCCTCCATAAAGACTTCAGGATCCCATACACCATTAAAGTACAATGTGAGTATTCAAAGCATTTAAGACATCTATGTTAGACTATTTATTTAAGGTGTGACCACTTGGTTCCCATCCCAGATGTTTTGTGAACATAACCTATGTTCCTATGGATTCAATTCTAGGGAACACACATACTGATAAAATGTATAAATTGTAATGCACTATACATCACTTCGGATCAAAACATTTGCTGAACATGCAAGCTTGTTTGTGTTCATCTCCATGAAGAGATTATTTTTTGCTTCCTTAAACATGACAAAACAATCATCAAATGTATGTCTTAAGCCCACGTCTGTTTCCCATATCACTCCACTGCGGTAACCAAACGCATAATATTATGTTTTGTGAAGCTGTATTGTGAGTGGACAGCGGGCCCTTAAACAAAATAAGGGTCTAGATGTTTCAGACCAATGATTTATCAACATCGTTTGACACATTTCTTCTCCCACATACGTACCGACTTCAACTGATCTGTTAGGTGTGTGCGTCAACAGTGGTGGCGTGTGCTTAAGCGCAGATGTCTCTTTATAAAAGATGTAGCTGTGTGGGGCGGCCACAGGAAGCTGCCTTTGTATTTGTCTATTGCTTCTGTAAGTGGTCTCGTACTTGGCTAGTCAAACGCGCACTCAAGATTCTTGATGAATTACAGTGTGGATTTATTCTTATTCGTTGTATTAATAACGTTGAGTAATAGAAGTAGGCTTTTTATGTAGATAAATACTTCTTCTGTTGGTCCATTTGTAATGGATGGCCGTGTTTTAAGTACTGAGACAAATGTGCTACATAACAAAATAGGCATGTCTCGAAATTGCTTTCAGTTTTAATCTTATAAAGACATGCTTTTAGGCTCCTGGGCCCTCATTTATCAAGCGTGCGTATGAACAGAAGTGTGCGTAAAGTGTGCGTAGGAACAGTTTTACGCAAAGTGTGGAATTTATCAAATTGCACAGAATGTGTGTAAATATACGCACACCTTGGAGTATGCGTACGCAGAGTATCTAGTGGTAGAATAGTGATACTACACAGGACCGTCCATCCGCACGGGCCTACTGGGCACTTGGCCAGCAGGGGGCCCTGTCAAATTTACTGTGTCTATTCTTTTCAAATAAATATTTTAATTTTATTTTCAGTAAAATTTTGTTAAATATTAAGGGATAATATGAATTTTTTTGCAGTTGCAAAGTATTAACTAGTAAATAAATAAAATAAATAATTTAAATGTATTGCTGCGCTGTTGAGAGGGACATCTAGAGGCGAGTGAAAAGCATTGCATAACATAAAAGTCACGTGTAGAAGACGGTTACTAAACTAAAACAAAAATGAGTTTAAAACCACAACCAAGTGGATCAATGATAAGAAAGCATATAAAGGACAGCTTTTGCTCACCCTGCCAGTCAGCAACTGTGAAGGAGAACGTTCATTTTCTCTAATGCCAAGAGTTAAAAACGAACTAGAAGCAAAATGTGTCAAGAACGTCTAAATTCACTGTATTTAATGGCCATTGAATGCGATCTTGTGAGGGAACTGGTTTTTGATGATGTTGTGGAACTGTTTTCTTTGAGGAAACCGAGAAAGATACCCCTCAGCTAAAGTTGAAAACTATTCAACTTTGGGTAAAAAGCTCCGCTCATCAATGTCAGTTCTAAAGCGGCCATCCAATCACAGTGGAGGAGGGGCGGGACAATTATCACAGCAACCAACCGTCTCACAGCTGACGTATCAGAGCTACCAAAGCGCTTAGCTGAAGAAAGCTGGCACTCAGCTGAAAAACAGCTGCCATTTGGCGTTGTCCAGGTGTGTCCAGTCCCACAAAGCTTTTACGCCCGCGACCGGCGCATGTTTTCAATTGATTGCAATGGAAGCTCGGCGCTTTTCAAATAAGCAAGCAGCTAGCGGGTTTTTTCCAAGCTGAAAACCGGCGCTCTGGTTTTTTTCGCGCTGAGTGCCGAGAGGTCAAAATATTCAACTTTGAGTGAAAGGCTCCGCTCGTCAATGTCAGTTCTCACACGGCCGTCCAATTACAGTGGAGGAGGGGCGGGACATAACCACAGAAATCAACCTGCTCACAGCTGAAGTATCACAGCTACCAAGCGCTAAGCTGAAGAAACAGCTGGCATTCGACATCCTCAAGGCGTTTTCAGCCGCGTTTAAAAGTTTTGGTGTGTCCAGCCCCTAAATGCCTGTGGTGAACGACAGTTACACATGAAATGTAATGAAATGTCTACTAAATGTAGAAATGTAAAATATTTATGGAATTTTCTCCTGTGATATGATTTGGAGAGGTCAGAATCTTTTTGAGTATGTTGTACAGTATGTTGTATGTTGACAGATACTGGTGAGATATAAAAAAAACTATTTGTGGTGTGAAAGTACAGAATATTGTGTGCATTCTCTCCCCGCGTATTAGTGCCATTGTTAATCCTGTAAGATGGGGCATACAGGCAGAGGTATGAGGGGCCGTACAAGCCAAAATTCATTCTGGCGCTCTCACTCACATACATTCTCCTTTCACACACATACATTCTCCTTTCACACACATACATCCTCCTTTCACACACATACATCCTCCTTTCACACACATACATCCTTCTTTCACTTATATACATTCTCCTTTCACGTACATACATTTCTACTCTCTCACACACATGTATTCTCCTTTTACACACATACACTCTTCTTTCACACACATACATTCTCCTTTCACATACATACATTTCTACACTCTCACACACATACATTCTGCTTTCATACGCATACATTCTCCTTTCACACACAAACATTCTCCTTTCACATACATACATACATTTCTCTTTCTCTCACACACATACATTCTCCTTTCACATACATATATTTTTACTCTCACACACATACATTCTTCTTTCGCATGCATATATTTCAACTCTCTCATTCACATACATTCTCCTTTCACATACACACATTTCTACTTTCTTACATACATACATTCTCCTTTCACATACATACATTTTACTCTCTGTCACATATATACATTCTCCTTTCACATACATACATTTCTACTCTTACACACATACATTCCCCACAAATATAATAGCAACAGAAAAGGTAACTTATGAATATTGATGATGGGCCATTTAATTATTTAAAAATAATGCACACTTTGCGCTACGTGGCCGATACACCATGAGAGGTGCATTATTTCCAATGGTGAGTACGCTGTAAAAAATACACAGTATGTTTATCAAACCAAAACATATTTTTATGTTACATTAACTAATAAATTCAGGTTGAAATTGGTTAAAAAATTTTTTTAAGTTATGTTAACTTTTTAAAGCCAAAACTTACAATAGTATGATGAATTGACTTGCAAATTGTTTACACTTGAGTTTGGAGTAATGGTAACAATGGGAACAAGTTGGCCTATTAATATTTCTATATTTTTTCTTCAGTATTTATGTATAATTTGTTCTTGTTTTATATTATCAGAAGTTAAGCAAAAACAAAACTGAGCAAGCAGGCAATCATTGTTAATTTACTGTTTTTTTCATTCTTTCCAATTAATTTATTTTGCTATCACACATACTGTATATGCTTTATTTGTTGAAATTAAATAAATCTTATTTCAGTTAAACTTGGCGTATAGTGATATGGAATGTAATGCTGCCCACAGACCTGGAACTACTCTAATGCACACCTGTAAAATGTTTCTCAACCAAATAAGCATTTAACAGTCCCATGATATAAACTGTTATATAATATTATTATATAAAAATTTACAAAATAAATAATAAATAAACCAACATAAAGCCAACAGAAGATATGTGACCTGTGCTGGCAAAATTAGTCTGAATGAGCTAATTTTCATAAATGAGGGTTAGTCAATTTTGAGAAAAAAAGAGTTTCTTGAAAAATCGAAAATAAAATCGCTGCATACATACCTTAAAATCACTAGTAAAGCTAACAGATTTAGCACACACAAAGTCAAAAACAATATAGGAAGAATATATGTTAAACTTTGTTTTTCTTTTGTTGTTTGATTGACATTGAGGCAGCTTTAAGATGTAATGCAAGGACCTAATATAATGTAACACATCCGATATTTTTTCCCAAAAGTTAACCAAACATTCACTTACAGATTATAGGTCCTACCTGCATGAATTCTTGTCAAAACAGATATTTTTACAATTGACTATTTAGAGCGGGTGTAGGCAAGTTCGGTCCTACAGAGCTGCAGTCCTGCAGAGTTTAGTTCCAACTCTAATCAAACACACCTGAAGAAGCTAATCAATGTCTTTAGGATTTAGACATCAGGGGCACGTTCAATCTCACACCGGTGCGCAACGTTTTGCAACGGTTTCCGGGTTGAACGACATGTTTCCTGGAAACGGTGTGCAACGGAATGCAACAGGTTTTAGAAGCGTTTTCTCTTGTTTGGTGGGTGTGTCAGAAATGTCGGCCCAATCAGCGGCAAGATGTATAAAACCACGCGGTAGTAAAGAGACAGCTCGCTCAATGGGTTCAAGTTGGAATGTTGTCTTTCATTCTGGACGGCAAGGTCAGTGACTGTAACATCGATGGTATTTTACAGTATTAAACACACATTTATAACGATTTCATCAGGCTTCAGAAACATTTAAAAAAAAGAACACAAAGAATGGCCTCTCAGCTACCGTAGTTGCAACTCTTGCGTCATCACAACAAGGTGTTCAATGCATCACCGTTTCTGTTTAATAAACGTTGTGCAACGTTTTGTCGGGGCTGAACGCAGTATCAGTGCTTAGGCTAAAAAATGCAGGACTGCGGCTCTCTAGGACCGAACTTGCCTACCCCTGATTTAGAGCATTGAGATCGCTAGACGAGGGCTTAATATATGAAAACCTCAATTTTGAACAAAATCGGCACTTATACTTTTATTTGCATCTAGCTCAAAATTAGACGGTGTGCATTCCGATGAATATTTGTTGCCTTAATTGATATTTAATTATAATTTGATATAATTTTTTATTTAAAAAATGTATCTACAGTGTTATTGACTTTTTATTTTATTTGTACTTTATTGTTTAGTTTTTAATTTAGTTGTGTTAGTTAGGTTTTTATGTCGAGTTATTAATTTTATATTTCAACTTTTCAGTTCCACTTTACCAAACAAGCTAATTGCAAAAGCATTTTGCATTTCTAATTTTCGTTAGTTTAGTTTATCAAAAATATTTAGACCTGTTCCTAGATAAGCATTGTACAATTAATATAAACTTGCCACGGTATATTTGATTCTTAATAAAGATAAAACAATCCAATGCGAAAAACGGATGGGGTCTTACAATTTTAAGTTGTGGCAACATGATTTTTGGTCGGATAAAAGTAACTTTTGTTAGAATATGTTCATAATGTCCTCAGTTGTTCTGTGTTATGCATATGAGTAAGCCACAAGAGGGCACCAAAGTGTAAGCTATGTAAAACGCGTTCGCGTTAATGTTTGTCCCCTGTGGGTTACGGTAGTATTCTTCTCAGTGTTCATCAGTGTGTGTGAGAGCTGCTCCGACCGTGAGAATGATGTGTCGGCAGCCAGTTAATAAACATACTAAAAGATTAATCTCCATCCTCATCATTTACCTCCGAATGCATCGCTAGCTGCAACAGTAGCACAACTCAACAACTTTTATCATTTTTCCAAGTCCAGTGTCCAATATCACAACCCATAAATATTTTGCAAAGCAATGTAACTAGTAAAACAACTGCCAATTTCATTGTTAACGCGAGGTCGTGCTCCTGTTTATTAGATACATTTGTATATTTATATAGCGCATTCTTTAATAAAGCCAAACTTACCAATGCATTAAGTAAAGTGTCTGAAACAGAATCAGAATAGCTCAAATTATTTTTTATGAAAACTGGCACTTTTATTTGATTAAATTATGAAAGTGGACATATAATCAGAATCATGCCTTCACTGTTGAAATAGTACCTGTTGAAATATTACCTATTTTACTGTTAAACCACATACAATGCTAAAAAATTGACGTATGAACAAATACTAATATAAACATGCATACAGAATTTTTTTAATACATTTTAAATATATAAGATTTTTCCAATAAAACTTTGTTTAATTAGTATAATTAAGCCATGAATAATTCGCTTTATTTCGGGATTTTAGTCATAAAGTGACTTTATATTTTAATCATAAAGCCCTACATTTCTAATGAAATTACTATGATTTAATGCCAATCTGTATGTGATAATATTGACCACGAGACATGCACTATCACTGCCATTTTGTGCATGCAGTTCAAGCACGCGCAAGTGATGCAGTATGTGCACAGAAAGCTGTTACTGTACCCAGTTAACAAATATGGCTCCGAAATTATTCAGATAAATACACCTTAACATTTTAAAACCTGGATGTCCACGTGGACATCACTTTTTTTGTTGTTTGCACCATAATACTTAATTCTGTGGAACTGGCAGAGGCGTCATGCCCATTCATGCATGCAACCTAAGGAGCATCCATTAATCTGTTACTTGTCTTTTAATCTGTTTAATATGCAAAATATTATTAATTCTGTGCTACATCCTTGTCACTGTTTAGAGATTTTTGCCATTTTGATAGTGTTTTGATTATGTTACATTATTCTGGCAGTGCTGCAGTCAGCGCAGTCGCAGACGTCATCAGCGTCTGACACGCTCACATGGTCTTTGTTGTTGCTGCTGCATTTTGCTATCTGAGGAATTAAAACGTGTAAGAAACGCTCACAACATTTCCAAACCCCAGTACGGTAATGTGCAGTTAACCTCCTATGTGTAGAAAATGTATGGCTTAAAATGTGACCGTCTCAAAGTTAGTAGAGATTTCTAGATTCATCTTGGTACAACGTCAAAGCTTGCCAGAGTTCACGGGAGCGCGGAATCACACATGTGGTAAAATTTAATGCAAAAATCCGTTCCCTCTAATAATTTATCTAAACATTTTTTTTAATCATTATTGAGCATTAAACTCAATCACGTGGCTATAGCTTATGTCATTTTCGTTGTTTATATACTTTATGGATTTAAAATGACATTCTTTTCATATGATAATGCAGTTGTTGTGCAAAATGCATGAATGACACAATTAAACAAGTCATTAAACAAAACGTAAATAAACAAAACATGCCGTTTCACATGTAAATATGATGCCAATAGCCTATGTTATTATTCCGATTGAATAGTATTTGATAAAAAGTTAGTCAACATTTTAATTTTGGAGTTTTTTGCATGAAGGCAGGGGCGCTCATATTGTTAGAAATGTAAGGGCCATGGAAAAGACTGAAAGCTATATAATATTTCGTTTGATGTCTGTGTATGCACAAATTTCTGTGAGCTGTGCCCCCTTAACAAAATTGGTGCATGACGCCCCTGGTAACTGGAACCTGTTGTACACAAACGTGGACAATTACACGGCTTCATTATCGAAGACAAATATTTGGTTATTATATTAATTGGTTCTTCCTTACCCCAAAATAGCTGGAAGAAATATAAGGGAAAAAAAGACAAATCAAAGCTCGGGTCTTAAGAGGTTAGGTTGTTTAAACATGACCGCAGTCAATATTTCAATAAAAAAACATGTGTATGTAGTCATAAACCCAACACTTGCCAGGATATTTGAGGAGCTTTTGAGGTGTTTGTCTTCCTGCAAGAAGCTTAATTTTTGCATACATTTACTCAAATAATACAATGTAAAAATACGTAAAAAAAAAGTAAATCATAGTTGAAATTAGGTGTAAAACTTACAAAAAAAACAGTTGATGTTAAATACTAATAATATTGATTTAAAATAAGTAAGAATTATAGTTTTTAAAACTTATATTTATATATTTGTGCAACTCTTAATAATGTTTTTATTTTATTTTTTAGCTGATGTTACATAAAATATTAATTTGAACTGAACACTGTTTTAAAAACTTAAATATATAAGTGTGACATTCTCAAATTATATTGATTTAAATTTACAAAAAATATTAAGAATATCCATTAGAAATAATCTGTTAGTTAAATACTTATTTTATACACCTAAATAATATATGTAAATTTTACATAAAATGTTTAATTTTAATAGTTATTTATTTTGTTTTAGTTGTTTAGTTGAAGTATATTATTTTTAATTATTTGGTGTGTGCGTGCGTGCGTGCGTGCGTGTGTGTGTCAGGGACGAAAGACAACATACATAGCTTATATAGTGGCAAAAACTGTAATTTATTTATATTAAAGTAAAGGGTGATGGTGTCAAGTGAAAATGTGTTCATACTATGTACAATATTTACAAGTAAACAAATAACAAGGACACAAAAAGGAGAGGGACATGAGCAGTGCCAATTCAAAGAAATAAACAAAACAACTAACTAAAGTTTAAACCCTCTAACCTGAGCTACAAAGGAAAGGTAATGAGATAAATCTTCTGCGTCATACGACGCCCTAACTAACCCACACTACCTACCCGAATAGAAAACGTTGGGTGGCACGCGCTCCTTTATAATACAGAAAACGAATCCCTATACGTGAAACTAACAAAGTCACAAAACAACGCTAATAAACACTCAAAAAAAAAAAACGGAAAAACGAGTGACTAACAAACAGGGATAAAGGGGCAGACTGACATAAAAAGAAAACAAATTAATATTTAAAAAATGAATTATCAATGGCGTACAACAAGACTAATAATTTTTAACTTTTTACATAGACATTGTATTTGATTAAATCAGTATTAAAACACACTATTTAAAAAAATTATCATTGAATTATCTCTCTAACTCTCATTAAATAAATGCTTATGTGTATGACTCAGCCTTAGAAAATAAATATTATAACGTGGGGATGAGATTCGTTTACATTAACATTATTAACTGTTATGTAGGCTACCTCTGAAGATGCTTGAGGCATGAAGAATCATGAAATCATAAATTGATTGCTGTAAGCTCTAACATTGCGGGAATTGCTCTCCTTATGCATCTCCAGCACCAGCAGACTCGCTGACAAATAGTCCAGTTGGCTTTATACTGTACTATTTTCCACGGACAATTTCCAGCCTGTATTTGACTTCTCCCAGCTCTGAAACTTTCGGACGTGGACGCGAGCTGCCTCCAGCTTCGGCCTCCGCGAGCTGCCTCCAGCTTCGGCCTCCGCGAGCTGCTTCCAGCTTCGTCCTCCGCGAGCTTTCTCCAGCCTCCGCCATCGCATTGATTTAAAACCGGATGAGCTATTTAATTCTCAAATACTGGTTGATTCTGTATTTTAAAGGATGGGTGTCAGCCCTGGTATGTGTGAACCGGTATGTGTTTATTACCTTAGAACGAGACCTTTTTATCTACATACACCAAGGTCCCCTTACATGGAAGTCAACATTTTGTGGCGCCATTTTACTACAGAAGCCCCTAACGGACAAATTTTTTACTAAGTTGTCTCTGGCGATGACATGTTTGTCTGGTCGCGGCTACCGTAGCTTCTCTATGTGTTTCAAAAGCGAGGGGTGAGTAGTGGACTAAGCCATTGGTTGCAATTCGTGACCTCACCACTAGATGCCACTAAAATGTACACACTGCACCTTTAACTTCATGATTTTATTGTTATAATATTAAAATCAAATTTAGTGAAAGACTACCACTTCAATTGTTCTGAGTTGTCAGTTTTATCACTCATGTCACTTTATGATAGCTGTGAAACGTGAACATAATTTTGGAGGCACTTACACGACATTTGCAGTAAGAATTATATTTTTATGTTTTTTATTAAAAAAAACTACATACATACAAAATGAGTGTGTAACCATGTCAATATTAAGTCTTGTTCTTTAACAGTCTTGTTTCTCCTTTCTCGGGTAAACGTGTGTGTGTACAATATACAATGCAAAATATCTATATGGCCATGTCCTTAAACGTCTTGTGATCCCAAATAGCTTGAAACCCGCTAATCGCTGCTTGCAGCTATATTTAATTAGGGGTTCAAGCCCGTAGGGCTGAAACCCTATTGTAATTGTTAAGATTTTTATTATTAATTAGGGGTTCAAGCCCGTAGGGCTGAAACCCTATTGTAATTGTTAAGATTTTTATTTTTAGGGGTTCAAGCCCGTAGGGCTGAAACCCTATTGTATTTGTATGGATTTTTATTATTAGGGGTTCAAGCCCGAAGGGCTGAAACCCTATTGTATTTGTATGGATTTTTATTCTTTTTATTATTTTTCTTCTGCCGTAAAACGGATCGTGCAGACCAAACCGTAAGGCCTAGAGACTTGAGACTTGGCCAAATGGTAGGACCCAATTTGGGGAGAGGTTGATAGAGTTTCAACCCGATTGGCCTATAGGTGGCGCTATAGCGATAACAAACGCGTTGATGCTCATAACTCCCAGAATTCTTGTCCAAATGTCAAGTGTCTTATATCCCTGGATTCCTTGCGTCAAGACGAACAAAACGTATATCTCCGATTTCATTTCCGTCATGAAAATTTTTTCGCTATTTTCGATTTTGTCGAAAAAAATAAAAACGAACTAGTCCTAGGTTTTTTGTCCGATCGGAACCGTTCCAGTGCTGTAATATTCCTTGGAGTGTGAATATGAAAAGTTATCAAAAAAAAGTTGAACTTTATACTCGTCGTCGTCAAGCCACGCCCAAACGCCCCCAATGGGCGGAGCCTCTTGGACTTCAATGGCTGTAACTTGGGATTGGAAAGAGGTATCGAAACCAAATTTGGTACACATATACAGCGGACTATTCTGGGGTCACGTGCAAAAAATTGCATCGCTTGACCACTAGTTGGCGCTATAACACTACTTCAACTTTGAAGAGCTGTAACTAGAGAAATATGGGACCGATCAACTTGAGATTTGGCACGGGTGCTCTTGGTCTAGGGTACTATCTGTGTGGGAAAGGAATTTCGCGTAGCTCAAAAAACATGGCCGCCATCGGCCAATCAAGAAAAAGCAGCTATTGGGCAGGGTTAACGGAGGCCGATCGAAACGAAACGTGGTGGACCTGTTTGTCTCTTGGCCATGAAGGTCTGTGCAGAGTAAGAAAAAATTCGGCCTCCGGGAGGCGCTATCACGTTTTTTCAATGTTTAAGTGATTGTGTATTATGCAGTGTTTCAGATATCAACAAGATCTTTATATCATTTAATAGAGCTACATTTAATGAACAACTTTTCCTCAAGAAGCACTTGTCTCAGTCGAATCGTTTGTTAGATATTCATAATTTTCTCTTAAACCTACTTTTGCGAACTAGTCCTAGGTTTTTTGACCGATCTGAACCAATCCAGTGCTGGAATATTCCTTAGACACTGAATATCAATAATTATCAAAAAAAAGTTGAACTTTGCACTCGTCGTCGCAACACTACGGTCAAAAGTACGAAGAGGCGGGGCCACAAATACTTAAATTGCTATCATTTATGATAGGAATGAGATATCAACATGAAACTTGGTACACATATGTATAGACCCAAGCTGTGGTCACATGCAAAAAATTGCAGAGATTGTCCATTAGGTGGCGCTATAACTTAAGAACAAATAACCATAACTATAGCATATGTATATGACACATAAATATTTGTCTGACCTACTTGTTATTTTGCACATTACATCTACTTTCAGGTTCTTATAATGGTCTATGAGGATAATTATTTATCTTTGAAAACATGCCACTCAACAGCCAACCAGTATTAACCATGTACGAGTCAAGCCTAATGGTGTGTGATTACAACTAAACTCATGGGACTGTTGGTCTTATGTTTCCAAGTGTCTGTGAGGATTTTTAGTTCATCTTTCTGAAAATCTTTGCATCTAACACAATGTGTGCAAAGTAAACAGTTCTCTAGATCAGTGGTTCTCAACACACCTGCTTCACATAATCAGCACAATAGTAGAGATCTCTATTAACTAAACTGATTGTGTCAGATGAGAGAAACATACAAAATGTGCAGAGCAGTGGTTCTCCAGAAACGGAGTAGAGAACCACTGCTCTATATGTTTATGTTTATATGAAAAAACTATTTTGTGAACTAATACTTGGTTTTTCACTCAACACCACTAAAGCCAATGCAATACAATTTCCTGTAGTCTGTGAGCAAATATGAATGCCAAATTGTTATCACCAATTGTACGTCTTATTCCTTTAGTTGTTTAGCTTTGAATTACAAAAACAACTTTTCAAAACTACTAGAATTTTTTCAGTCAACAACAATAAAATCAGCGCAGTACATTTTTCTGTCCTCTGTGTGTAAAGGTATATCAAATACAAAATGTAATGAATTTGAATACCTGCTTTTGTAAGCATAGATTTCATGTGATGTCACACATTGGTGTAGGTGCCATTTGTACGACTGAATTGCAGCATGTGTGTTTAAAGGAACTCATAAAGATATGGATTAAAGTTTTTCATTATCTCCATTTATTTACATCAGTAGCATTAGGATTCTATTCTACCTTCCATGACATAAACGTGTCCTGACATGATGTATAATACAAAGTTGTTACATTTTTATATGTTATTTTTCAAATATTGCACCAAAAACTTCATGTGATAATGCAATTGGTTATTATTCACATAAATGACCTGCTAGAACCCAACTAAAAAGCAGCACTTTATGAAAGTAACACAGACAAATGCTCACCAGCAAATCTGCTGCAAATCTACTAAATAACATGACATTTGTTATTGACATAATTTGATATTGAAAACATATCTGGATCAGTTATTTATTGGCCCAGCCTAAAATCACATGAAAATAATTGCAGAGCTATACCACTATTTGACAATTTAACATGACAGAGCCTAAAAATGTTTCTATTAAAATATGTAACTTTGCTTTATTGTTTCCAAATCCATAAATTAGTATTCTCTTACAATAACACAATAAAAGGATTATATGAAAAATATATACTCTCTGTGTGAAACACAGACCCTCATTAATATACTTAAGAGCATGCTTATCAGGATTTGAGTTAAAAATGTGTCTACCTTTATTTACTTTTAAATATTCAATACTAATTTTATGTTAAATTAATTGTAAAAGGAAAACAATAATTTTAGCCAACAGATGGCAGAAGGTCATCTTCTGCCATCTGCTGGCTAAAATTATTATTTAGTATTTAAAATGTATACTCAATGAAATTGTGTTCACAGGTTTCATCAATGGATGCATGATTTAACTTTATGAAGTCAGTATTATTATGTTAAAATAACATTTCGTCAATCATTCTGACGGTATCCGTTTTAACAGTCATGTGACATTCGAACATAGGATAAACATTTAAATAGGTTGATGAACTCTTAAAGGACACCAAGCATATGGAGATTGGTCATTTATTTCAAAGTCTTATTTCCTAACCCTGCCATTTCTGCTTCTGTGTGTAAATGCATGTATGTGTTTTAGCTTATTCTTCATCATTGCTGTGTTATAGATTAGCCATATGAGACCTATATCTCTATATCAGAACATCGTAGAGAAATTGTGGTGGGCTGTTTTGTCTCATGTTAACAATTTTTGAAACATTTTGTGTGACAAATCTTGCAACAGCATGCACCACATAATTTTCTCTTCAGAAAATTTACCTAATTGGTAACATGTTAGTATTTCATATTCTAAGTATATTTGATAACAATGCAGCAAATCTAAACAGGCATGCCCTTAAAGGTCTTAAAGGTTCATATAATGAGATTTTTTAAAGATGTTAAATAAATTGTTTGTGTACCCAGAGTGTGTATGTGAAGTGTTATCTCAAAATACTCCACAGATCATTTATTATAGCATGTTAAAATTGACACTTTGTAGGCCTGAGCAAAATTGTGCAGTTTTTGGGTGTTTCCTTTAAAATGCAAATGAGTGGATGAAATGCAAACACTGATCACAATGATGGTGGTTTGTTGTAATTGAAATTCAATTGTGCTCTCGATTATTTTATTTTTTATCTTTTTCATGTTTTCTAGGTTGATATAAGCACTGGGGACCCAATTATAGCACTTACACTTGGAAAAAGTCAGATTTTCACGCTATGACCCCTTTAAGGTCCCAGATCGCTTGAACCCCGCTAATCGCTGCTTGCAGCTATATTTCTTTTTATTATTTTTCTTCTGCCGTAAAACGGAACGTGCAGACCAAACCGTAAGGCCTAGAGACTTGAGACTTGGCCAAATGGTAGGTCTCATTCGTGCGCGAAGTTGACAGAGTGTCACCCCAATCGGCCTATGGGGGGCGCTATAGCGATGGCAAACGCGTTGATGCTCATAACTTCCACAATTCTTGTCCTAATGTCAAGTGTCTTATATCCCTGGATTCCTTGCGTCCAGACGAACAAAATGTATATCTCCGATTTCATTTCCGTCATTAAAAATTTTCCGCTATTTTCGATTTTGTCGAAAAAAATAAAAATGAACTAGTCCTAGGTTTTTTGTCCGATCGGAACCGTTCCAGTGCTGTAATATTCCTTGGAGTGTGAATATAAAAAGTTATCAAAAAAAAGTTGAACTTTATACTCGTCGTCGTCAAGCCACGCCCAAACGCCCCCAATGGGCGGAGCTTCTTGGACTTAAATGACTATAACTTGGGACTGGAAAGAGGTATCGAAACCAAATTTGGTACACATATACAGCGGACTATTCTGGGGTCACGTGAAAAAAAATTGCATTGCTTGACCACTAGTTGGCGCTATAACACCACCTCAACTTTGAAGGGCTGTAACCAGAGAAATATGGAACCGATCAACTTAAGATTTGGCACCGGTGCTCCTGGTCTAGGGTACTATCTATGTCTAAAAGGAATTTCGCGTAGCTAAAAGAACATGGCCGCCATCGGCCAATCAAGAAAAATCAGCTATTAGACAGGGTTAACAGAGGCCGATCAAAACGAAACGCGTTGGGCCTGTTTGTCTCTTGGCCATGAAGGTCTGTGCAGAGTATGAAAAAATTCGGCCTCCGGCAGGCGCTATCGCGTTTTTTCAGTGTTTAAGTGATTGTGTATTATGCAGTGTTTCAGATATCAACAAGATCTTCATATCATTTAATAGAGGTACTTATAATGAACAACTTTCCCTCAAAAAGCATTTGTCTCAGTCGAATCGTTTGTTAGATATTCATCATTTTCTTTTAAACCTACTTTTGCGAACTAGTCCTAGGTTTTTTGACCAATCTGAACCAATCCAGTGCTGGAATATTCCTTAGACACTGAATATCAATAATTATCAAAAAAAAGTTGAACTTTGCACTTTTCGTCGCAACACCACGGTTAAAAGTACGAACAGGCGGTGCAACAAATACTTAAATGGCTATCATTTATGATAAGAATCAGATATCAACACGAAACTTGGTACACATATGTATAGACCTAGGCCGAGGTCACATGCAAAAAATTGCAGAGATTGTCCACTAGGTGGCGCTATAACCTAAGAACAAAAACGATGACTATAGCATATGTATACGACACATAAATATTTGTCTGACCTACTTGTTATTTTGCACTTAACATCTGCTTTCAGATTCTTATAAGGGTCTATTAGGATAATTACATATCTTAGAAAACATGAGACTAACAGCCAGCCAGCATTAACCATGTACGAGTCCAGTGTAATGGTGTGTGATTACAACTAAACTGATGGGCCTGTTTGTCTTATGTTCTCAAGTGTCTGTGAGGATTTTTGGCTCATCATTCCGGAAATATTTGCATCTAGAACAACGGGTGTTACGTTAACTGTCCCCTAGATCAGTGGTTCTCAATGTTATTCCTTTGTATATTGTTGTATGTGAGTAT